>NC_134206.1:119753053-120056084 GCF_965140235.1 Caretta caretta | reverse complement strand
TCATGAAAAAAATCAGTATCAGTAAATAATGGGCCATGCACCTGTGACCAGCTCAGACATCATGCAGGAGAACTGCATTTTGATTCCTGTGTCTTGCTCTCTGGGATGGTTCTAGTCCTCAACTGGAAGGATAATGGCCACAAAGCAGGACCACACATTTAGACAGTCTGATCAAGTATGACATATTCTGTTCAGTTATCTTCCATTTATCGGTATGTGGGCCCCTCAGTACATGCACTGCCATTAGTATTCAAATAAGTTAATCACTGAAATGGAGACTTTTGAAGGGTGTTAAATTGTGGTGTGATTGCCAAATGGTATTTCACAGAGGACTCTGCACAAATATTCACTGATTTTACAGCTCTCCACCTTGTTTTAGAAGGAAACAATTGGCCTTAATTATCTAGTTAACTAAGCTACAGTTTAACATGGTTTCAGAGTAACAGCCGTGTTAGTCTGTATTCACAAAAAGAAAAGGAGTACTTGTGGCACCTTAGAGACTAACCAATTTATTTGAGCATAAGCTTTTGTGAGCTACAGCTCACTTCATCGGATGCATACTGTGGAAAATACAGAAGATGTTCTTATACATACAAACCATGAAAAAATGGGTGTTTACCACTACAAAAGGTTTTCTCTCCCCCCACCCCACTCTCCTGCTGGTAATAGCTTATCTAAAGTGATCACTCTCCTTACAATGTGTATGATAATCAAGGTGAGCCATTTCCAGCGCAAATCCAGGGTTTAACAAGAACATCTGAGGAACCGGGGGAGGGGGGTGGAACAAGGGGAAATAGGTTACCTTGCATAATGACTTAGCCACTCCCAGTCTCTATTCAAGCCTAAGTTAATTGTATCCAATTTGCAAATGAATTCCAATTCAACAGTCTCTCGCTGGAGTCTGGTTTTGAAGTTTTTCTGTTGTAATATCGCAACTTTCAGGTGTAATCACATGACCAGAGAGATTGAAGTGTTCTCAGACTGGTTTATGAATGTTCTAATTCTTGACATCTGATTTGTGTCCATTTATTCTTTTACGTAGAGACTGTCCAGTTTGACCAATGTACATGGTGTTTTCCTTCAATCCTATTGTTTTTTCTTTAAAGTATAATACTAAAGACAGTTGCCTAACTTCTATATATTTGGATTTTCTGTGTTGGATCAAAAACATCTAAGTTTGTGAAGCGTGTATAATTTACAGAAACGTAACTAGTTTCCTAAGCACTTGTGAACTTTTAGCACTGCTAATTCATCATATTTGATACAGTAGAACCTCAGAGTTTACGAACACCTTGGGAATGGAGGTTGTTTGTAACTCCGAAATGTTCGTAATTCTGGACAACATATTATGGTTTTTCTTTCAAAAGTTTAGAACTGTACCTTGGCTTAATATAGCTTTGAAACTTTACTATGCAGAAGAAAAATGCTGGTTTTAACTATCTTAATTTAAATGAAACTAGCACAGAAACAGTTTCCTTACCTTGCAATTTTTTTAACTTTCCCTTTTAGTTGTTTACATTTAACACAGTACTGTACTGTATTTGCTTTTTTGTTTTGTCGCTGCCCGATTGTGTACTTCTGGTTCCAAATGAGGTGTGTGGTTGACTAGTCAGTTTGGAACTCTGGTGTTCATAACTCTGAGGTTCTACTGTACCTTGCTTTAAAGTGTTACCCCATTTAGTTTAGAAATTCTATTAATTCACACTGCAAGTAATCAAAAATATAAAAAAATATAGTTTATTCCATAAAAAGTGTACACTACATGTAATTGAGAGAAATTTAAAAGCAGGCATTTAAAGGTTGTAAGAGCAGTAATTAAATAACGGAAATATTTGGTCATGTTTTCTTTGTATGTTTAGTATGAAAGACATCCACTGTTGTTTCATGACATGGTCTCAAATCAAAGTCACAGTATCCAAGGCAAAAACGACCCTGCAAAAAGGAACACAATTTTAGAATAAGCCATGTTGTAGTTCAAATTCATTCAAAAGAAAATACACACCTACCTGTGGTTTCTTAAAATAATCAAGCCCTCTTCCAATCTTAATCATCCATCCATTGTTGAATCTATTTAAAAAATTCCCAATATTATTCCATCTTCACAAGTTTACAAACTGTAGGTACATTTAACATAATTAGGAAAAAAACCGTAATATCTACAAGTTATGCAAATTCCTCCCACCATTTCAATCAAAATTTCTAGCTAGAGTAGATGTCAACTGTATAATACAGCAATGTCTTGTTTTAAAAACTAGATCCCAGCGGTCCCAAAGTTGAACACAGTATAAAACTATGAAGAACCTACTTTAGTGGATAAAGTAACTGCCTTCTGCTTTGAATGACATTTGTAACCATGGTTATAGATAATTTGTCAAGATTAAATAATTTGGAATTTATTGGTTTTCTGCATCACCAACCTTATTTCTCGATCATGAATTGAAGATGAAAATGAGACATTCAGTGTTACTCCATAGTTCTTTAGTGATTGCTTTATTTCTTCTAGGCTACTTGTCTGTTGACTCTTTCCACTACCCTGTTAAGAGTAAAAGTTGTTTTTTCATCTTGCATGTTCCAATTGTGTCCATTTACCTTCTTCAATTCACTAACACCACTTTGTTCTTACTCTTATCTAAGTCTCAAAATGCTTTATGAAGGCAGATAAATTATACTCATTTTTGCAGATGGGATGACTGAGGTACAGTGACTACCGTGGCCAAAATCACATAAGCAAGCCAATGACTGATTATGCACAAAGACTCAGTTCTCCCTCAGGGTCCCATGCGCTAACCATTAGATATGCTGCCTCTCCAGTACACTGGATTATCTGTTCAGATTAAGATTTGGGCTAGAATGAGTATAATGACAATGAGAGGGTTTATACTTGTCATAATCCCAAAATATCAAAATGTATCCAGGCCTTCCTCATTATAAAGAGTCTCCCAGCAGAATTTATTTAATGGTGTTTCTTACAATAGACAGTCAACTAGGACAATATAAACATCTTTCTTCCAGGGTCACTTCCACTTAGGATGCCACATAAGTAGAATTTATTAGTTAGCAAAATATTTGGAATTACACTATTCAGTGTTTGTTAAATCCTCTTGACCTGATTGCATCTCCTGTTGAAGGAGAGGGGCCCTCAGTCTATCAAATATTGGTAAATATGAATAATAGATATTATACATGAAGTCTAGATACTTACTTCATCATAGGAAGTTAGGAGGTGGATAGTTTTCACTCTGCAGGGCCCCTTAACAAGCATCTCACAGAATCTTAAGAAGTTGTAGAACTGTAAGAGTTAGTTTGATTATTTAATAACTGAAAAAAATTGTTAGTTTTATAGATAAACTACATTCAAGATCCACTTGCCTGGTGAACATGTCTGATGTATGGGTCCTCTACCCAAACTTCTGTAACGGTCTCATTAAGGTAGTCTTGGAAAACCTTCTCATAGCTGAAACCAGTTGAATTTTCTTCAATTTTAATTTGCTGGTGGTATTTACCATCTAAAAAAGAAGTATCCTTCACTAAACAAGACAGTGCAATCATACACTTGTATTCTATAAATCCTAGGTAACTGTATTGTAACTTCAGATGTACAAGTGCATCATTTCATGAACATTTAAAAGAATTTACAGTACAACTTCATACCTTCTCTTTCTTTTTCAATATGTTTTTTAATAGCTTCAGCTCTCTTCATGTATTCAGGTATTTTTTGTCTGTAATGAGCTTTTTTTGTTTCATCTTTTGTAGCTGTGAATCAAAAATATTCAGATTATCTCAAAAAAGGAGGACAACTACGTCTGGTAATTATTCCCCAGGATATAAAGTCCTCTAATTTTTTTTTCATTCAACAGTCTAAAGGAGAGGAGAGAGATCCTCTACTGGACCTACATCCATGCCCAAGAGCCAGACCCTTTACTATTTGATTCTCAATATTTTTCATTGTGTACCTAGGCTTGGCAGAATTTGATATTTTTTAAAAATAATTTTGACTGGTAATATCAATGTTTATTTTAATCACTTTTAAAATTTTCACAGTTCCAGAAAATTATGGGTGGGTGGTGAGACAACAATTATTTAATGAAAGTAGGAGTTGAGATTCAACAAATTAAAGCTTTTTAATGGTTAAAACACAAATTATGAACATCACATGTCAAAATATACAAATTAAATATCCTTAAATGAATTTCTGTAAATTTTGATTATTATTCATGGAAATACTTTGTTAGTACACAAATATTTTGTGTGTTTCTGGTGAAATCAACCCTTACCAACATTTATCAATACAAATCTAAACCTTCCAAGCCTGCATATACCCCAGGATAAGCTTCTTGAACCTGTGTGTGTGTGTGGGGGGGGCTTGGCTACACTTGCATGTTACAGCACAATAAAGGACCCTGGGTGCACCAGCTCACTACCCATCCACACTGGCAAGACACAGAGTGCTCTGACTCCACGGCTTCAGCACTGCTGGTACTCCACCTCTGCGAGTGGAATAACATTTGCTGTGGTGCCAGTGTGAACGAGGTGTTGTTTTACTGCGCTCTGATCAGCCTCCGGAAATGTCCCATAATCCCCTTAAGTCAAGTGGCTGCTCTTATCATTGTTTGGAATTGGCTGTAGGAATGCGGAAATGCCCCTTAAAAGCTCCGTTTCTGACAGCGGCTGCTGGCTGCTTATCTCCTTCCAGACAACGCAACCATTACTGTGGAATGCTGTGTGAGAGAGAGAGAGAGAGAGAGGCAGGGGAGGGTCTGTTGCTGTCTGAACTTACAAGACAGCATGCTGACATGCTCTCAGCCCCCCAAAAACCCACTCTCTCCCCACCACATACACACAACACACTCTGTCACACTCCACCCCCCCCCCCATTTGAAAAGCACAGTTGCAGCCACTTTGCATGCTGGGATAGCTGCCCATAATGCACCACTCCCAATGCCACTGCAAATGCTGCAAACGTGGCCATGCCAGTGCGCTTGAAGCTGTCAGTGTGGACAGACTGCAGCGCTTTCCCTACTGCGCTCTGTGAAGGCGGTTTTAACTCAAAGCGCTCTACATCTGCAAGCGTAGCCAGTAGTGTTCTTAGCACTTGTCTACATTTAAAATGCTATAGTGGTGCTGCTGTAGCACTTCAGTGAGGATGCTATCTACACTGACAGGACGGGTTCTCCCCAGTGTAGGTAATCTCTCACGGACCTTGTTCTATCTACAGCCAGGGTTAGGTCGGTTTAGCTGCATTGTCCAGGGGTGTGGATTTTTTACACCCCCTGAGAGATTTAGTTACTGATCTAATTTCCTAGTGTAGACGAGGCCTTAGTCATTTATGAAGAGAGACCCAACACAGGCACATATAACCATAACATGCACATCACCGCCTCTCTAAGCATGTAGCACATACATTAATGTTATTAGGGCTCATCTACACTTAAAACACTTCAGTAGCACAGCTGTGTGGCTTCAGCCTAGACACTTCCTAAGCCAAGGGGAGGGGTTCTCCACCTCCCCAAGAGGCAGTAGCTAGGTTGTGAGAAGAATTCTTCGGGCACCATCTACACAGGGATTTGGGTCGGTTTAACTACACCAGGTAGGGGTGTGGATTTTTCACACCTCTGACCAACATAGTTAAGACAACGTCATTTTCTAGTATAGACCAGGCCTTAAAGAGGCAGCACCTGCAGGTCAGCCAGAGCTGGGCTCCCTCCCGCCACGCGCTCTCCGCAACCCCGGAGAAAATGACAGCCCCCAGCCCCAAACGTTTGCAAGCTCAGGAAGGAGCAGCGTTAATTCTGCCGGGGGGGTTGCATTGGCGCTGCGGCTCCCGACCTTTGCCGGCGAAGCGGGGCGGGCAGGAAGCCAGCCCCGGCTCTGGGTGGGGTGAGCTACAGCGCTGGAGGGGAGGTAGGGGCCACGCCGCAGAGCCCGGGTGTGGGGATCCAGCCCGTCGGTACCTTTCAGCACCTGCAGCAGCAGGTCAATCCCCTCCTGGTAACACACCAGCGACTCCTGGAAGCGGGACGCCGAGTCCAGCTCCACCGCCCGCTTCAGCGTCGCCACCGCCGGGGGCTCCAGCGCGGCCACCGCGCCCGGACCGGCCTGGGACATGGGGGCAAGCGGCACCCGGCGGGCATCGAACCCCCAACCTGAACCAAGCCTGCGCGCGCCACCAGCCACCACTTCCGGGAGCCAGGCGGAGCTGGGGGAGGCGGTCACGTGATTTTCAGGACCCAGAAAAACCCGAAGCGGCCGCCGGTGTCGCGCTTTATTCCTTCCCCTCCCTCGCGCCGGAAGTAGTCGGAACCAAAGTGCAGCGGCTTCTGGGCGTCGATCTTAGTGGCTGCCGGAATCCGGAAATAACATTCGGGGCCAAGATGGCGGCAGCAGCGCTGGGCTGCGTTGCTAAGAGACCCCCGGCCGCCTGGAGAGTGAGTGGGGCGCAGAGCTGGGGGGTTTCCCTGTGCTGGTCGCCGTGGGAGTGGGGGGCGTGAGAGTGGGACCCGGCCCTGCAGCCCCTGGCCTCCCATTGCCCCGGCTGCTGCGCTCCGTGCTCCGCTTCCCTGGCCCCTTGAGCCCCTGGTGAAAGGGTCGCAGGACTGGGGCTCTTGCCCCTCCGAGCTATCCTGGGCCACGCTAGGGCGGGCTGCAGCCTGATTCCCCTGGGACCGTCCCTCCAGAGCGGGTCAGCCCCAGTGAGTTGCGCTGCCTGATCGCGCTCAGAGTGCGTGTCCCGACTCACCGAGGTTTTCCTCGTTTGCAGGGCCAGAAGCACGCCTGCCGTTCTGCAGCCTCCGTTCTAGTGAAACCAGGGGTTGTGTCCTCATTTCACTAGACACCAGGAGCAGAAACACAGGCTTTAAAAGGTTTCAAAAGTATTTGGTTTCATTAAGCAAGACTATGCTAAATGTCTCGGTGTCAGAACACCCACTGATATAATACGGGCACAGTATTGTATCGGTTATCCTGGTTGCACAATGGGACCCTGATCCTAATTTAGTCATTTCACGGTTTTATGTACAATACAAATGTTAATAATTTTCTCCTTGAATAAATTTAACAAATCATGCCATAACTTTTTTAGACTCTGGCAAAAAGCAGCATGGAATCACTGACTTGGACAGGATGGATTCGCCATAAATTTACTAAGTCAAGAATTCCAGCTTCAGTAAGCACAATATTTAAAGATTTGAAAGCATGTTTTGGGTTTGTTTATACCTTTAATTTTTTTAGTAAGACTAATTTGTAACAGTACTGAGCAATACCATTGTTAAACCAGAGAGATATGCACTCAGATTCTTGTATGAAAAACCAGTGTCTGATTGTAGTTGATTTTATTTCTGAAACAGGGCATTCTTGAGTCATAAGCCTGTCACAATCATCTTACAAAGTTGGGTCCCAGTCCTACAACTAGACCTCTGCTCTTATGTGTTCATATATATATGGTTGAAGAATCATGCCCCCAAAGACTAGGCTATATATGAGTGGAGGATCATGACCCCAAACTTATTGTATCTTTACGCAAACTGTCATGAGGAAACACTTGAAATAATTTTAGGTTATTTGGAGATTAGCTTTTTTAATACTATGGTCATATGTTGCTGCTTTGCCTTTCTGGAAGGGACGCTTATTAGAAATTTAGGGGGGGTTGCCACATTTTCTTTCTAGTGAAAGACTAAAATATATTTTAGGGGAATATTTTTACAGCAAGATATTGTTGGATTCAGTAACTGTTGAAATGTTTAAAAATAAAAAAACAAAACCATGCCTTTTGTGAACTACTTATTTGTAGGTATTTCAGCCACGGCCTTCAGATCATGAAAAATACGGAGGTGATCCTCAGCAGCCTCACAAACTGCATCTTGTCACTAGAATCAAAAGTGGAATAGGTCGTCCATATTGGGAAAAGAAGATAATACATGATCTTGGACTGGATAAAGTATACTTTCTAATTTACTTTATTTCATGTTTATCATGCACATCTGTAAAGTAATTAGCCTAGAAATTTAGGGCAAAATTCTTTTCTCAGATCTTCAAATCCTATTGAAATCAAAAGGATTACTCACAATAATAAAGTTGAGCAAATAGGTAGGCATTTGCATGATTGGAGCCTAGACGTATGGATCTCCCATGGATATTAATAGGAAATAAGCATTTGTATTAATGAAGATGTTAGTGAATCCCAAAAGTTTAATGAATTTTAGCACACTTATTTTCAAGAAGTGTGAATTTCCCAAAGTAGTTTAATTTTGTGTACTATGTTCTTCTTTTATTGATGTGTGAATTCTTCAGTTGAATACATCAGTTCCTAGAGACATAAATTGCTTTTTCAAAGTGAGTTTGTAACATTCTGCATTGTTTATAGGCAAATCAGCCCAGAGTGCACAAAAATATCCCATCTGTGAATGGAAAACTGAAAGTCATAAAGCATCTAATAAGGTTTGTTAACTTTTCCTTTAACCAGCAACAATTAAAATAACTTGTTACCATAGTCCATGTTTTAAACAAATTCTCTTATCTGTAGAATTCAGCCCCTGAAACTGCCTCATGGAATTCCCACAGAAGAGGAAATGCCAGATACCTTACTTAAGAGCACAGGAGAATTAGTAATTCGGCGGCATCTGAAATGCGTGGAACAAAAAGCAATTAAATCGTAGTATGCACTGACTATTCTCACTTTTGTAAAATTATTTAACCAATAAATTGGGAGTTGTGTCTACAGTAACTCCTCACTTAAAGTTTCGTTGTTACATTGCTGATCAATTAGAGAACATGCTCATTTAAAGTTGTGCAATGCTCCCTTGTAACGTTGTTTGGCAGCCGCCTGCTTTGTCCACTGCTTGCAGGAAGAGCAGCCAGTTGGAGCTAGCTGGTGGGGGCTTGGAACCAGGGTGGACCGACAGCCCCTCATCAGCTCGCCGCACCCCTAAGTTCCCTGTGCAGCAGCCGCCCAGCAGGCCATCAGTTGCTGGTAGCTCAGTTGTCATGTGCTGCTTCTGCCTTGGAGCTGCTCCCAGGAGCCTCCTGCTTGCTGTGTGCAGGGACGGGGGCGGGGAGGGAGAGGAGGAGAGAGGGGGGCTAACGTCAGGGTGTTCCCCTCCCATGTGTCTCTGTCTGCCGTGCTGTCTCCCCTCCTTCCATTCATGCTGCCTTGTAGAGTGTGAGGCTACATTGACAAAATTGGGTTAACCCTTGAGAGCTCAGCCAAAAGCTAGTTCATCATTTAGCAGTCAGCCATTCCCTGGGAAATATCCCACCCTCTTCCACCCTCTAGCTTCACTACTTCAACCAAGCTTCACAATCATCATCACTGTGTACAGTATAAAATTGTTTAAAGTTTATACTGTGTGTGTGTGTATGTATAATATATAGTTTTTTTTTGTCTGGTGAAAAAATTTTCCCTGGAACCCAACCCCCTTCCCCCCCCCACATTAATTCTTATGGGGAAATTGGATTCTCTTAACATCGTTTTGCTTAAAGTCGCATTTTTCAGGAACATAACTACAATGTTAAGCGAGGAGTTACTGTATTAAATGATTAAAATGGAACCCAGCCTGTCCATGAGTAGCACAGTTTACTGTCTCACTATAAAAGTTTTGAGTTAAGACCCTGAAACAACTGCTTCCTCCAACACATTGTGAACATTGCCCAAAAGGCATTTTGCCAGAAGGCAGCAAATGGCACACTGGGATGCCTACCCACCATGTATAGCACTTTGTATCAAAACAAGAACTCCTGGAAAATACGTGCAGCGCAGACACAAGCAGCCAAATATGCAAGCACATGAGTGATATACAAACTTCAGCAGCTGAATGCTACCATAACTTGTGTAGAGATGGCCTGAGTGTGGGATACAGGGAGGCATCTATCTGTGCTTGCAATCTACAGCTGGGAATGCCTTTCCTGGAGTCAGGCACCTTCGATGCCTAAGCTGTTGCTTGAAAGAACAGAAGTTAGGCACCTGCCTGACTCCCACAACAATGTGTGTGTGTGTGTGGAGGGTGTTAAAGGAGGAGATGGCAGGTGCCGTCCTTTGTCCCAGTGTCAGAGTGCTCACCCAGAATGTGGGAAACTGGTTCAGTTCCCCACTCCGCCTGACAAGCAGAAGGGATTTGAACAGGATTCCAACCTCAGGTGAGTGTTCTAACCATTGGATGATAGTCTCGTTCTCTCTCTGGGCCCATTAATATTTAATACAACATAGAATGACTACAACAAGAGACCCACATCTGAATATGCCCTGGGGGTTAGGGTGCTCACTTGAAAGGTGGGAAACTCCTGTTCAAATCCCCTCTGCCTATTGAAGAAAAGGGGAAATCAAATGGGCTTCCCTCAGCCCACCTGAGCACCCTAACCACGGGATCAAGGTTATAAGGGAGTTGTCCTCCTCTGTTTTGTGTGGAGTAAGTCATGCTTAGAAAATGCCTACCTGATCAGGCCGTGATGGTGTTCCCCCATCTATCGTCTGATTTGAGGATTGCACTGGGGCTTAGGTGTGAGTTAGGCATCAGTATGCAGGCCCAGGGGCAAAAATGAGGTTCCTAAGGAACTTTTCAAGTGAAAATTTATTCCATGAGTGAGTTTAGGCACCTATAGGGTTAGTTGGCAGCTCAGTGGGGGTTTTGTGGATTGCAGTGGTACCCACATTTGGGATTTAGGCACCTAAATTCCTTTGGAGCTGAGCCACCATCCTTTCTCAAGATGAATTACTGGGCTGAAGTCATTTCACCATGTGTGTCCATTGTGGATTTTTTGGGGTGCAGCAGGTAGCCACACCCTAGCATAAAAGCTGAGTTAAAGAGCAATAAGCCAATTTAGATAAAGCCTGTTTAAACAAAAATTGGGTTTATCAAGGTACCTGAAAAATGACTGACTATATATGGGAACACAAACTTTTATTTACCTTTAAGAAGAAATGAAAGTCCTGAAAGTTCCATTTCTGTGCTCCTTTTTGGGTACACTTACTACTCCCAGATTGTCTGGAAGTTAGATCCCACGGTGTTCGCAGCCTTTGATAAAGTTCTATTAAACTATGTGGATTCTTTAACTGAACACAGAACAGGTAAAGAATAATAATGTTGATTATACAAGAGGTGCTTTAGTGCAAAGCTCTCAGGTATTCTGAACATTTTTCAACCTGAAACCATACACTGTTTTCAACCACAAACCATACGCTATTGCCTTTGACTACCCCCTCAAGTCACCAACTTTTCTCTACACTGACTCCACTACATAACCCAAAGTCTCTTGGGCTGTTTCAGCCAAAACATCCCAAAAAGCATACATAATCTGGTAATTGTTTTTTTTTTTTAAGTTTATTGTGCCTGCTTAAAACCAAGGGGACACTTATATTCAAGGTTTATAAATTTGTCATTTAAAAAAATAGTATAGTATCTATATGTTCTTACTAAAAATGATATATTGATCATTCTATGAGTGTGTGTGTGTGTATATGTGTATATATATATATGTCAGTAAACACTGCACCAGTTTTGCATTTGGTTATTAGAGTTAAGACTTCCAATTTTAATAACCTAATGTAATCTAACCTAATCTAGTATAATTAATATATGTAATTTTTCATTTTTAGAAATTATTTCTAACCTAAACGCCTCTTGGAGCTCCTAACTTATTTTTCTATTTCCAAGATTTATATCGGAAAAGTAGTATTTTTTTAAATCACTCTGACTACACTACTTTTAGAAACTGTTCTCTATACGAGTGCTAGTTTCCAAATCCATTTCTCTCCAAAAACTGGACTCTTGCAGTAACATCATTTCCATAGTCATTATTTGCTGTGCCAATATCCATTCTGTCATAGCTCTGGACATTTTTAGGTCCTGCATTATATGCAGAAATTGCACCTGAAAGGAAAAAAAATAGATATAGAATATCAGAAAAAATAGATATACTTAAGAGAAACTTGTTTCTTTTTTAAGAAATAAAACTAAACACAAATGCACCTCAGAAGCTTGTTCCTTCAGTGTGCAGTTCCCTTTTGTTCTATAAACACCTTTGGCAAAGTGTGACCCTAACGCACTCCAAGTGAGATGGCAAAGGGCTCCCAGCTATGCAACAGTAAATATTAACTGGCCTGACAAGCTCAGCACATTTCACACTGTTGTCATGATATTCATTTAAAAGGTGTCTTGTAATATATCACTTGTAAACTAATAACATGCTGGTCATTAATATAGCTGTGAAATGTATGTAACAAAGCTGAATGACAGTATGGATAATCTCTGATACTATCTTTTGGAGTCTGTAAACAGACAAAGGAGGCAAAACAGGTTTATTTTTGTCAGTCTATCTAAAAAGGTATCATGTGAAGCGTAGGCACCGACTCCATGGGTTGGCTAGAACACCCATGGAAAAAAAATAGTGGGTGCACCAGCCACAGCTGTTTGGTCAGTCCTGCTGATCAGCTGTTTGGCAGAAGGGGGTAGAGCGGGGGGCCGAGTGGGGGTGAGAAGAGACAGAGTGTGGGCAGTGCCTTAGGGGAACGGCGGGGACAGGAAGAGGTGGAGTGAGGGCAGGGCCTTGGGGGAAGGGGCCGAAGTGGGGTGGGGCCTCGGGGAAGAGTGGAGGTGGAGCACCCACCCAGAAAAATGAAAGTGAGCCCCTGTGATGTGACGTATCATATGCAAACTGGTAAGATGCTAGTCGTGAAACTCATTGCGTGGTGTACTACTGAGTGTGTACAAAGAGTTATAAATGTGTGCTGGAAATATGTTCTGAAAATGTGTTTAGCAGGCAGTGCATAAAGCCCAGCCTCCCCTAGACAAAATAATGTGTATTTACATGTCTGACCGGCTTGATCACCAAGAACAATGAAAAGTATATTTACATAAAGGTAAACAAAGCTAGCAAGTGGGGGTGAATGATCTTGATGGGGAATGGAGTCCGCGCCCCCAGGAAGCCTTCCTGGCTCTTGAAACAGACAAAAAACATTGGGGAAATACAAAGGGGGTAAAGAGACATTTGATTCACCCATCATCTGAGAAAACAAAGAAGCTGTCGCTTTATAGTGACGAAAGACGGGTCTTCCTGCAAAACTAGTTGGAGAATGTTGACAACTTGGTGTAAGTAAGAAACCATGCTAGGCAAGCTGTATCTTGCTAGAATTAAGTTTTAGACATTAGAATGCAGGTTAGTTTTGTTTTTAATCCTTTTGTATCTCTCTCGCTTGAAATCACTTAAATCTATTTTCTTTGTTAACCTTATTCTTAGTTTTACTACAAACCCTCTCAGTTCTGTGTATGAAGGTGGGAGGGTATAACCCCAGCTAACAAGCTGTTATGTGCACTGGCTTTGTTGCTGGCACCCAGTGCCGAGAGGCTAAACACAGCTGGAGTTGGTTCGCTACCCGGTGTGCTACACCCAATAATCACAACGGGGTGGAGAAGCAGAAAAGTTTATTTGCAGCTGCAAAAAGGTACAGGGAGAATAGAATCTCAAATCCTGCACACAGAACAGGAAGTTACACAGGCTTTTATACATCCTTTTTCCCAGCCTACTTATCCAATAGCAAGCTGCCCTAAGTATCTATATAGCCAGCCAATCCAGTTCCCAGCTAGTGCCCTTGTTCTCTGTATCATTTGTTAAACCATACATAAAGCTGCTTTATTCAGCATTGTTCTTCCATATCTGCCCTGTTTGGCCTTGCTTAGTTTCAGGCAGTCTGACTCTGCAACATATTGTTGCAGATCCTCAGCTTAACTGCTGTGAGTGCCTCCAGGCGGGTGGGTGGGATGGGGGGGGGGGCAAGGACACTTGGGTCTAGTCCAAGGGGACTTCATCGACACTCGTGGTCTTCCATCCCCTCGAGTTACCTAGTGGCCATGCCCCAGTGTCCCCAACAACTCCCTCCTTTGAGAACACTCAACAACCTTGGCTCTGAGTTTTCTCACTTGGGCTACTTATTTCTTTACAATAGGACTTTGCATAAGCACTTTGTGATAGTCCTGAAGAGAATGACTTATTAACTTTTGCAAAAGGGCCCTGACACATGATACTGCACAGCATAATACCAGTAATACAAGCAATACAGGAAAGAGAAGTTTCAATAACAGGCTAAATAAACCACCAAGCCAAGACGACAAACCCCAGCCTGAAAACAAGGTTTGCAACGAATCGCTCTCTGGGGCAGTATAGGCAACCTGTGCTCCGGCTTGGGCATGGGCCTCAGCCTGTACCACCTTTTCATAGATTTCATAACTGCTATCATTTACATATACACAACATCGGGGCCCAACGAGGGCACAAAACCCTCCTTGGGATGCCAAGAGATAGTCCAAAGCCAGCCTGTTTTGGAGGGAAAATGTCCGGAGCTGCTGTACCTCTTTATTTAATGTTTTTACTGCTGATCCTAAATCACTAACCGAGTCCTCTAACTCTAAGGCCACTTTCTCAAGTACCATTTGCAGCCTTACAGAATAGCGGCCTATGCATGCCATGGCTGGCCCGGAAAACAGTGGCGCTATTTCCAGTACAGATCACCCTACAAGCTTCTCAGTTGTGAGGGAATTCTTCATATTGCCCTCCAATGCCGTAGTCAGTCGCCGCATGGTCTTTTCTCATGACTCAACAGAGGTGTCTCGGGCATTTCTAATCTTTCCTTTGGGCAGTGTGGCAGTTATGGAAAGATGAGGAACTCCATGAGCTATATAACAGCTACCTGTCCAGTTGGCTGGCAGCACCTTGTAAGCCTTTTGGCCACATACAAAATAGTGACCCTGTAGGGCCCAGTAAGGACTGTTTCTTAAGGGGATTCCTTGGATATTTAAGGCTGTTTTTTCCCAACAGTTTATATGCCCCTAAGGGGGCATCCCATCCTCCTGATTTGGTACAAGTGGGGGCGTTTCTAATTGTGCCGTTCAAATTACACTCGCCATAGGGACCACTACAAACCCACCATTGGCTTGCTACATTGGAGATATTAACTGGACGGCAAGTTATATTTTCAAACCCTTTTTTTTTTTTGTGGTAAGATTATTTGTAAGAGTTTCCCTAAAAGGGGAGGAACCATTATACCCACACTGTTGGCCTCCCCTTTTGGTCTTTATCCAATACCCATCAGCCAACTGTGTAATAACACAGGAGCTTTTTCCCACAGGATGCCCATAGTGATCAGATTGGTTTTGGGTAAAACATAACACTCCCTCAGTGAGTACTGCAACTGAATACTCCTGGTCCTGATAGGTGGCTTGCTGTAAAGAGGGCTTATTCCAGAACGGCGAGTCCATTCTTTCCTGCTTTTTGGTGGCGGCTAATTCTGCTAGGGTCAGGGGCAGCATGTCAAGGGGCATTCCCGTTTTGGGGAAAGTGGAGTTGGAGCACATACCCAGCAATCAGTCTGGTTTGTTAAAGTAGCAACATGGTGCGCAAGTGAAACAAAGGAGTTATGCTCCCAATATGCACAGTTTGGAAATACCAATACAGAGAATAACAATGTTACCCAATTAATTATCACCAGAGGTTTTTTTTAACCCAGGGTCTCCAGTACCTGGATGGGCCCATTTTAGCGTAAAGGTGCCCACTATTTGTGTCTTTTAAACAGTAGCTTTAGCCCGAGATCGTCACTAGATGAGGAGTCAGCAGGTTGGACAGTCCACTGTTCTGCTGACGAGGGGGCGGGTACTGCCTTCAGACGAGAGTGATGGATCCAGTTCTTGTGTCCCTCGATCTTTGCCGCTGTATGGGAGATCAGCAGGACGGTATAGGGTCCTTTCCACTTTTCCTGGAGAGGCTCATCTTTCCACGTACGAACAAGCACAGAGTCACCGGGCTGTAAGGAGTGGAGGGGAGAGTCCAAGGGGAGAGGCTGGGAATCCTTGGTATACCTGTGAAGAGACAAGAGAACAGCAGACAGGGAACACATATACTGTGACAAAAAACCATTACCCAGCTCCCATTCCCCTGACAGAACCGGGTTGCCATTCATAGGCCATGCCCTTCCAAACATAATTTCAAAGGGACTAAGCCCTAATCTACCCTTAGGGAGAACGCGGATACGAAGCAGGATGAGGGGCAAAGTATCAGGTCATCGCAGTGAGGCTTCTTGGCACACTTTTGAGAGATGCCGTTTAAGGGTCTGATTGGTATGCTCCACTACCCCACTGGCTTGCGGTCTCCAGGGCGTATGGAGTTTCCAGGGGATCTGTAAGGCATGTGAGATGCTTTGAATGATTTTTGACATGAAATGTGTCCCATTGTCAGATTCCATCCACAGGGGGAGTCCAAAGCGAGGAATCTCCTTAACAAACTTGAGGGCCACTGTTCTGGCAGTGCAATTACGGCATGGGAAGGCTTCTGGCCATCTGCTGAACTGATCTACTATGACAAGGAGATATTTGAACCCTTGGGTCCGGGGAAACTCAGTAAAGTCTATTTGCCACACTTGTCCGGGGCCCGGAGTGGGTTCTAGGGCAGCTGGTGGCACAGGATGTCCCGGTCGGGGGTTATTCTTTTGGCAGACTAAGCAGTCCGCTTGTACCTGGGCAGCCAGGGGTCGGAGTCCGGAAGTGATAAAGTATTTTCCCATTAGCTGGATAAGTGCTTCCCTGCCAGCATGAGTGGTTTGATGTAGTTTCTACAACACTGGCCGGATTAGGCCCTTTGGTAAGAGGACCTTCCCTTCTGGGGAATGGAGCCATCCCTCCTTTTCCCAGAGGCCGAGTTTGTCAGTTAGCTGTCTCTCCTCCCCAGAGTACTGAGGGGTTGGAAGCTCCCCTACTGATGGGATAAGGGCATGCATATGGGCGTTCTCAGTCTGAGGGGATGGCAGGGTGGCAGCATGCTTAGCCTCTCTATCTGCCCGGGCGTTACCTCTGGGACATCTTGATCTTCCCTTTGATGGGCTTTACAGTGTACCACCGCCACTTCCAAGGGAAGTTGTACGGCTTCTAGGAGCCAGAGGATTTGGGGCCCGTACTTGCCTGGGGAGCCTTGGGCTTTCAGCATTCCCCTTTGCTTCCATAGGCCAGCATGAGCATGCAGCACACTAAAAGCATACTTTGAATCAGTAAAAATGTTGACCCGCTTTCCTTTTGACAGTTCAAGTGCACGGGTCAGGGCTATTAGTTCGGCAAGCTGGGCAGAGGTCCCAGCAGGCAAACCTTCAGCTTCCACAGTGTCATGGAGGGTCACAACAGCATAACCCGCCCTCCTTTGCCCATCTATTACAGTACTGCTACCATCAGTGTACCACTCATAATCTGCATTTGGGAGGGGTACATCCTTTAAATCCGGACGGCTGGAGTACTGGGCATCTATGATCTCTAAACAGTCATGAAAAGAAAAGGAGTACTTGTGGCACTTTAGAGACTAACCAATTTGTTTGAGCATAAGCTTTCGTGAGCTACAGCTCACTTCAGCTCACGAAAGCTCATGCTCAAATAAATTGGTTAGTCTCTAAGGTGCCACAAGTACTCCTTTTCTTTTTGCGAATACAGACTAACACGGCTGTTACTCTGTAAACAGTCATGTTTTTGTTCCTCTGTTTCTGGCAAGAGAGTGGCTGGGTTAAGGGAGGGGCAAGGCTGTAAGGTGACTTCAAAGTTCTCTAACAGCTTAGCCTGGTACCGAGCAATCCAAGCCTGGGTGAGCCAAAGCCCTCCTTTTGCATCCAATAAGGCTCGGACCATATGGGGAGTATAGATTTGCATAACTCCTCCCAACGTTAGCTTCTCGGCTTCCTCAAGCACTAGGGCAGTAGCTGTAAACATGCCGGCCAACCCTTTGCAACCTGATCCTTAGAAAAATAAGCCACAGGACGTCTCCTTGCTCCTAACAGCTGTGTGAGCACTCCTAGGGTCACCCCCTTTCGTTCATGTACATACAACTGGGGCTTCCATCAATTTTCTTTTCAGGATTTTAAATGCCCTGTCAGCCTCTGGGGTCCAATAGAAGGATCTGCTCCTTTTACAGAGTCGTACAGGGGTTTACCCCACAGTCCAAACTCTGGGATCCATATCCTGCAAAAGCCTGCCATACCCAGAAATACCCTGAGCCGCTTACGGTTTCTTGGGGTAGGAACTTGACAGATAGCTTCCTTTCTTTTCTTTTTTCCACTTGAACGCTGATGCTCCCCTTGCCTTAGCTGTAACCTGATCCCTCTCCACCTAAGACAACAGGGTTCTCAGGAGGATATTACAGTTGTCCCAATCCGGCTTGTGACTACTGAGGCACCCCTCAAAGACTGAAATAAACCTGCTTGGGTTCATTGAGAATTCCCCAGCCTCTGTTTTAAAAGCTGCTAAGTCTATTGGATTGAATGGTACATGGGTGTAAACTTGCATAGTGGTAGCCTGACATCCCTCTGCCCCTGGGCAAGCCACAACAGTCTCAGTAATCAAAGGATAGAGTCCCACCAAGGGGGCAATCTCTGTAACCCGAGACATCCTACCCTTATAAGGTGAGGGTGTGGGGGCCGAAGGGGACACCGGCTCTGCCATTACAGTGGGGGTGGGGGTCTGGGGACTAACATTAGCTACTAACGAACCAGTCGGAGTCAAATTACAACTCTGCAGAATTACAGCTCTATTCTATTTCTTAAAGCCATAAACACTTGTGCATACAAATATTCATTCCATTTACCCATTCACTGACAAAACAAAACTAATTGGAGGATCATGTTGTAATTAATTGACCCTCCTGGTGGCCACCACTCCTGGTCCTCCAGTTGATATTGAGGCCTGTCAACTGTACAGAATCATTTTAATTGGCTCTTAGTCATCAGATCCACACCAAATACCTTCCAGTTTGCTAGAATGCACTCTAGGGGCGTACACCGTGCCCTAACCCCGAGCTCTGTCCCTGTCCCATACCTACGGGGTAACTCTGGGCGTCCCCAGGTTCCAACAGAGCATACAATCCGGATTTCAAAAGGTTCCTACCTTATCCAAGGGACCGGTTCCTCACCGTCGTCCACAGCTGCTCCACCCCTATGTCTAAGGGACCGGTTCCTCACTGTTGTCCACAACTGCTTCTCCACTATATGAATGAGTTGCACCGTTGTACCCTCTGGGGTTGATCAAATCGCGTCTCCTCCGAGGCCCTCGATGAACTCACCGGTGCGCGCTGGGCGTCAGTTCTCTCCGCAATCCTCGACCTCCAGGAGGGGTCCGGGCAAGGCTAAATAACAGCCTCGTCACCCACCCAGGGACGCCAAAAACTGTTGCCGGCACCCAGTGCCGAGAGCCTAAAGCTGGAGTTGGTTCGCTACCCGGTGTGCTACACCCAATAATCACAACGGGGTGGAGAAGCAGAAAAGTTTATTTGCAGCTGCAAAAAGGTACAGGGAGAATAGAATCTCAAATCCTGCACACAGAACAGGAAGTTACACAGGCTTTTATACATCCTTTTTCCCAGCATACTTATCCAATAGCAAGCTGCCCTAAGTATCCATATAGCCAGCCAATCCAGTTCCCAGCTAGTGCCCTTGTTCTCCGTATCGTTTGTTAAACCATACATAAAGCTGCTTTATTCAGCATTGTTCTTCCATATCTGCCCTGTTTGGCCTTGCTTAGTTTCAGGCAGTCTGACTCTGCAACATATTGTTGCAGATCCTCAGCTTAACTGCTGTGAGTGCCTCCAGGCGGGGGGGACAAGGACACTTGGGCCTAGTACGCAGAGCTGCTGCGAGTGCCTCCAGGCGGGAGGGGGGGCCAAGGATACTTGGGCCTAGTGCGAGGGGGCTTCATCGACACTCGTGGTCTTCCATCCCCTCGAGATACCTAGTGGCCATGCCCCAGTGTCCCCAACAGCTCTCTGAAGACAGCAAATGTGGGGTTACCTCTGTGAGTGTCCAGGAAGAGGGACTGGACACTTGCAGGAGAGACTTGACATTGGAAGGTTTGTTGTGGTGACCTCACAACATGTAACTGGGGTGAAGGAAGGTCAGAATGAGACCTTTGTGCTGTCAGCATGCTGCTGGGGCCAGGGCTCTGAGCCAATGCTGCACAGCTTAAAGGCACTCAGGGTTCCAGGGCTGGTGGTGGAATCTAAACCACTATGTTTCTGGGGATACCCCCGACTGATCAAGCATGATGGCTTTCACTGCATCATAATCTCTAGCTGTTTCCTCATCTAGAGCATGGCAGGCCACCTGGACTTCCTTGGAAAGAAAAGGGCGCAAGCGGGTGGCCCAGGTTTCTCTACTCCAGACTGTGGTTGTGGCCACATGTTCAAATGTGACCAGGAAGGCCTCCGGTTTGTCATGGGGCCCCATCTTGGCCAGGGGTATCCCTGGACTGGGGTTCAACAAATTTTGGAGAGGCTAAGCTAGTTAGCCACTATAACTGTGACTCCTGGAACTGCTGTTCCTGTTTCTGCTGCTAGAGCAGCTGAAGCACCTCCAGGAGCACAGCTGGATATTGCTGGGCAGCCTGCTGGGCCTCTTGTTGACTTTCAGCTCATAGCTGCTGATTTTCAGCAGAGCTGTCCTGCTGCTGGGATAGAAGTCTCATCAATTCTTCAATTTTTAAAGTTTTCCCCTGCCCTTGTTTCAGTGGCCAACCCTCAAAAATCCACTTTGAGTACCAAGTTGTAACGGGGCCCTCACCTCTGGAGAGCCTCTGAGCAGTGGGGTGCCTTATCAGTCCTTCTCTCACCCTAGGTGCCCCCTGCAGGCTGCTGGCTGACCTTGCTGGGTCTTTGGTGGCTCTCTGGCCCTCCAGTCCAGTCATAAAGTCCAACTGGACCCCCGCCAGGGTATTAAAGAGGCCAATAAATAAATGGTCTATCTGCCTTCACTAGGATCTTCAGCCCAAGCCCTGAGCCCTTTAAATTCAGCCCTTTGTTCAGGCTGCTAAAGAAGTTCAATTCTCTTCTTGGGATTTATGCCACTTTACCTGTGGCCAAGAGGAGCACCCAGGGCTGCCCACTATAAACAGCAGCCACATATTTCTCAATTTGGTTAGTTGCTGCTTCTTCCTGGACTTCTTCCTACCTGGCCCTTTCAGCTTCACCCTTATCTCAGGGTTAAAGTTCTTAGGTCCTCTCTCTCCCTGCTAACCCAGCTATGCAAAATGCAGCCAGAAAACAAACTCTGTCTATCTCTCCAGTTCCTTTTGCCAGAGAGGAGCACCCTTCTGTTTATAGTACAACAGTCTTTCCATTGACTCAATGGACATTGGTTCAGGCTCTTAAAGGTCCTAAATGAATTGACCAGCTTTTCAAAAATGCTCCTTTATCCTGTAGCTCCCATCTACATTGGGAACAAATGGATTCTGAACGCACTCCAGAAAAAGTGCTCAACTGCTGATCTCAAAGTCAAAAGAGTGTAAGACCTGCTGTACTGGATAAGACTAATGTTTTCTCAAGTAGGTTATCACTCCTTTTCATTTAATGAGGTGGTAAGGCCTTTGGAAGCAGCAAAAAACCCCATAATCTCAGGTAGCATAATCTCGGGTAGCAATTTCTTTCATTCGATTCCCTTTTAAGTTTGTTTATCTGCTTTAAATGTATTGTTGTCCTTATCAAACATTGGTTAATACAACTGAAAAGATGAGCACTGGAGTCTTGCTTCATTTGCTAAATAACAATTTTTATTCAATTTTCATTTGCTTATTTCTGTTCAATTAAAAGCATCCATCCCAGGCTCTAGGCATTTCCATGCCAAAGTAAAAGATGTGTCAATAAAATCCCCACATACAATAAGTTTACAGATCTCTGTCCAGCTGCAATGAAAAATAAATTGGCAGACTAAATCACAAAAAGGTTGAAAATCCATGTTTCCTTCCCCAAAGAGATTACTTTTCCCTTTTTATTTCTTAAGACAACAGCAGATATTGAAATATACATATGATTAAAAATGGGAAGGTAGAAGACTAACAGGAGATAGAGCAGCTTTAATAACTCAGAGAAATAATCAGAATAGGATGAGATATTATCAATACTCTGGTTAATGTTTCCTTTGGTTAGATAGAGGCCAACTGTTTTGAAGTTACCACATAACCAATGTTTTACTGATTGCAGAATTTAAAAATCTGGTGCCTGAGACCCCACCCCGCCTACTGAAGCAATTCTTCCCACTGCAGTCAGGGGGCCTATATGCATCAATATGGATTTTCAGGATACAGCTTTTAATCTTCTTCCAAACATACCTAATGAACGTCAGACTGATAATCAGATGCACCACAATGTATCTGAAAGAAGAGAACTCCCAGATTCAGTATCCATTTCTCTTATAAAACTTGGCTCGTGCAACGACATCATTGGCATAATCATCGCCAGGCGTGCCAATATCCATATTTACATAACTTCGGACATTTCCTAGTCCTCCGTTGTAGGCAGAAATCCCACCTGAAATGAAACACCAAAGTAGCTAACACAGTCAATATAAACTAGATTTGGGGGGGGGGGGTATAAATATTCCCCATGCAGTGTTAGAAACCTTTCACACAACACTGTGCT
Source organism: Caretta caretta (assembly GCF_965140235.1). NCBI lineage: Eukaryota > Metazoa > Chordata > Testudines > Cheloniidae > Caretta > Caretta caretta. Next base: position 120,033,674 of record NC_134206.1, on the reverse strand, counting down.
AAAGAATGGGACACCACTCAAACTCAAGAAGTAGACAAACAGCATCAGTGGTGAAAAATTATGTGAGATTCTTTTAAATGCTTATTATTCTAGAGTGTCAGTAACACAAACTTTCAAACATGATTTTTGCCAGAGATTTTCCCTTAATTCCTATACAAATCTACACTGTACCTTTCATCTGTTGTTCCTTTGTCCATCTGGGGAATTTTTTCTGGATTCCCTTAATCATACCAATAAGGATTTGTGTAGCATCAAGGAGATGATCTTCACCATTCCACTGTCCAACAATACTATGGTAGTTTTTATCAACCTAGAAGAGCCAGGGGGGAAAAGAGGATGTGTTTATGCAGTTTATTTCCCTCTCAATATACTCTACGTGATTTTAATTGTCAAATTTTGTTTGATAAATCAGTTTTTGGTCATTAATGTCCATGGATCTTCAGTGCACTTTCTGTTGTGCCTTGAGCACAGACACCGACGGATAGTATATTGGACTGTGCTAATGAAAAAAGACTTATCTTAAAATGCTGCTTCTTTTCCATTTTAAGTTGTACTTATGTATTTGGCTACCACTGCTACAGTGTCTGGTGCTGCAGTATGTGGGCCACACTTCCTGACCCACAGAGGAAAGTAAGGGCTTTATCCAGAAAATCTTTACTTCTCATCCTTAAAGATTTTCCTTCTGAGTAGTCTCACTGACTTCATTACAAACATATAATGCCACAGATGACAAGGGCCTGGCTAAATTCAAAGAAATGCAAAAGTTCAAAGTGAACCATAAGATTACACTCTGTGCTTTTGTTGTTGGATTACCACTGACAGTCTTATTTTATGGTGTTAGCCAGGTGCATATTTTAAACTCTGTTGTTATCATGAAGGACTCAGTGGCATGAGATTGTGGCTAAAGCCTGCCCTGACATTCTGAGCCTGCCAGTTTTCATCTCATCTTTTTGTCTGATGCTTTCCCCCTAACTTGCTGCTGCCACTAAGTACTTCACTTTTCTTGTGTAGAAGGGTAAAATGTGCAGCCTCTTCAGGGACTTCCATTAACCCACAGAATGAACTGCTGTTCAAACTGAAGCACAAGAATCCCACTCTATCACCCCAGGTCTGACCTATGCCAGTGCGATGCACCGCTGCCCCAGCAATAGTTCATTTTCTAGCAGTGTGCCAAGTATCAAGCTCAGACAGAGCTGCACTAGTAAGAAACGAAGCAGGCTCTCTTTGTTGAAACACTTGGATATACACTAGTATTTTATTCCTAGTTTATTGATCATTACTGACCTGCATTAAACCAAATGCATTGCCGTTATCGCCCCAGCCACCCTTTAGGAGAGTTCCAGCATGCGACTCCCGAGAGACGATACCAGCGATCACAGCTGGATCCACACATCTTTTTTTGCCAGCGCTCTTAATGATGGTTTTATATTTGTTCATATTATTTAAGTCCCTCTCAGCAATCTTTTCTGATGCAGGAACTCCTGTAGTAAATGTAAAAGTAAAGGGTTTTCTTTAAGATTATTAAGTCAATGTGACATTTCAAAAGCCAAGAGCTCTGGTCTGCCATATGAGAGCCTTTGTGAGAGTTTCAGAGTAGCAGCCATGTTAGTCTGTATCCGCAAAAAGAACAGGAGTACTTGTGGAACCTTAGGTGCCACAAGTACTCCTTTTTGTGAGAGTTATGTGTGTTGTGAAAGCAAGGCAAAAACGAATTGTGCCCTGTGTAATTAATGTGTAAAAGCTGGTTTAATTTCTATATCTTTAGGTCCCAAGATGGAATGGGCTTGGGAGGAGTTGGAGAGAGAGCGTGTTCAGCCTCTGAAGAGAAACTGACAGCAACCTGTTGGTGTCTGGATGATGCAGGAGTGATGTTGAGAGGAGTCATACCTACCCCTCTATGGCCAGAAGGACAGGACTGTACTACGGGGTTTCAAAGTTGAGAGGGAGATTCAGAATGGTGGGATTCTTAGGGACAGATGCAGAAGACTTATGTAGAGGGGGACAACTGCAATTTGAGACAGTAGTTCCCAATAGTTGCACTTTTGCTCAGTTTCTTTTGGAGTCTCAGGACCATTTCATGCTACATTAGAAGGGAATCTCAATCCTACCCACAAAAGGAGGGTTTGGCATTAAGTCCAATTTTATTTGTAGAGCAAAAGAATAGGGAGCTCCTTTGATTTTCCCAACAATACCGGATAAACTATTGATCTGATGTGCAAGTAACGGGTGTAACATAATGAGGACTACCCAAGCAAATGGGATCAGGAATTCCTCAGTACCAATCCCAGCTTTGCCACTGATTTGCTGAACAGCCTTAGGAAAATCATTTGTGTCAAATTTTAAACAGTGACTGTTAATTTTGGATGCTTTAATCAGAGATACCTTGGGCCTGATTTTCAGAGATTCTGAACATTCACAGCTCCTGGTAAGTTTAATTAGAGATGCTTGTGTGAGCACTTCTGATAATTAGGCCGTAAATGTCTGAAGTTGGATACCTAAAGAATCAGAAGCCACCTGTGTAAACACTGACTTTTTAATTTCTGGACCATAATCATCCCAAGGTTTTATTAAGTTTTCCTCTCTGTCTTAGTTTCCTCATCTGTGAAATGAGGAGAATAATACTAGCCAATCAAAATGTTTTTGTGAGGTTTAATCAATTGATGCTTGTAAAAGTCCTTTGAAGGTGTAATGTACTATGGATCATTGTGATGACTCTGTGTGCTGAAGTACAGCAACAAAACAGCAGAATTATACTCACCACAGTAATTTAAACCTTCTTGTCTTGCAGTTTTACAGGAAGCCCCAGTGGTATCAACATTGTTTATGTTACCAAAGCATCCAGTCTGACTCTCAGAAGTACCTGAAAAATTAAATGCAGATATTTTACATTAAGCATCTATTGTGAACATAAGTAAAGCTAAGAGAATTCAAAGTCATAAACTAGACTCTGGTCCACTCTGAGATGGGGTACATTCCATTGTGGGTTGTTTTGGAAAAAGATCTTGTGGAGAGGAGGACTTCCTAGCCAGAAGACACTGCCTCAGTTGAGGGGGGAAGGCCTGTGCAAAGAGATGTTTCTTTCACTGGTCTCTAAAAAAGGCCAGACATGAAAGTGTCCTGACCTCTATACCCCAGTGCTCCTCACTGGGAACACCTGATTCTCACTCCTTGCTAGAGTCATCCTTGATACTGAAAGCTGCATTGTCAAATTGAAGGGTTAATGTTTAGCTATTCCACCTGGAAGCAGGCGGGGCACACCCTGACTGTTTCGTAGAAGCAATGCACACATTGCTCTATCCAAGGACAAGGGCTAGATATGAACCATGAGAACTTGATTGTTTGGACAGCAATTGTGGGAGGCTTTCTTAGCCTGGGCTCAAGGCCTGAGAACCAGGATTGTAGTAGATAGGGGATGGTAACTAAGTATATGAATTAACGTCATACATTCCTTTGTGTAGCAGTGTGTAATGCTTAGGGGGAGAAATATAATAAAAGGAGAAGGTGGAAGGCGGGGGGGCAGAACAGCCCATCTCAGCTGACCAGCCTGTTTGCTTGCATAAAGCTGTGTTCTGTCTCATCACTGAACCGCCACATCAAATATTGTTTGTCTATTCCATTTGCTGTTGCACCAAACTCATTCTTCCATGTCCATAATTAGGTTTTGTAGGAGTGGTCAGAAAAATGCCTTAATCTCTTATCTCCCCATCCCTACAATCATCTCTTTACACTGTTGCTTTGGCACTGAGCTTAGTGAAGTAGACATGGACCTCAAACTCACCAAAAAGGGCAGCAAGGCCCAGAATCATCAGCGTTAGTAGCATGGGGACAGTTCTTCTCAGGCACCCAAGAGAGTCGGAAAATAAATCCAAGTCTGCAGAGAAACCAAAATATCAAAATGTACAGTACCACTGTGAAGAAGTACAAAGAAATGATTGGGTGCTTTCTTCACTGAATGTGCAAATACTGAGATACAAGGGAATTTTGTGTATTAGTGTATAAATACTGGGACTGAGGGCACAATAATAACTCTGCCTCCCTTTGACACAGCACACAAATAAGGTCATTTCAGTGTAGAAAAGATCTGAGAGAATAAACACAGCAAGTTGTAATTATTTAATTTTGATCATATTCATAATGTGCCTTTGTAGCATCTTAATAGCTTACTTCAAAATAGAAACCCCAGTAATCTTTGATCTGGAATTAGTAACATTCATAGTGTTCAAGGTGACCTGCTGCTGCTGCTACAAATGCACCTTTATTCTATGCCAGGGTCCCCTACACCCACTGTGCAGTTGATTGCTAATTGTTGTTGTCATTTCTATGAGCAGAGCACAGGAGATTATCACTTCTACCCTTTTTAGCAGTGCCAGGACTCTGGTTTTCTCTAAAGTAATTTGAATAATCAACGGATGCCTCATCGCTTCTATTCACTGTACAGCAGGGACACAGTAATAACCACTAAGGGTATGTCTGCACTATGAGCTAGGGGTGTGATTCCCAGCTTGCATAGACATTCTCTTGCTAGCTCTCATCAAGTAAATGCTCTAAAAATAGAGATGAAGCTACAGGAGCACAGTCAGCGGCGAGTGGCGGCATCGGTTAGCCGTGCTGAGTACATACCCATGGAGTTCAGGCAGGTTCTTACTCGGCACAGCTAGCCTGTGTGGCTGCTTGCCACTGCCCATGTTCCCACAACTAATTTTAGCACCCTAGAGCTAAAAGAGTGAGTGATTATATCTATGTGAGCTGAGAATCACACTCCTAGCTCATAGTGTAGACTTTGCCTAAAGGACAAATCCTGGAGTCTTTACTCAGGTAGAACTTATTTCATCTTTCATTACTACCCAGAGGATTTTCTAATGAACAGAATTCAGAATAGCTCCCATTCTGAATTAGCTTAATATTTTACTCACCTGTCTTCAGCTTCTCTTCTCCTAGAACATGGATGTTTTGAAGAGCTTTATATATGCTAGACAGTACTTCCCTGTTTACTCAGCATGTTCTTCTAGTATCAGATGTGATCAAATTTACTGTCAAGTTTCATAATGAGAACAAACTCCAGTAGGTGCCCTTGTGGGAGCTGGCATGAGGGCAGATGTAATCTTCCACTATTTGGCATGATTCAAATTTCAAAACAAACAAAAAACTCCTCTTCCCAGCAGTTCTCCCCTCCTCCCCTTCATTTTTCTCTGATTTCACAACCTCCTCCCTAAATGGTCTGAGGCAAAGTCCAAAGCAAAGTCAAGGCATTCACCCTCCCTGGGAATGTTTTTCCCCAGTCCAGTTCTGGTATCACAAACCCTTTTCAGGAGATTCTGTGGGAACAAACTAAAAACATTTTTCCTCCCTGGCAGGAACAACTAGTTCCTAGAGGGTGGGACCTCACTGCACACATCAATGGCTCCTTCCATTCCTCCATTCCACCCGAACCCTTACAAGTTATCCAGTGGGATGTCCACTTTCTTGGCTAACACACTGGAGGTTGAACTGGGGACCTCTAGAGCTAAAAGCATCAGCTGCTACAGATTGAGCTAAAGCTTTGTATTTGGTGACTGTTGCAACTCATCTCCTCTGTTTACTGGGCACAGAGGGGGACCTGGAACATGCTCATCAGAGGGTTACATTTGCACCCTCACACCCCCCTCTATTGCAGAGACACAGTGCAACCCTCCCCCCTAACAATCAGGGACTGCGTATAGTCCTCTGTTCTCCCCTTCCCTTCCACACCAGGAGTTCTGAGTCCCTCATTTCCCCCCAGCCTCCAGTGTAGGAAGCTTCCTTCCTTCAATGCTCCTCTGATTGGGCACACTTGCACTCTCCCCCACTATGGAGCAGGCTTTGGGGAGGCAGTATGCCAGGCATGAGGAAGGGAAGAAGCTTCCTCCTCTCTCTTCTGCCTCTGGCTTCTCCCATTGGCTGAACATCCACCCCACAGGCGGTAGGCAATTCTCAGAAGAGAGAGCAAGGAGCCACTTTTTAAGTGCAAATGGCTTTTCTGCTTTTCCCAAAAATCAGTAGGGCTCTGTCCATTGATGACTAGCATGTTCCCTGAGATACTGGAGGTGATCAGATGTGATGTTCAAAAGTTATCATGTTATATCCTGACAGAGCAATAACATTGAGTTGAGTGCAAGGTCAATTATTGATGAATATCTTGCTTAAGGCAACAAAACAAATGTAAGTAGAGTCAGGATGAGCTCCATCCTGACATCTGGTGGTGAGGTCTGGCAAAGAACTTCAGGGGCTAATCTCATTTGCATAGGCACACCCACCCCGCCGAGCATGAGCCCATAGCTGCCCAAATGGTCACTTTGGCTGCTGTGGGATCCCCAGGGTAATTGTTATTACCCTGACTATGGGAACTGTGCTTGGAACTGTACTGGGCCTTTTGTTATGATGGAGGGACTCGCCATCAACTAAGCAGCACTCACTAGGCAAGGGACATGGGTTCCAAAATTCTGTGAATTGAGAAAGGCTGGAGACAAGTATTAATACTTGGTGGCATGAGTCTCTTGGTGAGGGCCTTATATGCTAGTTGCACTTTTTCCTCTCTCTACTGTAGAATATTAGAGCTGATTTTGATTCCATTAGGAGTCTAGTTACAGGCTGCTGAGCTCACTTTGGGTTAATGGAGCACCAGCACTGAGGCTCCCCTACTACAAGCTGAATTCACCTAAGAGCTGAAATCACTGAGCGTTGTGTTAAGTAGTGGGGGAGCCTGAAGATATATTGTGGAGCAGTTTGCGGGAAGACTGGAGTGCCTTGTGGACAGGCTGGTGGAGCAGTTCATAGGACGGCGGGAGCTGCTTGTGGGACATGGAGTGGAGCATTTCGTGGACCAGCTGGTGGAGCAGTTTGTGCGACGGCGGGAACTGCTTGTGGGCTGCAGAGCCGAGCTGAGCGAAGCAGTTCGTGGGGCGGCAGGCGGAGTGGAGCGAAAGCCTATGGAGCTGTGGGGCGGTCAGCTTCAGATCATGTAAGGTGCCCCTTGCCTCTCTCTCTCTCCCCCCTCCCTGTCTCCACCCAGGTTGGGAGGTAAAGCTCTGCAGATAAACTTTTGAACTCTGGGGCTGCCCTGACCAGGGACAGAGGCTTTTGGACCACTGGACTTTTGGGACTTTGGGTGATTTGGGGTTGCTGGACTCAAGTACCAAAGGGAAAGGGCATGCCCCAATTTGCTTGGGGTGGGTTTTTTTGCTCATGGGTTGTGTTATGAATCCTGTTGGTGGTGTTTCTCCAACATAATGCCACATTGTTTCTTTCTGTTATTAAAAGGCTTTTTGCTACACTCAGACTATGTGCTTGGGAGAGGGGAAGTATTGCCTCTTGGAGGCGCCCAGCGGGGGTGGTATATATTTGTCCCAGGTCACTGGGTGGGGGCTTGAGCCGGTTTTGCATTGTATTATTGGAATGGAACGCCTAGATATTGAACCTGGCCCTCGTTGCTGCCAACTCTGATGGGCAGAAGGGTTATACAAATATTTAAAGTTCAGCTGAAATAGTGGACTGAGGAGTTATTTTTGTCCTATTCTTTTATTACCTAACTCGTGTGAGGGAGTGAAAACCCCAGTTGACTCCAGCTGATGCAATCTGTTCTGTTGAAATTGGCTTTGCAATACTCATTCACTTTTGGCCACTGTTAGGTTTTCGTTGTTGTTGTTTTTTAAACCCTGAAGATGGGAAATAGTAATTTCTGCCATGCAACAAGACTACATTCCATTCTGGAATAATGCAGAAAGGTTTATTTCAGCACATCTTCGGGAGCAATGGGGAGAAAATTGCAGGCCCGTATCTTTGAGTGTACAATGCAGGCACTTTAGGCATTTTCATGATGTCATGGATTTTAGTGATTTTTTTTTAAATGTTGGGGCATTGTTCTTTACTGAATTTGCAAACACTGAGATACACAGTAGAAGACAGCCAAGAGAATACATTCTGAATCAAGCTGCAATAATGCAGTTTTGTTGACATTCATATTTTGTCTTTCATGGAACATCTTAATAGCTTATTTCCAAATACAAATCCTGGTAATATTTGATCTGGACTTCATATTATTAATAGTTTTTAGTATGACCTACTGCTGCTATATATGTACTTTTATTCTATGCCAAGGTACCCTACACACTCTGTGCAGATGTTTACTAAATTCATTATTTCTTTGGGCAGGACACAGGGAGTACCCAAACCCCCTTGTAGCTGCTCCATGGCTCTAGTTTTCTAAAAAGTAATCTGAATAATAAGCAGATGCCTCTTATCTTGACATCACTGTACAGCAGAGACACAATCACTAAAGGACAAATTCTGGAGTCTTTTCTCAAGCAGAGCTTTCATTGAATTCAATGAGTAAGGAATTGCCCTTCCATTACCACCCATAGGATTTTACTCATGAGCAGAATTGAGACTAGGTCCCACTCTGAATGATCTTGGTATTTCACTCACCTGTCTTCAGTTTCTCTTCTCCTAGAAGGTGGTTGTTTTGAAGAGCTTTATATACACTAGGAGGTTCCTTCACTCTTTATTCAAAACAACCATATCAGATGAGATACACGTTTCAAGATTATAATTAAAACAAACCAGCATCTGTCATTATGAGAGTTTGTCTTTGGAAAGGTATAACCTCAGTTCCGCTATGTGGCAAGATTCAGATTTCAAAAGAAATAAATTCCCCTTCCCATGTGTTCTACTTTTCATTAGCTTTCTCTCCCTCCAGTCTGTGACAAAATCCAAAGCAAAGATGAGGCATTCATCCTCTCTCCAGGAATGTATTGCCCAGTTTTATTGTGGTGTCACAGACCCCCTCAGGCGAGACTGTGGCAACAAACAAACAAAAAGCATTTCCCCTTCCAGGCAGGGGAAACTAATCCCTAGAGGATGGCGCACTTCATTGCTGCTGTTGTCCAAGCTCATTGCACATACCAGAGGCTCCTTGCATTCCTCTGTTTGCCCCACAAGCTGGGTGTGAGATGGCTGCTTTCTTGGCTGACACCCCAGGGGCTGAACTGGGAACTTCAAGAGCTAAAAGCATAAGCTACCAAAGCTTGAACTAAAGAACAATACTGGACCTGGTGACTGTTACAACACATATCCTGTACTTATTGGGCACAGAGGTGGTCCTGTAGTACACACTCACTACATCACTGCATATGCACCCTCCCATCTCTCTCTATTTTAGGGACTCCTTGCAAACTCTCCCTTCGTTGCCTGGGGCTGTATTTGCCCCCCACATTCTCCTCTTCCCTTCATGCCATGGCTCTGTGTCCCTCATTTTCACTACCCTCAGCCTTCAGTGAAGGAGACTTAATTCCATCAATGCCCCTGGATGGAAAGGGACAGGTGTATGGCTGGTAGCTTCTCTACTTCTCTTTCTCCCCCTAACCATAAAGCAGGTTTGGTGAGGCAACATACTTGGAAGGAATGAAGACGTCTCCTTTTCTCTCCTCTACCTCTGACTCCCTCGGCTGGCTCAGCGTCCACCCCAGAACTGTTAGGTAAGTCTCAGCATTGAGAGTAAGGAGCAACGTTAAGGGCAAATGGCTTGGAACTTGTGGGAAAAACTTTTTTTTTCCTGAGGCCCAGTACGGAGAAATCGGAAAATTGAAAAGAAATGGTTCTATGAAATATTTTCTCTCAGAATGAACAGTGAAAAAGTTTTAGAGGGATGTTTAAAATAAACTGCTGCCCATCCGCCCTTCAAAATGCTTTGTAATAATAACTAATAATTATGCAAAATGAATAAAACATGAGTTTTGTCTATATCAGCATGACAATGTCAGGTCAGGTCTATTCACATACTAATTCTGAGCCCAAAGGATATAACCTTCCTTTTAGTTTATAACAATAGTGGTGCTTTCTATTTTCAACATTTTATATTTGTTTCCTATGTGCCAAGAGGTTACAAAGAAGCACTTAAATACCTTAATGTGAAACTGCAGCTCCAGACCTAATACTAGCTATATTCGTCCTTAGTATTCGGATTAACACTAAAGAATCTGTACATAACTATCTCATTAGTATTCCAAACAGTACTTTCTATGTGCTAGCTAAATTATACAGAATACATTTCTGATTATTAAAGGAGTAAATAAAGTTTAGCTTTGATAAGCAAGTACCTACTACAGATATTTCAATTTTTTCAAGAATTTTCATTTTCATAGGGGAAAAGGGTATTTTTTCCCCTGCCTTCAAAATTTCTGGAAATGTTACATCCCTAGCTCTGCCTATTGATGCCTAGAACATTCCCTGGAATTTTGGAGGTGATCAGATGTGGTGCTCAAAAGTTATCTCATTACATCCAGAGACATGCCATCAAGATGAACGCAGGGCATAGTGCATTTGCTTTAATCACCTTTACGTGGTGAAAGCCCCATCAAATAGGCCACAGCTGTGAGCCATACTGCAAACACTGTGTAACATGGCTGTACTGCAGGGTACAGTACCACCTGCTGTGGACGGGGGACTCTTGTTTCAGCCCCTGGAAGCTGCAGTGATTCTTGCTGCCACCAATATGACAGGAGTCGCAGGGTTTAGAGCAGTGAGGCGGGAATCGGCTGGTGAATGAGAGTGTGGGTTAAACACCCCACTGTCTTCCTGAAACCATTTCCTCTCTAGCTAGCTGTGTTTGATGATCCAGGGTTTGTGCACTAGGTACAAATCTGGCACAGGATAGCGCTGGCCTCAGAGGCTTCCCTTACCAGGCCTAAAAGGCTGGTATGCCATGTTACACGCTATGCGGTGTTTGCCTTGTGTACGAGGGGCCTGTGACCTTCATTTATGGTGGTATTAACCTCTCTTGTGGCCCTGTCTGTTCACTGATCACTGGCTCGGATATAACTAGTTAATGGGTATTTTTTTCCACCTTTCATGAGGTTATGCAGGATTGAGTGTCCCCGTCACTGACAACACTTTCATTATACATACTAATTTTACCATGCTAGTAACTATTGGATGACTGACACATCTGCATATGAAGTGATGTTCTACACTTCTGGGTTCTTCTGAAATTTGGCTTGTCTATTGTTCAAACAATAATCATACACCCAGATTCTTGATCACACTGTGTGGGATGCAATCACACACTCAAGGATGAAATATTTCTGTTTGTGGAGCGTTGCCAGGAATCATCAGGCCAGGGAATTTCTGGTTTGTACTTGCAAGAATAAATAATTATTCATTATTCTGCGAGCATTAGGCTTCGTCTTTAATTTCACAACCTCCCTGCCAAGAGGTTAGTGGCTTTGCATAAAACTTGGACTCCTGGTTACTCCTACACAATACACTTCATTAACAAAATGATGGTTGTGCAAATGTACTTTCCTCACAAGAATACAAACTGGCAGGCTTCCCAGAAAAGGAGATGAGAGGCCTTGGAAAGACCAGGGTCAGATTTCCAAAGTCTGTCTCTTTAAAACTTGCAGAAATAGGCCTCTTAGCTCTCGTTTTATTACAGTGCCTCCCGCAAGTTGCCTCTTTCCTACTAAAGTCAGTATCTGCCGCCACTGGGCTTTGTTTTCACTTCCAGTTAACTCAAGTGTTGCTTCAAATGTCTCGACCTGCCGACACACAAAAACCACTCTCTCAGGTTTGGTGATTCTTTTAACTCAAGCTGGCTTACCTAAGAGTGGCGTAGGCTAAAGCTCGAGTAAGCCCAACCTGTCTGAGCAAGTCTGTAGGGTTGATGCAGGCTACCATAACGAGTGCCACAAGTCTTACAATGCCTTCCCATAATCCTCTTCCCCACACTGCGCTGTTCATCTAGGCAGTTTCTGTGTTTGAAACCCACATTCACATGTAGCTTTCAGTATAAACAACAGCATGTCTCCAACTCTGGTACATAACTCTCTCTGATTGAAATGGCATCCAAGAAGACCTCTTCCTAGCATGCTGCCAGCTAACCAGAGGCTGACACCCAGGTTCTGGGGGCCCTCTGGTGTGAGGCCAGCAAGAAGATGATTTTGAGAGCGAGACCTGGAATTCATCGTTCTGTGATGACATCTCCAAGAAGCAGGCAGAGCAAGGGCACCATCAGAAGGGATCTTTGTGGCAGGAGAAGGTCAAGAATATTAAGAGTCAGTAGTGGAAGGCCAAGGACAATAATTCCAAGTCTGGTAACTCCATGAGAGTGATCAGCACTCCTCCAAACACAGAGCCCAATTTCATGATGGATGGGTTAAGGGCTCTAGGCAGGTTCCTTGGTAGACCAGGCTGCCAGTACAGGGCATGTATCCCAGCACAATCTACAACCCACTCTTGGCCAAAGTACTTTTCCGTCTCCTCACATATTGGGGTATGTTGTGCACTGCACAACATAACATGAAGGGTATTCTACACACTGCACCCCAAATGGTGTAGCCAATTAGTTCATTTTATTTTCATGTATTCTTGGGTGTTGTTCTGATTAACTCATATGCCGTGTCATACATAACCATTGTATGCTGAATAGATTTAAGTTATAGGATCATAGAAGTATAAGATTGATAAGCCTTTAGGAGTGATAAATATGCATTAGGTATCTAAGTAAAGCAGGGATGAAACACAAGACTTACAGACTGAGGCCTGTAAGATTTTGGCTTTAGCCATACTAGGCCATAGGCTTAAGAAATACTTGACATAGGGTCATTTTTGGGTCACTTACTTATGTCACAAGATCACAAGACTACTGGAAAGATGTGCCAACAGGTAATGTTACAGAAATTTGACTGCAATGTACTTTCAAAGTGACATGATACCTTTTTGTAACATCATTTATAACACATGTCCTGACTGCAGAGCACCTATTGTGTGTAGATGCTAATGAAAATAAGAGAAACTACAAATAACCTATGAAAAACAGGGCCTCCCAATATTCGTAGAGTGCAGAAATTCACATAAGGGAAAAGAGGGTTGATGCTTTCATGCACATGTAGAGTGTTAGATGTAGTCAGATTTACAGTATAAAAAAGGGCTCCCGGATGGGGTAAAATTGGGACCTACAGGAAAACCCCAATAGGAACCATCCCTTTACTGGTAATCAATTGTTGAAGAATCCATCAGACCCTAAGAATATCTCTGAGTGAGTATGACTAGATTTGTATCTTGTGCAGGGGCGTTTGTGGGATTGATATATGCTTGGATAATCATAACCTTGTTTGTAACTGTAATAAACTTGTAAGACAGACTAGAAATTGTTCTTGTGAAAGTATGTCTCTCTCTCCTAGGTATTCATGGGTTCTTAGAGGCTCTAAATCTGAAACAAGTAACAGAGGTGACTTTCACTCTGTTGAGCTTGAAACTGTAGCAAACAGAGCCAAATCCATGGTGGTGTAAGATAGCATCACTAAATCTATTCTAAATAAAATAAAAGTCTACAGAATGGTATGTGATGCTCTAGAGAACACAGAAAAGACAACGGAGATAAAAGAAAAGGAGTACTTGTGGCACCTTTGAGACTAACAAATTTATTTGAGCTGTAGCTCATGAAAGCTTATGCTCAAATAAATTTGTTAGTCTCTAAGGTGCCACAAGTACTCCTTTTTTTTTGTGAATACAGACTAACACGGCTGCTACTCTGAAACTTGTCAAATGGAGATAAAGACTGCTTTAGACCTTATGGGTGTAATTAATTAATGAAAAATCATTTCATGTAGGCAAATCATTTCATGTAGGTTATGCTCACAGTAACTAGAAGAGGGAGCTTTCTTTTTTCACTTATGCTTATTATTTTGTGGTTTTGCTTATCTGTTTATGTAATGTTTGTAAGAACTGAGTTCAGGAAAATTTTAAAGGGGAAATTATTAAAGTAGTTCCAAATAGATAATAGTACTTGTGTGTGAGGGAAAATATGGGTAGAGACCCTATCAGGTGTGGCAGAGTGAGTCACACAGTTAGGCACCATTAATAAGCTACCCAAAATTCTCTTAATAAGCTCCCCAAACTTTGGACTCCTCTGGACTGCACTACCGACAGAGGATCAAGGAAAAATGTGTGGGGTAACCTAGGTCACCGCCCCTCCTCTCAGTGTACTCCGGCTGTTAACAGCTGAAGGGGAAGTAAGCACCACAAGCACTTCTCAGTAGGGAAAATCCCCATAAGATATTTTGTGGCTTAGGGAGCAAGGACGGGACGCCTTCCGAAGTGGGAACTACTAAAGGGGTTATGGTACAGAGTCAGGTGCCAATTCACGCATTTGCTCCGATGGCCCCACAGACAACCCTTGAAGCCTTTGTACGCGATTATATTAAAACCCAGGAGGGAGGGTTAGCAAAAAAACAAAGTAATCAAATCTTCTTGGAATATCAAGATCCATGGAACTTAATGTGTTCCCTCCTTGAGGAAGAAAAGTTAAAGAAAAAACCTCAAGAGGTAAAAGAAATTAGCCATGGATTGTGTATATACTGCATGTAATGCGCTGGGAAGAAATTTGAAAAAAAAAAATAGAACAGTTGGATGAGGAAAGACAAGATTTATTCCAGGAGCAAGGGTAAGTGTTACATTATGGCCTGGTCTATATTACAGAGTTAGGTTGACAAAAGGCAGCTTATGTCTACCTAACTATGTAAGTGTCTACACTACAGTGATGCTCCCACTGATAGAAGTCGCCCACTGCATCGACTTAATAACTCTACCTCCACGAGAGGCGTAGCGCATGGGACAATGTAGTGAGGTCTGTAGAGTGAGTGCAGTGTCTGTAGAGAATGCATTACTTCCATTGCCTGTTGGCTGTCAGCCCCACCTGGGGCTGACAGACAGAACTCCCCCTTCTTCCCTAGCACTTACAGCCTGAGCTGTCAGCCGAGCATGGCTGTCAGCCCTGGGGCAAGGGGGCTCCAGCTGTCAGTGCCCCACTGAAGACTTCAGTCAGGGACATGTACTGCTGACAGAAGGAGCATAGTGGGGACGTGAACTACTGCTTTAATTACTGTAGCGGCTGTACTTCGACTTAAGTCGACTTCATTTTGCGGCATAGAACCGCTTAGTCAGACACGGGAAGTAAATCCCAGGCTCCTCTATCAAAGAGGTAGTCTTGCAAGAGAACAGGCTTCCTGTAAACAGCAATTACAAAAAGATGGTTATGAAGTTATGATGTGGAAGAGGGAGCAACAATGGATCAGATTCTGTCTGCCAGAATCTTGTTTGGAAGCAGGTACTGCTACAGACCCCTCTTGCTGTAGTTAAACACTTGGCCCTGAGTAAGTTCATGCTGTTCAATAAATGATTTGAAAGTGTTTCTAAATTCACCAGCGGCATTCGAGTCAGCTGTCAGAGGATCTCCTTGCATCGCCAACTGCCATATTCTATGCTGATTTTTGAACCAACTCAGCTACCCTGTTCTTGCTTTAAAATGGTCTGCACCTTTGTCTGGATACATTTCCTGATAGAGTAACTTTGCCTTTTCTGCAACCATCACACCACTTATAGGAGTGCCTTTTGAGCTCTCTTGTGCAAACCACAGATGCATTGTCTTATCAAAATCAGCAGCAGCTTTGCGTACAATACACCTGCTTTTTACTGCTCCTTTGTCTTTGGCTTCTTTTGGAAATGGGTTTATTTTTTCCTGGCTTATCTGAATACCAGTGACAGTTGATTTCCCAATACCATATTCTACTGCTATGTTGCTGAGGCTAACACCATAATCAAGATTTTTAAATATTTCTAGCTTTGTGTCAATTGAAAGTGTAACACGTTTGCACTTCCCGCTGCTTGTCATTTTGCTTAGTCATACAGTACAGTACTGGAAATCATTTCAGAGGCCAGTGAAAGAGCTCTCAAATATGCTTGTACTGCAAGGCCAATAACATGTCACATTAAACTTCCCAAGAAGGTTCCTTCCTTACATCCAAATATAGGACAAGAACTAAGGGTAAAAATGTCAAAGGAGTCAGATGTTCTCCCAATACTACCCCTTTGCTCTACAGTCAGTGTCTTCCAGCTGAGGCTGGGAGAGATCTTTGCAAAGGCAGCATCTGGCACTAAGGAACCTGGAGGCACTGTCTGGTTTGCAAGCAGCTCTCTGCCCTATTCCTGTTTCTTGCCTCTGAGCTGAGCAGGCGGTCCTGCCCCTCATCCTTGGTGCTACAGGCCCAAGCCCTGTGCTGCATCTCCCCAGGGCTGCACTTCCTGTCCCATAACAGAGACAATACAAGGCAGGGAGCGGCCACCAGCCCCCTGCCAGTGCCCCTCCCTCCCCCACCTCTCGCACTCCCAGAGCTGCTGGCAGGACCCTGGAGTGCAGCCATGGGCAAAGCCTGGGCTGCATCAGTGTATGTGTGGTTCAGGCTGTGGTCCTTTTAAACTGAGATGCTCCTCCCGAGTGCAGCATGCCAGCAGCAGCTCCAGCTCCGGCAGCTTCCTTGCAGCATCAGCAGCTCACGCTGTGGCAGCTTCTTTTCTGGGCTCAGACTGATCTTGCAAGCTTGTCTCCCTCCTGGCCAAAGCGGGGCGGGGGGATTTGAAAGCAGCACCCACAGCTTACAGAAAAGTGGCACAGTCCCCAGCGCTGTTCCTGCTCTGCCTGCTCAGGCTGTCTTGGGTTGGCAGCAGGGGCTCACAGCTGTGCCGTGAACCGCAGCATCTTTGCCTCCTACCTGTAAGTAGGCTGCCCCCTTCCCTCCCCCCCCCTCCCCGGCTTGGTGAGCGGGGGTGGGGACAGGCAGCCCAGATGTGCCGAACTTTAAGATGCAATACAGGTATTTGCTTTTTTTTTCTCCGCTGCTGCCTGATTCTTACTTCCGGTTCCGCATGGTGTCTGGTTGACTGATCAGTCCGTAACTCTTATGTTTGTATCGTTGTGGCTCTACTGTACAATCAGGATAACAACATTTCATTACCCCTGCATTCAGTACTAAAGCAAATTGATCACACTGGCAAAATAGGTCTGTCCGCTGCAGGGGCGCCAGAACAGGAGGGGCCAAGAGGCCATGGCCCTCCCGCTCTTGAAAGTGGATGTGCCTGGCCTGTCCACTTTTTGCCACGGGCCTGGCTCTCTGCCCGTCCTCTTTGCCCCAAGGCCCTGCCCCCCTGGCCAGGTCAGAAGCTGGAGCCCAGCCCGGGTAAGAGCAGCCTAGGGAGTCCAGGGAGCTGTGGAGAGCCACGGACCCTCCACCTGCCCAGGAGCAGCCCCTGGCACATGTCCCCACCCCCAGCACCCTCCGCCAGTGCAAATGGAGAGTCTGTGGCTCCCCACATCTGCCTAGGCAGCTCTTACCAAGGCCCAGCTGTGGCTCTTCAACTCCCGAAGCCCTGCCCCCAAGCCAGGCCAGAAGCCAGATCCGGGTCAAGGTAAAAGCTGCAGACTCTCCAACTACCCTGGGTGGGTGGCCCAGCGGACGAGAACACAGGCTGGGGGCTGCTCTTGGGTCCCCCATCCCATGCAGGTGGAGGGGCCCGGGCTCCCTGGCCTGCCTCCGGCTTCTAGCTTGGCTGGGGGGCAGGGCCTTGGAGGAAGGGGCACGGCGGGGCCACAGAGGGGGTAGGGCCTCGTGCCCCTTCCTCCCCCCCCCCCCTTTAGGAAGAATCCGTTGCCCCTGGTCTGTTGCTCACCTAGGCAGAGTAGCTGTGTGCAGATATGGTCTGCTCCTAAGGTCTTTTACCCCAGTATGTCACTACGTGTCAGTGGAGAGCTCCTTCAGACCCCGCTTACACTGGCAAATGTCCATCTATTCTTATTGCCCAGAGGCTGTTTCCTTGAACTAGCCTCTTTTGTGCCCAGAGTCGATTGAGCTTCTCACTTCACGTCTGGCTAACTTAATGGGTATGGATAAGGTGGAGGGTGTCAGCCACACACCTGACTATAGTAGCAGTCCAAATAACTGCACTCCATAAGCGGGCAGCCCTTATATGAAGCATCAATATTTCCTGTGGTTTCCTAGATATAGAACTGTCCAATAATTTCTCTCTCCCTGTGTCCATGTTGTCACAGAATTCGGATTCTCTGTCATCTTGTTTACCTCAGTATGGTCCATGGAGCTAACCCCTTGTTTGGGCAATTTGGCATCACTAGATACCATACAGACCTGTAGTCTTGCTACAGCCTCATTGGTAGAAATTGACTGAAAGCTCTGGACCCAGCTTTGTACTCCTATCAGGCAAGATCCTTAGAAATTATTCCAGGACTATAAGGTCCACTGCCTTATCCAATGAGTTCCTGTTGGGCTGCAACTATTGTGTTGCCAGGTATCATAGCCATGGTGCCACCAGACTAGAGTGTATTGCTCTGGGAAAAGGTTCTACCCTAACCTAGAGGCAGTGTGCTTCTGGGGTCAGCCACAGTCTATCCAGAATGGCCTCTTCTACCATTTGTATAGGAACTCACCAGCTCATCAGACAAAGGCTGGTACGATGGCTGAGCTTTTCCTGAAAGAAACGGGGCCGCTTGAGCTGCCCAGAAGGATTCAGACCCGCTATCCTTTCGAAGGTGCACAAAAACACTTTGGCTCATTGTCTGGATCCAATTTTGACAGGTCCAGTACTGATCTGCCAGATTTCAGTTCTCTGAAACCTGCCTGAGTTCCTGGGTACACCTCTTAAGACACAGCAGGAAATGTTTCTGTTGAGCCTGATAAGCCTATTGTTATTGTGAACATAAGAAAAGCAATACTGGATCAGACCAAAGGGCCCACTAGCCCAGTATCCTGTCTTCTAACAGGGGCCAGTACCAGATGCTTTTAAGTTTATTTATCTGCTTTTAAATCTGTCATTATCCATCCTTTGCTAACTTTGCAACTAAAAAGATGAATATTTGAATCTTCCTTCACTTGCTAATAATATTCTTATTCAATTTCCATTTGATTAAAAGCATCTATCCCAGTCTCTAGGCATTTCTGTGCAAAATGTATACATATATACAGATAAAATCCCCACATACTATATGTTTACAGACACGGCAATGAAAAATAAATTGTCAAACTAAATCACACAAAGATTGAAAATACAGGCTTCCTTCCCCCAAGAGATTACTTTCCTCTTTTATTTTTAAGGCAGCAGCTGATATTGAAATAGGCATATGTTGTTTGAAATTTGGAAGGCAGACGATTAACAATAGCTAGACAGAGCAGCTTTAATAACTCAGAGAAATAATCAGATGGCGTAGGATCTTATTAATACTCTCATAACTATTTATTTTTGTATGACCAATGTTTTACTGATTACAGAATTTAAAAATCTGGTACCTGAGACTGCAAATCCTTATTTAAGCCAGTGTTCCCACTGCAGACAATGGGCATATTTATATCAGTAAGGTTTCGCAGGTTCCAGCGTCTAATCTCCCCAAATGTACATTGTCTTCTGAACATCTCACTGATTATTGTAAGAGCCACAGTGTATCTGAAAAGGAGAGAACTCCCAGATTCAGTATCCGTTTCTCTTATAAAACTTGGCTCGTGCAACGACATCATTGGCATAGTCATTGCCAGTTGTGCCAATATCCATTTTAGAATAGGTTTGGACATTCCTTATTCCTGCATTGTAGGCAGAAATCCCACCTGAAACAAAAAAAGGGAAATTTTTAAAAACAGACTTAAAAGAAAAAACAACAATTCCAGCTAGACCTGTCTTGTTTTTATCTAGTGTGTTAAAAAAATTAAATAAAGACATTTGGTAGGGCATGAATCGCTTTATTACAGAATTGAATAAAAGGAGGCTGTGTGAACAGTTTGCATAAATTCCTAAATTCACCCACAATCAGAGGGCTTTTGGGTTTTTACATAAACAACTGTAGCTTGGTGAACCTTCAGTATGCATTTGGCTAACCACATTCAAATAGAAGCCCTCAATCTTTGAGCCAGGCCTGTTCTTAATAAAATATAAGAACCAATTACCATGTTACTTTTCGTTCAGTCCTGCAAAGAACTGCCTGGGAGAAAATTAAAACATGATCTCGCACTCCATTCTTCTTCTTGTTCTGAATCTCTGCTCCAGGTTGTACTGCATAATTTTGCAGTCCCCTGAAGATCGGTCCAGTTCCTAAAAATGTACCTCCTGCCCATGACTATAAAGATATACAGTGAACTTCGGGACTCATTCAAATAAACATTCCACACTCTCATCGACTTCAAAGGCACCAGGATTTCACTCATGGTGAAGTAGTAGAGGCCCAAATGTCAGTATAAACTAGACTGGGGGAGTGGGAATTATAAATATTCCCCATGTCACGTTGGAAACCCAGCACACAACATTGTGCTAAAGAATGAGACAAAATACTGAAACTGACTAATCTAATTTCACTTCCCAAACTGTGGGAAATCAAAAGCAGACAAACAGCACCAATGGTGAAAAATTATGATACTTAGAATATTAAGCATTCAAAACTATCAGTAACATAAGAAAAACTTTTAACATCATTTTTGTCCTAGAGTTTCCCTTAGCTCCTGGACTGAATGCCATCTATACTGTACCTTTCAGCTGTTGTTCCTTTGTCCATCTGGGGAACTTTTTCTGGATTCCCTTAATCATACCAACAAGGATGTCTGTCCCCTGAAGGACATGTGTCTTGCTATTCCATTTTCCAACCAATCTATGGTAGCGTTTATCAACCTAGAAGAGCCAGAGAGAACATTACTTCTCAAAAAGATGATGTGTTTATGCTGTTCTTACCTCTCAACATACTCTACATGACTTTAAATCTCTTAATCTGTGGTTGAGAAATTAATCAATTTTTCATCTTCATTGCATTTCTTGCTGTAATCCCAGTGCAACCACTGTGGTATTGTACATTGGACTGTGCTAATGAAAAGGGGTTTATCTGAAAATGCATCTTCTTTTCCATTTCAAGTTGTAGTTATTAATTACATTATTTGGCCAGCACTGCTGCAATGCCTGGTGCTGCAGTATATCTCCCCACTCTTCCTGCTCCAAGAAGCTTATGCTATAAGGGCACGATCCAGCAAAGCTCTATGTCTCATCCTTAAATATTTTAGTCCTCTACAGTACACCACTAGTATAAAAAGTAATACAAAAGTTCAAAAAGAAAACTCCCAGCACACTAAAGTGATTGTTGGATTATCACTGACAGGCTTGGCAGAAGCAGGCTGTGCTTTAATGTGTTAGGTGAATATTTTGAGTATCTATTGTTGTCACTTAGGTCTCTGTGACATTACATTGTGGATAAAGTCCATCCTGTCATTGTGGGCCTGCTAGTTTTCTCCTAGTCTCTTGGCCTGAGACTTTTCCCTGAGCAGCTGGTGCTGCTAAGAAATTGAATTTCTGGAGACCAGCAGGGGGGTGGATTAAAATGGCTACCTGAAGTCTCAACTCCGCGGGGATACCAAAGTAATCTGCCTCCATCAACCCCTAGACCTACTAAACTCTGCCCAAACTATGGAGCATAGGGTTGCAGGAGGTGGAGTCACCCTGAAAATTTAAAAGAATACCTCAGTAAGAGTGTTTCTGGCTCACAGCATGGAGAAACCTCTCAGATGCCAAATGAGCACATAGCGGCCGAATCAGGAAGAAATGCCAAGGACTGAAGAAAATCAAATGGCCACCAAGGTGGACATTTGGGGCTTGATCTCTGGGATTAATGCCATGAGAGATGAGCTGACAACCAAGCTTCTAGCAGTAAAGAAGGAAGTTACTGCCCTGGAAGATCAAGTCACTGTCCTAGAGACTGGCCTAAGAGAAGCAAGTGAGAGAGAGCAGCTGCAGAGCCACATGGCACTGATGGAACAGAGAGAAAGATGATATAGAAAACAGAGCATGAAGGAACATCAGAATTAAGAGTGCCTGAACATGCTGAAGGAGGAAACCCAATCCTGTATGTAAAAACTTTAATTTTGCGGAGTTGTGAAATCTGAGCTCTCTGGAAGAGGTGAAAGTGGAAAGAGCACGTAGGGCACTGCTGCCCCCAGTTTGGGACTAATAGTAATAGACACAGAGATTTTACGGTTAAATGTTAGCATTATCAGCAGAAAGATTTAACTATGAAAAAACCCAGAGAGTGTTTAGAACTCATACTCAAAGGCCTCAAGCTGCAGTTTTTCCATGACTTCTCTGCTGGGTGGCCACCCACACGCTCCTGGAATACTGGCCATTTTGGCACTTCTGGGAATAGTAAGGGCCTGCCACACCCTGCATGGCCCCGCCCATGTCTGCATGATGCGCGGGAGGTCACATATCATGAGGGAACGCCCCTGCCACCATGACCTTGTATGCAGAATGCATGGTACGTGCTGTCATAAATATAAAGGGAAGGGTAAACCCCTTTGAAATCCCTCCTGGCCAGGGGAAAGCTCCTCTCACCTGTAAAGGGTTAAGAAGCTAAAGGTAACCTCGCTGGCACCTGACCAAAATGACCAATGAGGAGACAAGATACTTTCAAAAGCTGGGAGGAGGGAGAGAAACAAAGGGTCTGTGGCTGTCGGTATGCTGGTTTCTGCCAGGGATAGACCAGGAATGGAGTCTTAGAACTTTTAGTAAGTAATCTAGCTAGGTATGTGTTAGATTATGATTTCTTTAAATGGCTGAGAAAAGAATTGTGCTGAATAGAATAACTATTTCTGTCTGTGTATCTTTTTTGTAACTTAAGGTTTTGCCTAGAGGGGTTCTCTATGTTTTGGAATCTAATTACCCTGTAAGATATCTACCATCCTGATTTTACAGGGGGGATTTCTTTATTTCTATTTACTTCTATTTTTTATTAAAAGTCTTCTTGTAAAAAACTGAATGCTTTTTCATTGTTCTCAGATCCAAGGGTTTGGGTCTGTGGTCACCTATGCAAATTGGTGAGGCTTTTTATCCAACATTTCCCAGGAGAGGGGGGGTGCAAGTGTTGGGAGGATTGTTCATTGTTCTTAAGATCCAAGGGTCTGGGTCTGTAGTCACCTAGGCAAATTGGTGAGGCTTTTTACCAAACCTTGTCCAGGAAGTGGGGTGCAAGGTTTTGGGAAGTATTTTGGGGGGAAAGACGCGTCCAAACAGCTCTTCCCCAGTAACCAGTATTAGTTTGGTGGTGGTAGCGGCCATTCCAAGGATAACGGGTGTAATATTTTGTACCTTGGGGAAGTTCTGACCTAAGCTGGTAAAGATAAGCTTAGGAGGTTTTTCATGCAGGTCCCCACATCTGTACCCTAGAGTTCAGAGTGGGGGAGGAACCTTGACACATGCTGATGCTGCATCTGCCATTAAATACCACGGTTGATAGCCTCAGCTACTAGAATTGGACTGCTGTCTCCAGCAGAGGCTGCTGCTGCAAGGCTTGCTGGCTCCTGCAGTGAGAGGCTACTCCTCTTGCAAACCCAGAACAGGAATGGTGCAGCCTGTGTGGAGGAGCGGCAGGGCAGGGCAGGGCAGGGCAGGGCAGGGGGTAGCTCAGTGGCAACAGCTGCTTGTTCCTTTCATTTTCCTGCAAGGTGGGAAGGGAGACACAAACGTGAGGTAAGTGTGGTCAGACCACATGCTCGTGATCCCCTTCTGGCCTTGGAATTTATGACTCAAAAGAATGTGCGCCCCTCCTCTCCAGTCAGCTGCAGGGCTTAGGTGGGGGCAGAGTCTCAGGCAGATGGGAACAGCCTGCTGGAGAGGTAGCTGGGCAGGAAACCGTGTCTACCTTTCTGTACTGCAACCACTACTTTGTACAGTCAGACAAGCTCTCTCCTCTCACTGACCTGGAAGGACTGGTGGGAACTGACACAGTCTATACGTGTTTGAAGTTATGATTTCCTAAAAAGTTTGTGCAGTTTTCCTTTAGCTGCTGGGATTTGTTCCCCTTTTGAACAGAACTGGGAGCTAACACAAAAGGCAATTTCTGAAATAAAAGCAGTACTTTTGACACTCAGTCTCCTATTATAACTCTATTAAACTTGGAGAGTGGTCAGTTTGGATGAGCTATTACCAGCAGGAGAGTGAGTTTGTGTGTGTATGGGGGTGGGGGGGATGTGAGAAAACCTGGATTTGTGCAGGAAATAGCCCGACTTGATTATCATGCACATTGTGTAAAGAGTTGTCACTTTGGATGGGCTATCACCAGCAGGAGAGTGAATTTGTGTGTGGGGGGGTGGAGGGTGAGAAAACCTGGATTTGTGCTGGAAATGGCCCACCTGATGATCACTTTAGATAAGCTATTACCAGCAGGACAGTGGGGTGGGAGGAGGTATTGTTTCATATTCTCTGTGTATATATAAAGTCTGCTGCAGTTTCCACGGTATGCATCCAATGAAGTGAGCTGTAGCTCACGAAAGCTCATGCTCAAATAAATTGGTTAGTCTCTAAGGTGCCACAAGTACTCCTTTTCTTATTATAACTCTGTTGCTTAAAGTCCTTTTAGTCCATTACTTGTATTTGTGCAAAGCAGAGGCTTTTTCCGTTCCTTCTACAGTCTTAGTAAACTGTGGGAAGGCACACCATTTTTTTTTCTTTGCTTAGGGAGTCTCCTGTGACAATGTTCGAAAACCCCTGGCTTTAAAGGATTCAAGAGCAACAAATTATTCCTCCATTAAATATAATCAGCAGAAGAGTCTTACACACTTTAATGAAATATGTGCTACTTTTGCTTCTTATTCTAAAAACCTCTCTGCCTCAGATACCCCAAGCTCTGAAGTTACTCAGAAATATCTGGGAGTAGCAGGCTTGCCAAAGGGAAACTAAACTGACAAAAAGAAAAGGAGTACTTGTGGCACCTTAGAGACTAACCAATTTGTTTGAGCATGAGCTTTTGTGAGCTACAGCTCACTTCATCAGTTACAGACTAACACAGCTGTTACTCTGTAAACTGACAAAGAAACTTCTGGTAAAGAAATAACAGAAGAAGAAATTTTAGAGGCAATAGAAAATATGAAAAGCAGTTAAACTCCAGGAGCTGATGGCTTTCCAGCTGAGTTTTATAAGGAATTTAAGACAGTATTAGTGGGTCCTTTGAGAGAAACCTTCCCTGTTATTCTGTTAGGGAAAGAACTTACACAACCTATGAAAGAAGCTACTGCTGCTGTTCTCTCTAAAGTTGGAAAAAAACCTGACTGTATGAAGCTCTTATAGGCCTTCATCACTACCGAATAATGGCATAACTATTTTAGCAAAAACACTAGCTAGCCTATTGCAGTCCGTGCTCTCATCTTATATAAATCCAGATCAAAAGTGGATTCGTTAACACCAGACAAATGTCAGGCAATATTTGGAGAGTCCTTGGAGTCATCCATAATGCCAGATCAGCAAAAGATCACTTGGAACAGAGAAAGCTTTCGACAGAATAGAATGTTGCAAGTCCTATCCTGTGTGGACATTGGTTCCCAGGTCTATTATCTCCTTTACTTTTTGCACGGGCCATGGAGCATTTTGCACAAAGGAAAAGGATTAATGAATCTATCACAAGGATAAAACTTGCAGGAACCCACCAGAAACAAGTGCTGTATGTAGTTGATGTAATGTTATTTTTATCTAAACTAAAGATTTCCCTAAACTTAGTTTCTAAAGAAATCTATGACTTTGGGAAAACATCTGGATTTACAGTAAATTATGCCAAATCTGAAATTTACTAGCTGTAAATTTGCCAGACTCTGATAAGTTATTTCTTCAGAAAACATTTGGGTACAAATGGGCAATAAATTCTGTAAGATACCTGGGAATTCAAATGTCAAACAACCCATAAGAGCTCTATGATGTAAATGTCAAGCCACCACTTCTGCAAATGAAAAAAGATGTGAAATGCTGTGGGAAGTATGCAATTTCTTGGTTGGGAAGAACAGTCACACTCAAAATGAACATTTTGCTAAGGATATCTTTCGTGTTTTAAAATCTTTCTGAGATCATCCCAGCTAAAACCCTAGCAGGAATACAGAGGATGTTGTTGCACTTTATATGGAATAAGAAAAGATCAAGAATAAGGGCAGATACTTGTAGAGACCCACTGAACAGGGTGGACTAGCTGTTCCAGACAACTCAGAACAGTAGTGGATGGGAGGGTGCTCTAACCCTGCCAAACACTGAGTCTTTATTGGGCAAGAAAATTGTGGCAGTGTAAACATCGCTAGGTCACCATAGATTAACAAAAAAAAAAACCCCACACCCTCCAGAAATATACATATGCTTGAGCAAAGACTACTCTATGCCTTTGGGATGGAACTAGAAAAAAGGTAAATTATTTTCCCTCACCAAAACACCCCTTGCGAATAATCCAGATCGTAATCCAAATCACAAACCAATGAGCTTTAAAGATTGGCAGAGCCATGGGATATATATGGTTGGGCAGCTATTCAGTAAAGAAACTTTTACTAACCTATTTAGAGATGAAAACTAGCATTAACAGGCGCATTTTCCCATGGTACTAGTACATTCAAGTTAGGCACTATGTTTTCAACTTTCTAAGAAAGCTGTTTTATACATCAAGATAACTCTAATAGAAGAACTGGCAACTGGTCAATTATGAAATAAAAAGTTATAACTAATCAATATCAATCTTCGTACCCAACTTTCCTAACAAAAAACCCCATCTGTATATGACACAGTGGGAAAAGGATCTGTATAGACAAATAACCCCAGAAGAATGGGGTTAGAGAGACTGAGAGACAGAGAAGTGTTGGAGAAATAGTAGTGAAAGAGGAGATTTTTATACATAGGGGATAAGCATTGGAGAAACTGTGGTGAAAGAGGAGATTTTATACACATATGATCATTAGATAGTATTGAGATACAATTTGTAACCAAATATCACACCTTGTTCGATATTTATTACCAAGTGAGCCTTTGGGGACCCTTCTGGGCCTTCCTAGTAGAACTAGTCACACAAATGGAAATTAAAAATTAATCTCTCATCTGCTGTTAGATCCTGGGTTACTGATACCTCTTAAAAAGAAAAGGAGGACTTGTGGCACCTTAGAGACTAACAAATTTATTTGAGCATAAGCTTTCGTGAGCTACAGCTCACTTCATCGGATGTAGCTCACGAAAGCTTATGCGCAAATAAATTGGTTAGTTTCTAAGGTGCCACAAGTCCTCCTTTTCTTTTTGCGAATACAGACTAACACGGCTGCTACTCTGAAACCTGATACCTCTTAGTGGAGAAAAAGAACAGTGCAGCTCTCAAGGAATGGTTCAAAAACTACGGGAGGTCGTTATGCAAATATAATACATCTATTATGTACCCAGCCAAAGAAACTGAGGACAAATAGATATTTAAATGTTTAGTTACCATTTATTCAACACTCAGAGTACATTCACCTGCAACAAAAACAGCACAGCTGTCCAATTTTTTTTGAATATTACAATTGGATAGGCATTCCTGGTCTGTTCAATACATGCAATCAGAGATTCCATTCATCTTAATAAAAATCACTAAAAATGACATCTTAGGTGTTGTAAAGAGGTAATATCGTAATAAATAGAAAGATCTGATGACTGTACTGCTGTATAATGTCTCTTTAAACAAAAGCTTGCGACTTTAACAACTGTTGTTTTGTTTCTGATATTTATACAGCAGGGATTTGTAAACCTGTTAATACTTCCTAAATAAATAAATATTAAAAACAAGACATGGAATTTCTAGGTGGAAGGGTAAACAGGTCAGCCTCTTTAGGGACAGCCATTAAACCAATGGAGTTAATTGAGGTTCAAACTGCAGCATAAGAAGCAGCCTCTATACTGCCAGATCTGACCTATGCCAGTGCAATGCGCTGCTGCCCCAGCAATAGTTCATTTTCTAGCAGTGTGCCAAGTATCAAGCTCAGACAGAGCTGCACTACAGAGAAATGCAGTTGGCTCCCTGCCAAACCCTTGTATACACAATTATCCTTAGTTTATTGATAATTACTGACCTGCATCAAACCAAATCCATTTCCACGATCACCCCAGCCACGCTTTAGGGCCTTTCCAGCATGCGACTCTCGAGAGATGATACCAGCGATCACAGCTGGATCCACACATCTTTTTCTGCCAGCGCTCTTAATGATGGTTTTATATTTTTTCATAGAACGTAAGTCTCTCTTTGCAATCTTTGCTGAAGCACGAACTTCTGTAGTAAGTGGAAAAGTAAATATGTTTTCTTAATAATTGTAATATCAACAAGAGATTTCCTAAGCACAGAGCTCCGTTCTGCCATCTGATAGTCCTTGTGCAAGTCATGTGCATTGTGAATTTTACATTATGAATTTTAACAATGTGTCAAGGCAAAAAAAAAATTGTGCATTGAAATAATGTGTAAAATCTGGGTTTAGTTCTTAGCCCCAGGATGAAGGTGAATGGGCTTGCTGAGGAGACGGAGGGGGAGAGTGCTCAGATTCTGAAGAGAAATCAGCTGCAACCTGTCACTCTCTGGATGATGCAGAAGTGATGTTGACAGAAGCTAAGAGGAGTCACATCTACCCCTCTATGGCCAGAAGGACAGAACTGTAGTATTTGAAGTTGAGAGGCAGATTCAAAATGGTGGGATTCTTAGGAACAGATGCAGAAGATTTATGGGAATGGGAAGCTGTCATTTGAGATAGTTCCCAATTGTTGCACTTTCCTCTCAGTTTCTTTTAGTCTCAGCACCATTTCATGCTAGGAGGAAATCTCAGTTCTACTCAACATGGGAGGCATTAAGTGCAATTTTGTTTGTAGAGTAAAAGAATAAGAAGCTCCTTCAGTTTTTACCAGCAATACCAGATTAACTGTTGATCTGATGTGCCTATAGCTGGCATAAAATAGCGAGTACTAAACAAGAGTCTGGGAGTCAGGAATTCCTAAATACTAATCCCAGCTTTGCCACTGACTTGCTGAGCACCGTTGGGAGATTCAGTTGGGCCAAATTTTAATAAGTGACTGTTCATTTTGGGTGTTCCAAATAGAGACACCTGGGGCCTAATTTCTGAGGATTCGGAGTAGAATCATAGAATTATAGAATATCAGGGTTGGAAGGGACCCCTGAAGGTCATCTAGTCCAACCCCCTGCTCGAAGCAGGACCAATTCCCAGTTAAATCATCCCAGCCAGGGCTTTGTCAAGCCTGACCTTAAAAACCTCTAAGGAAGGAGATTCTACCACCTCCCTAGGTAACGCATTCCAGTGTTTCACCACCCTCTTAGTGAAAAAGTTTTTCCTAATATCCAATCTAAACCTCCCCCACTGCAACTTGAGACCATTACTCCTCGTTCTGTCATCTGCTACCATTGAGAACAGTCTAGAGCCATCCTCTTTGGAACCCCCTTTCAGGTAGTTGAAAGCAGCTATCAAATCCCCCCTCATTCTTCTCTTCTGCAGGGTAAACAATCCCAGCTCCCTCAGCCTCTCCTCATAAGTCATGTGTTCTAGACCCCTAATCATTTTTGTTGCTCTTCGCTGGACTCTCTCCAATTTATCCACATCCTTCTTGTAGTGTGGGGCCCAAAACTGGACACAGTACTCCAGATGAGGCCTCACCAATGTTGAATAGAGGGGAACGATCACGTCCCTCGATCTGCTCGCTATGCCCCTACTTATACATCCCAAAATGCCATTGGCCTTCTTGGCAACAAGGGCACACTGCTGACTCATATCCAGCTTCTCGTCCACTGTCACCCCTAGGTCCTTTTCCACAGAACTGCTGCCTAGTCATTCGGTCCCTAGTCTGTAGCGGTGCATTGGATTCTTCCATCCTAAGTGCAGGACCCTGCACTTATCCTTATTGAACCTCATCAGATTTCTTTTGGCCCAATCCTCCAATTTGTCTAGGTCCTTCTGTATCCTATCCCTCCCCTCCAGCATATCTACCACTCCTCCCAGTTTAGTATCATCCGCAAATTTGCTGAGAGTGCAATCCACACCATCCTCCAGATCATTTATGAAGATATTGAACAAAACCGGCCCCAGGACCGACCCTTGGGGCACTCCACTTGATACCGGCTGCCAACTAGACATGGAGCCATTGATCACGACCCGTTGAGCCCGACAATCTAGCCAGCTTTCTATCCACCTCATAGTGCATTCATCCAGCCCATACTTCCTTAACTTGCTGACAAGAATACTGTGGGAGACCGTGTCAAAAGCTTTGCTAAAGTCAAGAAACAATACATCCACTGCTTTCCCTTCATCCACAGAACAGTAATCTCATCATAAAAGGCGATTAGATTAGTCAGGCATGACCTTCCCTTGGTGAATCCATGCTGGCTGTTCCTGATCACTTTCCTCTCATGCAAGTGCATCAGGATTGATTCTTTGAGGACCTGCTCCATGATTTTTCCAGGGACTGAGGTGAGGCTGACTGGCCTGTAGTTCCCAGGATCCTCCTTCTTCCCTTTTTTAAAGATTGGCACTACATTAGCCTTTTTCCAGTCATCCGGGACTTCCCCGGTTTGCCACGAGTTTTCAAAGATAATGGCCAATGGCTCTGCAATCACAGCCGCCAATTCCTTCAGCACTCTCGGATGCAACTCATCCAGCCCCATGGACTTGTGCACGTCCAGCTTTTCTAAATAGTCCCTAACCACCTCTATCTCCACAGAGGGCTGTCCATCTCTTCCCCATTTTGTGATGCCCAGTGCAGCAGTCTGGGAGCTGACCTTGTTAGTGAAGACAGAGGCAAAAAAAGCATTGAGTACATTAGCTTTTTCCACATCCTCTGTCACTAGGTTGCCTCCCTCATTCAGTAAGGGGCCCACACTTTCCTTGGCTTTCTTCTTGTTGCCAACATACCTGAAGAAACCCTTCTTGTTACTCTTGACATCTCTTGCTAGCTGCAGCTCCAGGTGCGATTTGGCCCTCCTGATATCATTCCTACATGCCCGAGCAATATTTTTATACTCTTCCCTGGTCATATGTCCAACCTTACACTTCTTGTAAGCTTCTTTTTTATGTTTAAGATCCGCTAGGATTTCACCATTAAGCCAAGCTGGTCGCCTGCCATATTTACTATTCTTTCGACTCATTGGGATGGTTAGTCCCTGTAACCTCAACAGGGATTCCTTGAAATACAGCCAGCTCTCCTGGACTCCTTTCCCCTTCAAGTTAGTTCCCCAGGGGATCCTGGCCATCCGTTCCCTGAGGGTGTCGAAGTCTGCTTTCCTGAAGTCCAGGGTCCGTATCCTGCTGCTTACCTTTCTTCCCTGCGTCAGGATCCTGAACTCAACCAACTCATGGTCACTGCCTCCCAGATTCCCATCCACTTTTGCTCACAGAGTACTCACAGATCCTGGTAACTTTAATTAGAGGTGCTTCTGTGAGCACTTCTGGAAATCAGACCCTCAGTGTTTGAACTTGAGCATCATACAAAACAAAACAGAAGCCACTTGTGAAAAAATTGGCTGTCATCTTTCTGGGCCAAAATCATTTGTAGTGTAACTGCATTGAAGCCAGTGGAGTTACACCAAAATTTTATTAAGTCCCTCCTGTCTGTCTTAGTTTCCTCATCTGTGAAATAGTACTTAGCCAATAGGAATGTTATGAGGTTTAATCAATTAATACTTGTAAAGTACTTTAAAAATGTAAAGTACTATGGATCATTGTGATGACTCTGCGTGCTGAAATACAGCAACAAAACAGCAGAATTATACTCACCACAGTAGTGTAAGCCTTCTGCTCTTGCAGTTCTACAGGAAGCCCCAGAGGTATCAACCTTGTTTATGTCACCAAAGCAACCAGTCTGACTCTCAGAAGTATCTGACCAATTAAATGGAGAGATTTTACATTACGAACCTTTTGTGAACATAAGTAAAGCTAAAAGAATTCAAAGTCATGAACCAGACTCCGGTCCACTCTCAGATGGGTTCCGTTTCATAGCTTGGGGGGGCAGGAAAGAGGGAGTTATTTCTCTTGGACAGGAGGAATTGCTAGCCAGAAGTCACTACCTCTGTGAAGGAAAGGTCCTGTGAAAACTGATCTATCTTTTAATTTGGCTCTAAAAGAGGCAACACCATGCCCTCTATATGAGTGCCTCTCACTGAGACCACCCTATCGCCACTTCTTGCAAGAGTCATCCCTGATTCTAAGAGCCAAATTAGTCTGAAATAGTTTATTTATATTCCATTTGCTCTTGAACCAAACTTGTTCTTTCACATGGAGCAGTTGCCTGAGTCTCCTGAGGAAAGGCAGGACCAGCTTTTATTTTTGGAATCCTGGGACTCATCCTCAGTTGTTTAGCCACACAAGGGATAAGAAGCCCAATCCTTCCTCCCTAGGTTTATTGGCCTTTACCCTACATGAGATTGTGGGGAACTGGTCCTTTGGTTGGCCATGGAGGTATTTTGCCTTTTTCTTTTGGACTACTTTAACCCCACGTGCCAGAAGGGGGCAGAGTCCCAAAGAGGTATAGCCAGAGGGCTGTTCCCCAAGTCTGCAGCCAAGGCTACAGTCAAGCTGCTGTCCAGAGAAGGATGTCCAGGATGAGAGAGGTGCTCCCCTCATCCCCAGGGAAAGCCAAAAAGGTAAAACCTATCACACACCCCATCCCCACAAATATCTTTTTACATTCTTGCTTGGAAGTGAGCTTAGTGAAATAGAAATAGACCCCAGACTCACCAATGAGGGCAGCAAGACCCAGAATCATCAGCGTTAGTAGCATGGGGACAGTTCTTCTCAAGCACCCAAGAGAGTCGGAAAATAAATCTGCAAAGAAATGAAAGTATCTAAATGTACAATGCTGCTATGAAGAAGTACTGTTGTCTGACCCTTTTAGAGGTTAATAATGATTGTAATGATGGCCAATTGATCTGACTGTGGTAAGGTTCTTTTCCCCAGAATCAGGCTACAGAACTATGGAGTTTGATATCTTGCGGGGAGCCTTGGGGTGGATGACAGGGACACTCACACTGAGAACCAAGTAAAGGCTTTGATACCTTTATTAGAATAAGGAACAAAGCCAGAAAAGATCTCAACCACGTGAAATGACAGAGATAATGGAGTATTGGGGCTATCTGTGGTATCATTCTTTACATAAGCCCTTAGAAGTGCATACTCACACCCTTCATTAAGGACCTGGTGGTAAGAGACAAAAGACCAGCTCTGTCTCTAGCATGCCACAGTGTCTGATGGACCAAGTTCCTCAATGAGCTGAAGGGTCAAGTGGTAGAAAGAAGACAGTGATGGAAGAAGCCCAGAAAGAACTCTCGACCACATGGTGGCTGCCCTGTTATAGGGCCTGAGCATCATCTGTTCATGCTCAGTCCTCCATGCCCAAATTTAGCCTTTTCACCCACATAATACTGAGGTGCACTTATTCTGTAGGTTAACATATTGATCCATAAAAAGAAAAGGAGTACTTGTGGCACCTTAGAGACTAACCAATTTATTTGAGCATGAGCTTTCGTGAGCCACAGCTCATGGCTCACGAAAGCTCATGCTCAAATAAATTGGTTAGTCTCTAAGGTGCCACAAGTACTCCTTTTCTTTTTGCGAATACAGACTAACACGGCTGTTCCTCTGAAACCTGTCATATTGATCCATGTAACTGCCATCCTACCCGTCACCCCTTTCTTAAGTGGATTTGTGGTTATTATTTCTATGTTCCTTGTGGTAGCATTTACTGGTAAATTCTAACTCCTACCGTTGAGCAAGCTCTCCTTAGTTTCCAAAATCTAAAGGTAACTGTTAGGCCGTTTATCTACGCCAAAGGTTGCAGCCTGTTACACTTAACTGTACTTATGCTAACTCGCTTCAGCTAAATATCTTACAGGATCCAGGCCTGTAGGTTTCTTGTGTTACAGTTGAATATAATGAAAGCAGAATATAATAAAAGCAAGGCAGTGAATATAATAAAGGCAAGCTAGCCCTATGGGCTACAGTACAAAAACCATTTTTTAAATGATGGGGTATCATTCTTTACTGAATGTGCAAACGCTGAGATACACTGTAGAAGACAGCCAAGAGAATAAATTCTGAATCAAGCTGCAATAATGCAGTTTTGTTGACATTCATATATTGTCTTTCATGGAACATCTTAATAGCTTATTTCCAAATACAAATCCTGGTAATATTTGATCTGGACTTCATATTATTAATAGTGTTTAGTATGACCTACTGCTGCTATATATGTACTTTTATTCTATGCCAAGGTACCCTACACACTCTGTGCAGATGTTTACTAAATTCATTATTTCTTTGAGCAGGGCACAGGGGATTATAACCCCAAGCCCCCTTGTAGCTGCTCTATGACTCTAGTTTTCTAAAAAGTAATCTGAATAATAAGCAGATGCCTCTTATCTTGAAGTCACTGTACAGCAGAGACACAGTAACAACCACTAAAGGGCAAATTTTTGAGTGTTTTCTCAAGCAGAGCTTTCACTGAATTCAATGAATAAGGAATTGCTCTTCCATTACCACCCATAGGATTTTACTAATGAGCAGAATTGAGACTAGGTCCCACTCTGAATGATCTTGGTATTTCACTCACCTGTCTTCAGTTTCTCTTCTCCTAGAAGGTGGTTGTTTTGAAGAGCTTTATATACACTAGGAGGTTCCTTCACTCTTTATTCAAAATAACCATCAGATGAGATTCACGTTTCAAGATTATAATTAAATTATAATTTAATTTATTTAGTTTCAAAATTATAATTAAAACAAACCAGCATCTGTCATTATGAGAGTTTGTCTTTGGAAAGGTATAACCTCAGTTCCGCTATGTGGCAAGATTCAGATTTCAAAAGAAAGAAATTCCCCTTCCCATGTGTTCTACTTTTCATTAGTTTTCTCTCCCTCCAGTCTGTGACAAAATCCAAAGCAAAGATGAGGCATTCATCCTCTCTCCAGGAATGTATTGCCCAGTTTTGTTGTGGTGTCACAGACCCCCTCAGGCGAGACTGTGGCAACAAACAAACAAAAAGCATTTCCCCTTCCAGGCAGGGGAAACTAATCACTAGAGGATGGCGCACTTCATTGCTGCTGTTGTCCAAGCTCATTGCACATACCAGAGGCTCCTTGCATTCCTCTGTTTGCCCCACAAGCTGGGTGTGAGATGGCTGCCTTCTTGGCTGACACCCCAGGGGCTGAACTGGGAACTTCAAGAGCTAAAAGCATAAGCTACCAAAGCTTGAACTAAAGAACCAACACTGGACCTGGTGACTGTTACAACACATATCCTCTACTTATTGGGCACAGAGGTGGTCCTGTAGTACACACTCACTACATCACTGCATATGCACCCTCCCATCTCTCTCTATTTTAGGGACTCCTTGCAAACTCCCCCTTCATGCGAGGGGCTGTATTTGCCCCCCACATTCTCCTCTTCCCTTCATGCCATGGCTCTGTGTCCCTCATTTTCACTACCCTCAGCCTTCAGTGAAGGAGACTTAATTCCATCAATGCCCCTGGATGGAAAGGGACAGGTGTATGGCTGGTAGCTTCTCTACTTCTCTTTCTCCCCCTAACCATAAAGCAGGTTTGGTGAGGCAACATGCTTGGAAGGAATGAAGACGTCTCCTTTTCTCTCCTCTACCTCTGACTCCCTCAGCTGGCTCAGCGTCCACCCCAGAACTGTTAGGTAAGTCTCAGCATTGAGAGTAAGGAGCAACGTTAAGGTCAAATGGCTTGGAACTTGTGGGAAAAACTTTTTTTTTCCTGAGGCCCAGTACGGAGAAATCGGAAATTTGAGGGAAAATTGAAAAGAAACGGTTCTATGAAATATTTTCTCTCAGAACGAACAGTGAAAAAGTTTTAGAGGGATGTTTAAAATAAACTGCTGCCCATCCGCCCTTCAAAATGCTTTGTAATAATAACTAATAATTATGCAAAATTATATCAGCATGACAATGTCAGGTCAGGTCTATTCACATACTAATTCTGAGCCCAAAGGATATAACCTTCCTTTTAGTTTATAACAATAGTGGTGCTTTCTATTTTCAACATTTTATATTTGTTTCCTATGCGCCAAGAGGTTACAAAGAAGCACTTAAATACCTTAATGTGAAACTGCAGCTCCAGACCTAATACTAGCTATATTCGTCCTTAGTATTCGGATTAACACTAAAGAATCTGTACATAACTATCTCATTAGTATTCCAAACAGTACTTTCTATGTGCTAGCTAAATTATACAGAATACATTTCTGATTATTAAAGGAGTAAATAAAGTTTAGCTTTGATAAGCAAGTACCTACTACAGATATTTCAATTTTTTCCAGAATTTCCATTTTCATAGGGGAAAAGGGTATTTTTTCCCCTGCCTTCAAAATTTCTGGAAATGTTACATCCCTAGCTCTGCCTATTGATGCCTAGAACATTCCCTGGAATTTTGGAGGTGATCAGATGTGGTGCTCAAAAGTTATCTCATTACATCCAGAGACATGCCATCAAGATGAATGTAGGGCAGGGGTCGGCAACCTGTGGCACGTGTGCCAAAGGCGGCACGCGAGCTGATTTTTGGCGGCACTCGGCTTCCAGCTGGGGTTCCGGCCGCCAGCCCCGCTCAGCCCGCTGATGGCCTGGATGAACGGAACCTGGGCCAGCAGCAGACTGAGCGAGCTGGCGGCTGGGACCCCGGCTGGCAGGGGCTGATGGACAGAACCCCAGACCGGCAGCAGGCTGAGCGAAAGCCCCATGAAATAGGCCACAGCTGTCAGCCATACTCCAAACACTGTGTAGCAGGGTACAGTACCACCTGCTGTGGACGGGGGACTCTTGTTTCAGCCCCTGGAGGCTGCCGTGATTCTTGCTGCCACCAATATGGCAGGAGTCTCTCGAGCGCGTAGACGGCAGCTAGGAATGGGAGGAGGCACAGAGCAGCGCACACAAGCTTCTGTGGTGCGAGTTCAGAGCAGCCATATAGAGGCAGAGTACAGGGCTCCTTGCTCCCAGCGTCTTTCCATGCTGCCTCTGCTCCTGCTTCTCCAGGCCCAATGAGGAGGAAGTGGGGTGGGGGGACTTCTGAGCTTTTTGAGGGAATTTTTTCTGAATCTGGTGATAGTAGATGTCAGGTAAGAAGAGATGTTTTTTCTGAGCCTGGTACATTTGGGGTATGTGCGTGTTGATCCTGAGACTGGGAGTGTGGTGTTGGAAAGGCATCAGGCCCAACCGGGATGGGTCCAAGCTGTGGAGAGGTCCGGTAAGACGAGAGGGAGGATTCCCAGTCTGGGATGTGAGGGTGTTTGAGCAGGTTGGGGCAGCTTAGAGCTTGCTGAGCTGGGGAAGGCATGGGATGGATTGGATTCGCAAGGTTTAGTGCAGTGAGGTGGGAATCGGCTGGTGAATGAGAGTGTGGGTTAAACACCCCACTGTCTTCCTGAAACCATTTCCTCTCTAGCTAGCTGTGTTTGATGATCCAAGGTTTGTGCACTAGGTACAAATCTGGCACAGGATAGCGCTGGCCTCAGAGGCTTCCCTTACCAGGCCTAAAAGGCTGGTATGCCATGTTACACGCTATGCGGTGTTTGCCTTGTGTACGAGGGGCCTGTGACCTTCATTTATGGTGGTATTGACCTCTCTTGTGGCCCTATCTGTTCACTGATCACTGGCTCGGATATAACAGTTAATGGGTATTTTTTTCCACCTTTCATGAGGTTATGCAGGATTGAGTGTCTCCCGTCACTGACAACACTTTCATTATACATACTAATTTACCATGCTAGTAACTATTGGATGACTGACACATCTGCATATGAAGTGATGTTCTACACTTCTGGGTTCTTCTGAAATTTGGCTTGTCTATTGTTCAAACAATAATCCTACACCCAGACTCTTGATCACACTGTGTGGGATGCAATCACACACTCAAGGATGAAATATTTCTGTTTGTGGAGCGTTGCCAGGAATCATCAGGCCAGGGAATTTCTGGTTTGTACTTGCAAGAATAAATAATTATTCATTATTCTGCGAGCATTAGGCTTCGTCTTTAATTTCACAACCTCCCTGCCAAGAGGTTAGTGGCTTTGCATAAAACTTGGACTCCAGGTTACTCCTGCACAATACACTTCATTAACAAAATGATGATTGTGCAAATGTACTTTCCTCACAAGAATACAAACTGGCAGGCTTCCCAGAAAAGGAGATGAGAGGCCTTGGAAAGACCAGGGTCAGATTTCCAAAGTCTGTCTCTTTAAAACTTGCAGAAATAGGCCTCTTAGCTCTCGTTTTATTACAGTGCCTCCCGCAAGTTGCCTCTTTCCTACTAAAGTCAGTATCTGCCGCCATTGGGCTTTGTTTTCACTTCCAGTTAACTCAAGTGTTGCTTCAAATGTCTCGACCTGCCGACACACAAAAACCACTCTCTCAGGTTTGGTGATTCTTTTAACTCAAGCTGGCTTACCTAAGAGTGGCGTAGGCTAAAGCTCGAGTAAGCCCAACCTGTCTGAGCAAGTCTGTAGGGTTGATGCAGGCTGCCATAACGAGTGCCACAAGTCTTACAATGCCTTCCCATAATCCTCTTCCCCACACTGCGCTGTTCATCTAGGCAGGTTCCGTGTTTGAAACCCACATTCACATGTACCTTTCAGTATAAACAACAGCATGTCTCCAACTCTGGTACATAACTCTCTCGGCATCCAAGAAGACCTCTTCCTAGCATGCTGCCAGCTAACCAGAGGCTGACACCCAGGTTCTGGGGGCCCTCTGGTGTGAGGCCAGCAAGAAGATGATTTTGAGAGCGAGACCTGGAATTCATCGTTCTGTGACGACATCTCCAAGAAGCATGCAGAGCAAGGGCACCATCAGATGGGATCTTTGTGGAAGGAGAAGGTCAAGAATATTAAGAGTCAGTAGTGGAAGGCCAAGGACAATAATTCCAAGTCTGGTAACTCCTTAAGAGTGATCAGCACTCCTCCAAACACAGAGCCCAATTTCATGATGGATGGGTTAAGGGCTCTAGGCAGGTTCCTTGGTAGACCAGGCTGCCAGTACAGGGCATGTATCCCAGCGCAATCTACAACCCACTCTTGGCCAAAGTACTTTTCCTTCTCCTCACATATTGGGGTATGCTGTGCACTGCACAATATAACATGAAGGGTATTCTACACACTGCGCCCCAAATGGTGTAGCCAATTAGTTCATTTTATTTTCGTGTATTCTTGGGTGATGTTCTGATTAACTGATATGTCAAGTCATACATAAGCGTTGTATGCTGAATAGATTTAAGTTGTATGATCATAGAAGTATAAGATTGATAAGCCTTTAGGAGTTGTTAGCCAACGGCCAAGGATGTTTGGTGAGGTGCCAGCTATGCCTGTTTATACCATCCGTGACTTTAACCGCTAGGACGCACTGTCCCTTCGCGGCGGGCAGCCCGGGCTAGGCTGACGGATGCCCCAAGGTCCTAACCACCCGTGACTTTAACTGCTAGAGCTCAGAGCTCCTTCGCAGCGGGCAGCCAGGATTGACTGACAGGTGCCCCAAGAGTTTGCCCCGTGGAGGCGGCACAACTCAACGCTAGGCTCTTAGTACTCTCACCTAATGGCCAGGCTTTAGAGCCAAAACGGCTGAGGTTCTTTAATTGTGATGGCTGCTTTACAGTAAACCAGAGAAAACAAGTCAGGCTTATGCATAAATGGTTACCAAAATTTATTAAGCTAGATTCTAATCATGTGGTTACAAAATTGCTAGTGCCTACTTATTTAAATGTAGAGATGTTACACACACACAAACAAGTTACAAAACTGAAGCCACAATCCCAAAGAAAGAAAACAAAGTATAGAGCTCTATTTCAAAATATGTGTACACTAAAGATAGGAGATCAGGTGTGGGTGCTTCTTACCCTCCTTGCATCTCTCGATTCCAGCGGTGCCAAGCCAGGATCGGTCACTCAATTCCGCGGAAAGACGAATAAGGGACAAGGCGTAGGGACCCTCTTAGCTGCAGAAGCCTTGGGAGGCTGTCACTTATCTGACCAGCAGATAGATAGTGAAAAGCACTCAAAAATCATGGTGCTGTAGGTCCCCTACTTATACCTCTGTACTCCTTTATTCTCTTTCTCCTTTCTTATGCCAAATTGAGGCTGGTCTGTCGGGGTGACGCCAGCTTTTGCAAGAGTAGTTTACACTTGCAAGGGAGAGAAACAATAAGTTTCGACTACTGGACATTTCTTTTATCAGGGTAAATATTTTCCCACCTAGGATGTTGGTGTGTGTGCATCACGCTACTTAGTAGGGGCTAAGAGCCATGTCTGTCACAGGGCCTCTGCCTGCTGTGAGCTTAATCGTCGTATCTGTTCCCAGAGGCACATTGTAGCAGCACACCTGTGCTTCAAAGGCTGTGCTGGAATATATGTTAAGTGCCCTGTTCCTGCTTCCTCCTGTGTTTCCAGCAATGCTGGTCTGAGGGGGGGGGGGGGGGGGGCTGGCTGTCTGGCTACAGGAGTGATAAATATGCATTAGGTATCTAAGTAAAGCAGGGATGATACGTAAGACTTACAGGCTCAGGCCTATAAGATTTTGGCTTTAGCCATACTAGGCCATGGCTTAACAAATACTTGACATAGGGTCATTTTTGGGTCACTTACTTATGTCACAAGATCACAAGACTACTGGAAAGATGTGCCATCAGGTAATGTTGCAGAAATTGACCGCAATGTACTACAAATAACCTATGAAAAACAGGGCCTCCCAATATTCTTGGAGTGCAGAAATACAGGTAAGGGAAAAGAGGGTTGACGCTTTCATGCACATGTGTAGAGTGTTAGGTGTAGTCAAAATTACAATATAAAAGGGGGCTTCCAGATGGGATAAAATTGGGACCTACAGGAAAACCCCAGCAGGAACCATTCCTCTGCTGATGATCAATTGTTGAAGAATCCATCAGACCATAAGGGCTGGTCTACACTACAGCTGTAAGTCGACGTAAGTTACGCTACTGAAGTCGACCTAACTTAGGTTCACTTACAGCGATGTCTACACCGTGCTGTGTCAACATGAGATGCTCTCCTGCTGACTTACCTTACATATTCTGGGGAGGTGGAGTACAGAAGTCAACAGCAGAGTGCTCTGCCGATCTAGACATAAGTATAGACATGGCCTAAGAATATTTTTGAGGCTGTGAGTATGACTATATTTGTAACTTGTGTAGGCGAGCTTGTGGGATTGATATATGCTTGGATAATCATAACCTTGTTTGTAATTGTAATAAACTTGTAAGACAGACTAGAATTTGTATTTGTGAATGAATGTGCCTCTATCCTTGGTCTTCATGGGTTCCTAGA
This sequence comes from Caretta caretta, assembly GCF_965140235.1. Taxonomy (NCBI): domain Eukaryota; kingdom Metazoa; phylum Chordata; order Testudines; family Cheloniidae; genus Caretta; species Caretta caretta. Next base: position 119,992,716 of record NC_134206.1, on the reverse strand, counting down.
GGCTCTAAATCTGAAACAAGTAACAGAGGTGACTTTCACTCTGTTGAGCTTGAAAATGTAGAGAATTAAGCCGAATCCATGGTGGTGTAAGATAGCATCCTTAAATCTATTCTAAATAAAATAAAAGGCTACAGAATGGTGTTTGACGCTCTAGAGAACACAGAAAAGACAATGGAGATAAAGACTGCTTTAAACATTATGGGTGTAATTAATTGATGAAAAATCATTTTATGTAGGCAAAAGAGTGTGTTATGCTTACAGTAACTAGAAGAGGGAGCTTTCTTTTTTCGCTTATGCTTGTTATTGCATTATTGTGTGGTTTTGCTTGTCCATTTATGTAATGTTGTAAGAACTGAGTTCAGGAAAAATTGAAAGGGGAAATTATTAAAGTAGTTCCAAATAGATAATAGCACTTGTGTGTGAGGGAACCGTATGGATAGAGACCCTATCAGGTGTGGCAGAGTGAGTCAGACGGTTAACCGTCATTAATAAGCTCCCCAAACTTTGGACTCCTCTGGACTGCACTACCGATGGAGGATTAAGGAAATGTGTGTGGGGTAACCTAGGTCACCGCCCCTCTTCTCAGTGTGCTCTGGCTGCTAACAGCTGAAGGGGAAGTAAGCACCACAAGCACTTCTCAGTAGGGAAAATCCCCACATGATATTTTGTGGCATAGGGAGCAAGGATGGGACGCCTTCCGAAGCGGGAACTACTAAAGGGGTTATGGAACAGAGTCAGGTGCCAATTCAGGCATTTGCCCCAATAGCCCCATGGACACCCCTTGAGGCCTTTGTACGCGATTATATTAAAACCCAGGAGGGAGGGTTAGCAAAAAAACAAAGAAATCAAATCTTCTTGGAATATTAAGATCCATGGAACTTAATGTGTTCTGTCTTTGAGGAAGAAAAGTTAAAGAAAAAAAACACAATATGAAAAGATGGGAGTTGCCTATGCTGTGTATTTATACCTCCCTACTGTATGTTCCACTCCATGCATCTTATGAAGTGGGTTTTAGCCCATGAAAGCTTATGCCCAGATAAATTTGTTATTCTCTAAGGTGCCGCAAGGACTCCTTGTTGTTTTTTACTATCATCAAGGTTTTTAAATATTTCTAGCTTTGTGTCAATTGAAAGTGTGACACATTTACGCTTCCCGCTGCTTGTCATTTTGCTTAGTCATACAGTACAGTACTGGAAATCATTTCAGAGGCCAGTGAAAGAGCTCTCAAATATGCTTTTACTGCAAGGCCAATAACATGTCACATTAAACTTCCCAAGAAGCTTCCTTCCTTACATCTAAATACAGGACAAGAACTAAGGGTAAAAATGTCAAAGGAGTCAGATATTCTCCCAATACTACCCCTTTGCTCTACAGTCAGTGTCTTCCAGCTGAGGCTGGGAGAGATCTTTGCAAAGGCAGCACCTGGCACTAAGGAACCTGGAGGCACTGTCTGGTTTGCAAGCAGCTCTCTGCCCTATTCCTGTTTCTTGCCTCTGAGCTGAGCAGGCGGTCCTGCCCCTCATCCTTGGTGCTACAGGCCCAAGCCCTCTGCTGCTTCTCCCCAGGGCTTGTCCTGCTCTGTGCACTGCCTGACATACTGCAGAAGCAGCACATGTCAGGGAGTGGCCACCAGCCCCCTGCCAGCGCCCTTCCCTCCCCCACCTCTCACACTCCCAGAGGTGCTGGCAGGACCCCGGAGCGCATCCAGGGGCAAAGCTTGGCCCACATTAGTGGGTGCATGGTGCAGGCTGTGGCCCTTTAAAACTGAGATGCTCCTCCAGAGCGCAGCATGCCGGCAGCAGCTCCAGCTCCAGCAGTTCACACTCCAAGCCAAGCTCCTGTCTCTCTCCAGCACCAACAGCTTCCTTGCAACATCAGCAGCTCAGGCTATGGCAGCTTCTTTTCCGGGCTCAGACTGAGCTTGTAAGCTTGTCCCCATCCTGGCTGAAGAAGGACGGGGGGAGGGTATTGAAAACAGCACCCAGGGCTTACAGGAAAGCGGCTCAGACCCCAGCACTGATCCTGCTCTGCCTGCTCAGGCTGACTTGGGCTGGCAGCAGGGGCTCACAGCTGTGCCGTGAACCTCAGCATCTTTGCCTCTTACCTGTAAGTGGCTGCCCCCTGCATGGTGAGGCACAACACAGTATTTACTTCTTCTTTTTCTCCACTGCTGCCCAATTGCTTAATTCCAGTTCCACACGGTTTCTAGTCCGTAACTCTGGTGTTTGTATCTTTGAGGTTCTGCTGTAATCTGTATCTAAAAGATATCATGTGATGTATCATTGGAGAACTAATACCTCACTGATCAATAATATTCTGGTGTGATATATGTACAGTTAACCCACAAAGGATTATACAGATGTGCTGGAATTATGACTAAAATGTGTTTGAAACGGGCACGCTAGGGGGAGTTAGGCTTTTTTTTCAGACAAGGAATGCAGTTCCACCTGCTTGAACAAAGACTGTAGCTTGTTAAGTTAGGTCCTAGCCATTAGAAAGCATATTTTTATTTTTGTTTGTTTATAACCCTTTCTGTCTTTATCCCTGATACTTGAACTCACCTAAAATTGCTCTCTTTTTGACTAAATAAACTTGTTTTACTTTTGATCTAAACCAACCCAGTGCTTTGGGTGAACTGAAGCGATTGTTAACTCCAGTCAAGATAACAAGCTGCTGTTTCTGTCTCTTTAAAGGAGCAGTGACCATACAACTTCTGTGAGTGTGCCAGGAGAGGGCTGGACACTGCAGGAAATGGTTTTGGGCAAATGTGGGACTGGATGGGGGTGTTGGGGTTACTCTGCAAACAGTAACTGGGTAGTGGAAACCAGGGTGTGACCCGCATGATGGAACGCGGGCTGTTGGTGTCAGGGCGGTGAGCTAGAGCAGCGTAACATTTAAAGTACCCAGAGTTGTAGGGCAGGTGGTGACACAACCCCTTACTGGTCTGGGTTGAACCTCAAAACTTTACCAGCTGCCACTCCCTGCTCTTCCTAGTGGGAGCTCAGCATTTTGGGTCTGGCTTCCTTCTCCTGTCGGCCTCTCCCTGTTCTGAGGGTGAAGGCATTATATATATTGCCCTCCTACAGAGAGCTCCTCCCAGTTGGCGCAGGGAGAGAGATGCCTTGCCCTACGCTACACTACTAGACTCCTGGTCCCGGGCACTTAAAGGGATGGTGTCCTGAGTATTTCCCATCCTACTATTAATTCCCTGGAACCTCTTCCTCTATTTGGGCTTCAGCCATTTCCTGAGCCTTTGTTTGTGTACCAATGTTCCTGGAACAAGGTCTTCTGGCCCCTTCTATGCTTAAAGGGCCTGTATACCTTGTTACTGCCTTACTTGCGTGAGTGCAGTACCAGGATGGATACAGTAATTTGAGTATTTTGCATTGTGGCTGCTCTCACTTTAGTTCAGCCAATGTGAGAGGAGTAACTTAAGTACAGATAACTCTGTCTTGGTACTAGCGCCTACAGTGCATTGTGGAATGCTACGGTGTTGGCAAAATCAGAAGGAGGTGGTAGCTACTGCTCTCAGGCAAAGAAGCAGGTGTAGCGGATCCCTGGGGAAAGGAGAGGGCTGACAGATAGGCCTCTCACTGAATACACAGAAGAAAGCTTTGTATTATTCCCTCAGACTTTTGCTGGGGGGCAGAGGCCTCCTGAGAGATTTCCCATTACTCCCATGGGCCAATCCAACTCTGCACACAAACGCTAAAAACAAGGAAATCATGTTAAAGTGACATTTTGCACCCAACCAAGTTCCAGTTTCCAAGCATTAGCCCATTACAATCCCAATACTCAACCCCACTAACACTTCCAAGTCCCTCGCACTGATTTTCAGTCCAACATTACTACCTCCCCACAATGGACACATCAAAAACCTGAACTATCACAATGCAACACACAACACACAACGGTTCTCCAGTCTTCCAATGCTACATTGTACTGGAGATTATAACTTGTTACTAAGCAATCAAAATAATACCCATAATCCTTAGCTCCTATGTAGCGCTTCCATGCATAGATCATAGCGAGCTGTCTGGCAAGTCCTTATTTGTCAGTGCTATGGTCTGTGCTTTAAAGAGTCCACCCCCCATGGCAAGGTCAACAAATTAATTTCTTAATCGGTCGCTTTGTCACCTGCCAAACCCAGGACTATAACCCTGCTGGTCCTAGTTAAACAAAAAAAAAATCATTTTTTGCTGTCCTCCTTTGCTCATGAAACTGAAAAGATGACCTCTTGGGAGTCTTGTTTCATTTGCCAAAAACAGTTTAATATGTCATTTCCCTTTATTCATTTGGTCAGTAAATTTACATATCCAAATCTAGCCACAATGAAAAATAGACTTTCAAACAGAATAATCATCAGCTATTAACTTGCCAATTAAAAATAAGGGCTACTAGAGTTTTTCTTTGGTTTTGTTTTCATGATAGTGAGGCAGATATTGAATCATCCACGTTTCAAAGCTGGAAGGCACCAATCGAACTGCACCAATGTTAAGTCCAAAAAGATGTTAGCTTTGTACTACTAATCAGTGTCACTGTCATGTAGTTCACAGGAAACTCACTAAATGGGAGGCCCTTGCTTTTGAGCTGGTGTGACCCAGAGAGGCTCTGCATGACTCCTGGGCTACCCAGAGAGATTCCCCTTTGGATATGGCCACGTAAGGCTCATTTTGACCTTACATAGATAACTAAACATACATAGATCCATACATAGAAACTTACATAGATAACCTGTCACTGGAAGGAGTCTTATGATTTAGCTGAAAAGAGGCTGAAGCCAGTATTACACTAAAACTCGGAATCCATTATTCTGCAGATATTTGGCTCGAATAATAACATTATTAACATAATCATTGCTCGAATTGCAGCTGTCCATTCCGTCATAGACCTGGATGTTCCTAACCCTGTCATGATAGGCACAAATCCCACCTGCAATGAGACACAAAGTAGTTAATACAGAATTAAAAACGAATAAATCTCAGCCAGAAGCTGTGGCTTCAGCGAAAATCCATCTAATTGAACCTATAAAGTCTTTTGGGAAATGATAAATTGTGCTGTTGCGTAGCTGCATTTACTGAGTACTTGATTCTTAATAGGGAATTTGCAAACAACTTATTATTTGTTTATTTATTATTTATATTGCAATAGCATCCAAAACGTGCTAGATGCTCTCTGAATGCAGATGGGTACACGGTCTTTGCCTTAAAAACATGTATAATCTAAAAAGGCAAGGACAGGTGAAGGATGAAGTAAAAAGATACAACATACACCTGGAGTAACCAGAGTGATGACGTACCTGTTCATTACAAGCTCCCCCACTCCCAATCTTGTGTTCACAATTTAACTACATCTCCTACCTACCTACCTCCTTTCCTTTTTATTGACATTTAGATATCACAAGAACATTTCTGTTCATATTTAATCATGTAAAACCCTTGCCTTAAAATGATTTATTATTTGAATTACACTCCCTCATGGAGGTCTCGATCAAGAAAGGGGCCCCACTGTGCCAGGCACAGCACAAAAACAGCCCCAACGAGCCTACAATCTAAAAAGACAAGCAGAAAAAGGATCTGAGCCCCTGTTTCAGTTCCAGGGCCCTTAATCCCCAACACATGACCCCTCCCATCCATTTAACAACCAAAAAGTTCACTTCCAAGACAGACAGATGAGGAGAGACTTAAATCCTGATTCAGTTCCTCTGAACTCAATGGCGAGGTTTTTCCACTGTCTTGTATCAGATCCAGTGGGTATGTCTACATAGCAAAAAAAGACCCGCAGCAGCAAGCCTCAGAGCCTGGGTCAACTGACTTGAGCTCATGGGGATCATGCTACAGAGCAAAAAATAGCAGTGTAGACACTTGGGCTCAGGCTGGAGCCCGGTCTCTGAAATCCAGTGAGGTGGGGAGGGTGGGAACATGTGCTGGTTTTAGACCCACACCCCGAGCTTTGCAAGCCCAAGTCAATTGACCTGGGCTCTGAGACTCCGTGATGTGACTTTTTCTTTGAAGTGCAGCCATACCCTAGTCAGCTAAAGCCTGATCCCATAGAAGTCAGTGAATTATTGTCATTGAGTTCAGTGGAAGCTGGATGAAGCCCCTAGCTGGTACTCTTCATCCAGCCCTGAAATGGGTTAGTCCTGCATAACATTCTCTGTCCTCCTCCCCAAGCCAACGTGCCATGCCACGCAGAATGCCAGAATCCCAGGATCAGCTATTCAGCCCCCAAAGTGTTCTAGTTTCCCACTCAGCTGTGCTACAGGAAAGCTGTCAAGTATTTGAGGATCCAAATGTAGGTTATGGATTTCGGTGGAGGCTCTGTGCTCCACGGGCGAGGACACTGCAATGAGAGTCAAGTGCTATTGCTGGCTTTGTCACTGGCCTGCTCTTAGACACTGAGCAAGTTATTTTACTGTTCTGTGCCTCTCTTTTCCCTCCTTCCCTTCTTCTGGCTTGTCGTTTTAGATTGTAGGCTCGTTGGGGCTGTTTTTGTGCTGTGCCCGGAACAGTGGGGCCTCTTTCTTGACTGAGGCCTCCATGTGGGACTGTAATACATATAATAAATCATATTTTTAAGGAGAGGGTGTTATGATTAAATATGAATAGAAATGTTCTTGAGATTTAAATGGCAGTAAAAAGGAAATGTTTGTTTCCATGTAAACAATCTACTACAGTCTTGGGAGCCCCAGCACAATAGCATTGTACCGTGCATGAGAACCAGAAAATATAGCCATAAACAAAACTGTCAACAAAAAGCATGGTGAAAAGTAAATCAGACTTACATCAACTTCATCTTTAAAAATCTCAGCTATTCAAATCTTAATAAAGTAGTTAAAGCAACTTTTTAATATATAATGTTTTATCTTGATAGTGTCCCTTTAACTTTACAGCACATACTGTACCTCTGAGATATTGTTGCCAGGACCAGGTAGGGTACTTTGTCTGTAATGCCTTAATTTCAGTAACTAGAATAGTTGCACCTTGAGTTATATGTTCTTCACTATCCCAGGCTCCAGGAATTGAATTGTAGTGTGTATGAACCTAGAAGATTCAGACAAAAAATTCAGTCTCCTTAGAAACAAAACCACCACTTTTGTTTTCTGTTCTTTACATTTTTAGCCCCCAATTTAAGGATGTATCCTTCTTTAGGATGACATTCAAGCGCATGCGGTGGTGTTTTCCTGAACAGGAATAGACTTAAGTATGTACATAAGTGCTGTCCCGAATGTAAAAAGTACTTACTAAATAAAGTATAAAGTAATTTGCTAAAGTAAAGCCTTAGTGCATAATATTTCTATTTCAGTACTTGGGATTTTTATTTTTCCTGGTCTTCCTTCCATACCTGCATCAAGCCATATCGGTTTCTTTCACGGTTCCAGCCATCGACTAGAATAGCTCCAGCACGACTCTCCACAGAGATGACTGCAGCAATGAGTGCTGGATCTATGCACAGATTTCTGGCAACTCTCTTAATAGGGACTTCGTATCTCCTTAGACGTACTATGTCTATTTCAGCCATCTTTTCTGCAGCATGGACCCCTGTAGCAAATACAAAGGTGAATGTGGTTTCTGCATGTAATTTAAAAAACATCACTTTACATATAAGTTGGCATTCCAAAGCCATCATTTTCTGTTTAGAAAAATGCAGCCATTTAATGTGGCTCAACATATTTGAAAAGCCAATGCAATCCTATTGATTTCTGAATATGGTTGATAGTTTTTGAAATCCAGAAGGCAATAACTATATATCTTTATATATCTCTGAATCAGTAACAAAAGGGTTGGGGGCAGCCCCTGCAATTCTTAGGAAGCCTTTGACATCTCTTTCCTCCTTAACATTTTCCTGATCCAGTCTTTTTCATGCTTCCCTTTCAGTAAAAATTTGACAACCCTGATTTTCAGAGATGCTAAGCACCTACAGGTCACAGGTACTAGAGTACTTTTGAAAAACTATCCATAAATTTATAAGAAAGAGAAACACCATGAAGATAAATATGTTTAATGATTTGTATTTTTAAAAAAGCAACCCAGCAAGCTACATTAACTGTTAAATCCCCCAGCAAGTAAGTTTTAAAACAGTTGATTACATATGTATTTAACATAACTTACACTATGTAGCAGTTTTCAGCTCCAAAAGTTTTATGAACTTACACTACACTACACATAGGAATCACTTCACACATCAGTAAAATACAGCCTCCTCTACTCAGAAGTGAAGTGATTGTTTAAGAGCATAAGGCAACAACACAAGTCAGAAAGTGGAGAATACTGTATCCAGCCAAAATGGCAAAGGAGAATTTAGCAATACAAAATGGAATTATCCAATTTGGAGTTTGATCAAGACAATGGGTTTAGCAGCCCTCTTCTTACAAAAGTTCTCTGGGATCTTTCATGACTAAAGGTGGAAGGGAACTCTGTTTTACATCTCATCCCCAAAAAGTTACCTCCAGCCTCTTAATAAACTCTGGATCAACTGGATCATTACTGACTCTGAGGGAAGAGTGCTACCTACTGAATCATTTTCCTGCCATAATGTTCCTTGTAGGCCTCCTTTCCAAGTACCTACCCAGCCTGATGGTAGTAGAGTTAGATCATGAATGGGAAATGGAATGAAAGCGAAGAGTGGGAACCTCCCCGTTGAAACCTGACTAGCTTTAAACAGGGCCCATCACCCAATGCACTTCAGTCTTAATCTTCCAAGTTTATCTTCAGATCTTCAAGATATTACATAAGGAGAAATACTGGCTCCGTTGAAGTCAATGGGACTTTTGCCATTGACTCTCAGTGGGGCTAGGATTTCACTCATAGCAAAATAGCAGATGTTTTCTACATGTTGCAATAAAATGCTGGTATTTCCTTTTCCTTCTCTAAGACATCTTTTTTTCCAAACAGGCGTGCAAGTGTGAAAAGGTTTCTCACCCACAAAACTTAATCTCCTCAAAAAAATGTACAGGAAATTGGGAGGGAATTCCTAAAATGGGGCACTCAAAGGAGGGGTAGGATCACCACAGCTCCAGGGTCATCCTCCTTTGATTTGTCCCACAAAATATTGATTTGGCATGTCACAACTGGCCAGTTTGTTCAGCATGTCAAGACTCAAGTCTGATTCCAGGTGTCTTGTTTCCCAGTCCAGGAGGGGTCTGGGAGTGCTGAGGAAAGTGCGTGCTCAGTACCTGTGTGGAGATAATGCCACTGAAAGCCTAGCTGATTAAGGAGCAATGTTGACTGGAAAGGGATCATGTCTGCTTCTCTTTGTTCAGAGGCTGATTGCTGTAAATGTGAGACCTTAAAAGGGGGGTTCCTCAGAGACAGATACAGAAGACATAGCTAAGAAAGGCTGTCATTTGAAAACAGTAGGCCTTAACACTTGGCACTTCTCCTCATCTAGTTTTATAGACTCAGTATCACTGTCTACCCTCCAGTTAGCCCTGTACTTCTGAGCACAAACAGAAGTGTGTGCATTGAAATACTGCCAATCAAGCAGTGAATGATACCTACCACAAGTTGGGGTTTGTACAGCTCCACAGGAAATCACAGGGGTTTCCATAGTACGTAAATCACCATAACATCCATAACTTACAGAAGGAGCTAAAAAGTTAAAGGGAGATATTTAAAATAAAATAAGATCGTAAGACTGTATTGCTCAGACTGTTGCAAGCATGAATTAAACTTATGCAGAAAGGACACCTCCACGCTGACATTTCTGTTGTATTATACTCATTTATATTAATAGCACTATTAGCAGCATCGGCATCAATGGCACCATCAACAAAATCTAATATCCATTAATTGCCTTTTTCTAATATTACATATTGAAGTCAGTGGAGCCAGGACAATTTTTACCAGCTGAGGATCATAGAATCATAGGACTGGAAGGGACCTCGAGAGGTCATCTACTCCAGTCCCCTGCACTCATGGCAGGACTAAGTACTATCTAGACCATTCCTGAGAGATGTTTGTCTAACCTGCTCTTAAAAATCTCCAATGATGGAGATTCCACAACTTCCCTAGGCAATTTATTCCAGTGCTTAACTACCCATACAGTCAGGAAGTTTTTCCTAATGTCCAACCTAAACTTCCCTTGCTGCAATTTAAGCCCATTGCTTCTTGTACTATCCTCAGAGGTTAAGAAGAATAATTCTTCTCCTTCCTCCTTATAACAACCTTTTACATACTTGAAAACTGTCATCGTGTCCCACCTCAGTCTTCTCTTTTCCACACTAAACAAACCCAGTTTTTTCAATCTTCCCTCATAGGTCATGTTTTCTAGACCTTTAATCATTTTTGTTGCTCTTCTCTGCACTTTCTCCAATTTGTCTACATCTTTCCTGAAATGTGGCGCCCAGAACTGGACACAATACTTCAGTTGAGGCCTAATCAGCACGGAGTAGAGCAGAAGAATTACTTCTCATGTCTTGCTTACAACACTCCTGCTAATACATCCCAGAATGATGTTCACTTTTTTTGCAACAGTGTTACACTGTTGACTCATATTTAGCTTGTGGTCCATTATGACCCCCAGATCCCTTTCCGCAGTACTCCTTCCTAGGCAGTCACTTCCCATTTTGTACATGTGCAACTGATTGTTCCTTCCTAAGTGGACTGCTTTGCATTTGTCCTTATTGAATTTCATCCTATTTACTTCAGACCATTTCTCCAGTTTGTCCAGATCATTTTGAATTTTAATCCTATCCTCCAAAGCACTTGCAACCCCTCCCAGCTTGGTATCGTCCACAAACTTTATAAGTGTACTCTCTATGCCATTATCTAAATCAGTGGTTCCCAAATTTGTTCCGCCGCTTGTGCAGGGAAAGCCCCTGGTGGGCCGGGCCGGTTTGTTTACCTGCCAGGTCTGCAGGTTCGGCCGATCAGGGCTGCCGGTGGCTGCAGTTCTCCAGGCCAATGGGAGCTACTGGAAGCAGCGGCCAGTATGTCCCTCGGCTCACACCGCTAGCCCTGGCCTTGCCAAATTGTTCTACTTTCTAGAAAGTGAGAAATTAACTGAACCCATCAGCCAACCAAGGGCATTTATGACCTTAGTTAAGAATTAACATAAGTTGTTTTTGTGATCCTATTCTGCTGTCTGACCTATACTTTATCATTTATAGTTTAATAGGCTTACGTGGAGGGCAAGAGGCCTCATACCCAAAAGAAGAGTTACCCATATGGTAGATTTTACAACTATATATAATAGGAGAACTCAGATCTGATTGCATTCCCTCAGCCCTACAATAATCTCTTGCCAGTGTTGCTTTTGACTCGTGAAATAGAAATAACCCCGAAACTCACCAACAAGGGCAGCAAGGCCCAGAAACATCAGTGTTAGCAGCATGGGGATGGTTCTTCTTAGGCACCCAAGACCGTCTGAAAATTAATCAAACTCTGCAAACATGAAGAATTCAAGAAAGTTTCCAATGTTACTAAGAAAAAGTTCACCCACACAAATGGCAAATTTTACTCAAACCACATCCAAAAACAGGCTCATTGACTTTTTACCCAGTCTAGCACACACTTACTACTTAGGTCGGGGCTTACTGTCACATGGACTTCAGCATAATAAGCCCTGTATTTGAAGGATCAGACCTTTATAGTCTGTCCCTGTACCCATTAAATCAGTAGCAAACATTTTCATAGATCAGGCCAATAATGAGCAGCCTTTTTGGTACATATTGTTTTTTCCATGAACAGGAACTGGTCATATAGTCACATTTTAACATAACTTATTTTTTTCCTCAAAGATTTATTTTATATAAACCATTTAAAAAGTCCATCGATTTGCTTCATTATCCATAAACAAACACACATTGGCAGTCACTAGATTACTATAAATAGAATGTTTCTATGAGTAAAATTGAGGATTCCTCCCGTTCCAAGTGAGTACAATATCAATGAGTTCACTCACCTGTCTTCAGTCTGCCTTGTCCTGCAAGACTGATCACTTAAAGAGCTTTATATATACTAAGGTTCCCCACCCTCTGGCTTTGGGAATGTTGAGTTCTACTTAGTGTGATGTCATTTCCTGTGAAGTTTAAATACTATAACAGTAGTAATACTTTGAACTCATATAATGCCTTTCATCCAAGGCTCTCAAAGTGCCGCCCTTCATTATTTTATTAAGCCTCAGAATAACCCAGAGAAGTAAATAAGTATTATATCCTTTTTACGCAGCTGATGCACAATAAGTGACTTGCACAAAGTATAGCAGTGAGTCAGTAGGAAAGGCCACAATTGAATCAGAATGCTATTCTTTTCCTGCTGTACATCCCTAGACCACACAGCTGAGGAGGTCTCTGGTCCACTGATGTTACTTTTCAATAAATCTTAGAACACAGGGGAAATTCCAGAAGACTGGAAGAGTGCTAATGTTGTGTCAAAATTCAAAAAGGGCAAGTGCGATTACCTGGCTAACTACATATCAGTTAGCCTGACGTCAATCCCAGGAAAAAATAATGGAAAAGCTGATACAGGATCCAATCAACAAGGAATTAAAGAATAGAAATATAATTAATACCAATAATTATGGAAAATAGCTCTTGTCAAACAAACTTGATTTCATTATGTAAGGAGATTGCAAGTTTGGTTGATAAAGGTAACTGCATAGATGTAATAAACGTAGACTTTTGGAAGACATTTGACTTAGTACTGCATGACATTGTGATTAAAAAGCTAGCACTATTCAATATCAACAAAGTATATCTTACATTGATTAAAAACTGGCTAACTAATAGATCTAAAAATGTAGCTGTCAATGGGGAATCATCATCAAATAGAGGTGTGTCTATGGGGTTCCTCAGAGATCAGTTCTGGGCCCAGTACGATTCGATAGCTCATCCGTGATCTGAAAGTAAATATAGAATCACTGCTAAAAAAATTTGCAAATCTAATATTTATTAGTGTATGTCAGGTCCTAGACTAAAGTAAGGCACAACCCAGTGATAGCAATAAAGGAAGCAGGAGCTTTTCTTGCAGTGCTGGCTGCTTGTGACCATGCCTTCCCTTGGAATAGGTGTGCGGAGAGCAGTTTGGCATCTAGAGATGGGGACATCCTCAAAAACAATGAGGGGGTGGGGTTGAAAGCAACTAGGCCTCTTTAAAGAGAGCACAATGTAAGGGAAGCCCCCAGGAGTGCTCTTCCTTTCAAGGAATTGCCATTTGTGGTTGTTTTAAGCCTGGGGGCATCTAATTTTGGTAAACAGTCTAGTGAGAGGTTTCAGAGTAGCAGCTGTGTTAGTCTGTATTCGCAAAAAGAACAGGAGTACTTCTGGCACCTTAGAGACTAACCAATTTATTTGAGCATGAGCTTTCATGAGCTACAGCTCACTTCATCGGATGCATCTGATGAAGTGAGCTGTAGCTCACGAAAGCTCATGCTCAAATAAATTGGTTAGTCTCTAAGGTGCCACAAGTACTCCTAGTCTAGTGAGAGTAGACTGGTCATGCCACCAGGTGAGCATAAACATTCTATCAGCTCATGTGATGGAAGGAATATCATGCTGTCTACAATCTGGAGTGGAACAGTCACTAGAGAGGTTTTTAAGATCAAGTGTCAACCAGGGCCTAGCTCTTTCACAGCTCCAAAAGACAAGTGAGAATCTGAGTGTCTACCGACCTGGTTAAGCAACCCGTGCTGCTCACTCAGATTCATAGATTTGAAGGCCACTGGGCACACAATATCTTTGTTTTCACATATGCCGAGTGTTCTGTTTCTAATGAAAGAAAACACTGAATTATGTATTATGTTATGTATTCATGTGAAAAAAATCAATATAAGCAATAAAATAGGCCAGAAAATGTTTTGCTTCACTTACTAGTTTCTATATTTAAAAACAGTCAAGAAAATATTTTTTTTTTTGTGGCACATTGCTCAGATTGTGTTCTTGAGTTTACGATTTCTGCAGTTATGTGGCCAAAGAGGAAACACCCATTTACAAATCATCAGTTTACTAAGTAATATGCCCTGAATTATATTATAGAGCATGTGCTGCAGCTGTAGCAAGTAATAGTTTGCCATTGGCAAACATGTAATTACCAAATGACCTTATATTGTGTTTTAAATGACAGAACTGCAGCATATGTCACTGCAAGGTTACAGTATTAATTAATGGTATGTTTAAGAGCTTTGTCATGCTTAGATGAAGGATACAAACCATTATTATAAAAGTTGCATTTAAAAGATTGTCCACGCTTTAGAAACCACATAAAGGAAATAATCTCAATTTTTTTCTAGGGCAGCACACTATATAATTAACATGTAATTAATAAGGAGGGAAGACTGGGAGGGAGTTTATTTTGCTTGCGTGTTTTACAAGAATCTGATTTTCATACACATGTTGTTCACGGGAAAGCACCTATTTATTGCAAGCCATGGGGCTCATTAAATAGGTGAGTTAAAACATTCTCAAAAAACACCTGAGAAAAGTCAGTTAGCAATCATAATTCAGGGTAGAAAGTCTCAGGAGTAGAGTCATGCAACCATACTATCACCTAGACGGGTGGTAGTTTGCGGTTTGCTGCTCCAGGCCAATGGGAGCTGCTGGAAGTGGCAGCCAGTACATTCCTTGGCCCGCACCACTTCCAGCAGCTCCCATTGGCCAGGCGCAGCGAACCGCGGCCACTGGGAGCCGCGATTGGCCGAACCTGCGGACGCGGCAGGTAAACAAATCGGGCCCGCCAGGGGCTTTCCCCGCACAAGCAGCGGAACAAGTTTGGGAACCACTGACCTAGAGGATGCTCTGTGTGGGCTCTTTCAAAGCAATAGCTTTACTGGCTGTCTCACCTTCACCAGCCTAGTCTTGCACATCTGTAAATGTAGACATGCTTGCAATAAAATCCACCCAATCTAAGCAGAGTGCTTCTTTGAAGGTCTATTCTGGCCAGCTCTATTTAGGTTATATTTGTTACTTTAACCTTTTGTTATCAGCTCCAGAGCTGAGATAAGTTAATAATGAAAGTGTATCTGCAGATAATTCCAAAGACTGCTGCAGAAATTGGAGTTCATTAGACCATAACAGTATACTGGGATAGGCTCTCAGCTAAGTGGACATTTGATTAGGCCACCCACATCCAACAAAAAAATAAAAAAGCCTCTTAAAGAACAAGGTAGGACCTGGTATGGTATCAGAATGCTGCTCTGGAGAGAAATTTGGATGTTCAGATATTCCTTCAGGCTAAGGCATATGAAATCCTCATTTCCCTAATCTCATTTTTTTCTGCTGGGCAGGTGAAGAGGATCATAGATGCAAAAAGCAGTTAGTTGGGACATGCATGTAAAGAAGCAGCAGCAGCCACATTTGACTGAGCTATGCCAGCCTCCTCATCTTTTTTAGTTAGTTTATCTTTTAAGAGTGAGTGCCCTGGATACCATTTCCACTGGGGCAGGTGGAGAAACCTTCAGAAGTGGGAAAAGAGCTAAAGCATCCTAAAAATAAGCTCTAATCCCTAGAGAAGCTTTCTTTAAACTACAGGGCTCATAGCCCTGATAGTGCAGCACCATCTTACCTCAAAGCAAGCACAACAGACCCTGGAAAGGAGACAGGCCCGCCAGATTTGTCTGATGAAAGAGCAGAATAAGCAGACATATTTGAGTTCAGACCAAGGTTCACCTTAAAAAAAATTCTCACACCTATGTAGTCACTTTTAGACACTATGTGAATATGCAATAATACAGAACTGTAGTTCCTCCCAGTTCCTTGGAGGAGCCAGGGCTTAGTGCAGGCTATATTGCTCTGAAGACTGTTTTTCTCCATCAACTTTCATGTATCAGACTACCTTACTTACCGGTGTAGAGGAAAATTGAAAGTGTCAGTAATTACTTTTTCTCCTCCATCCTCCAACCCCAACCTTCATTCCTACCTGTAGGGGAAATTGTGAGAAGGAACTTTTCCAAGGGAGGGATAGAGAAAGTTTCCTTGTGTATTTCCAATACCATTTGAGACAAAGTGGGTTATTTTTGGTTCCTTGCTAATTTTGTATTCTCTCAAGTTATTTTAAAGATACAAAATTGTTTAAATCTTTTTAAAATGTATTTGTCCAATTCATTTGGGGTTTTTAAATTTATAAATCATCCCCTGTAAGAGTATATTTTCATTTGAGCTTTCTATGATGTAGGCACTTCTACTGCTGACTCAGATACATTGCATCGGATAAGTGAGTGGCAGCCTGTAAGTGCCCCTCCCCAACAGTCTGCGCAGCCGCTTGGAGGGGGTATGGCGTACTCTCGTGATGGTAGTTGTGGGTTCTGTCAAGCTGGAGTAATGGATTTTTTGATCAAATAGATAGGGAATAATCAGGGCCAATACCAAGTGCAGGGGTCCACCTGGGATGAGATTGAGAAGGAGATGGGGGAAGTTTTGGGAGACCCCAAGGGAAAGGAGTGTAGGAAAAAGGGAATGGTATTACAAGGTTTTTGCACTGGGATGGCATACTGGGTAAAAAGGGAAGGCGATCTTCTCCAACACATTAAGGATTTTGAGGGGATTGTGGATCAGCAACGGATTTTAACAGAAAAATCTGTGTTAGCAGTAGAGGTAGCGGATTTGAAGGCATGGGATGCTGCACAGACAGAGGAGTCTTGTGAGGCAATCCCGTGAGAGAGGGATGAACTGCTCAGGAGAGTAGGAGATTTAGAGGGGGAATTGTATCAATGTAAACATGGGGACAATGAACTTGGGGACCCCAAACCATCCGCCTCACTTATGGAACTGAAGGAGACACCTCCACCACCCTACCCTGAAAAAACACTGTACCCACCACTGCCAGTGGACATTGTGAGCCGGCAACCCACAGTTACAGCCCCTGCCAGAGAAGCTATCCGGGAGCAACTGCAGAAGGTAGGAATAGTGGCCCCAGTTGTGGGGTGGGGAGACCATGCCCCACAAGTAGTAGAACAGGCAGAAATCCGCCCCTTGTCCCTGAAGGACCGGGAGACAGTACTGGGCCGTTTGGGAAAGGTACCCTGGGATGATTGGGACCAGTTTGTGCTGTGACTAGTGGAGGTGGGCAGGGAGATGGAGGGTCTAACTCGTGAGGACCAGGTGATCATATGACATAGTCTTTTGGGACTGAGCACCTTGGAAATCGATGTGGCAGGACTGGCACACCCATTTCTAATCCCCGGACAGGTGGCAAAACATTTGTTTGGGGTGTACTCTTGTACTGCGGGGATGAATAAGAGGAAGGGAATCCCTGGGGAAACAGGGCTGGATACACTTAATCGCATACAGGTGTTGGGGACTCGAGGGGATGGAAGACCACAAGTGTCAATGAAGCCCCCTCGCACTAGGCCCCGGTGTCCTTGGCCCCCCCCCTCCTGCCTGGAGGCACTCGCAGCAGCTCTGCGTGCTAGGCCCAAGTGTCCTTGGCCCCCCCACCTGGAGGCACACACAGCAGTTATGCTGAGAATCTGCAACAGTATGTTGCAGAGTCAGACTGCCTGAAACTAAGCAAGGCCAAACAGGGGAGATATAAAAAAACAATGCTGAATAAAGCAGCTTTATGTATAGTTTAACAAATGATACAGAGAATCAGGGAACTAGCTGGGAACTGGATTGGCTGGCTATATGGATATTTGGGGCAGCTTGCTATTGAATAAGTATGCTAAAAAAAAGAATGTATAAAAGCCTGTGTAACTTCCTGCTCTGTGTACAGGATTTGAAATTCAAATCTCCCTGTACCTATTTGAAGCTTCAAATAAACTTTTCTGCTTCTCCACCCCGTTGTGATTATTGGGTGTAGCACACCGGGTAACGAACCACTCAAGCTGTTGTTCAGCCTCTCGGCACTGGGTGCCAGCAACAGCTTTTGGCGTCCCTGGGTGGGCAACGAGGCTGCAATTTAGCCTTGCCCGGACCCTTCCTGGAGGTTGAGGATTGCGGCGAGAACCGACGCCCAACGCGTACCGGTGAGTTCATCGGGGGCCTCGGAGGAGACTCGATTTGATCGACCCCGGAGGGCACAACGGTGCAATGCACTCATATAGTGGAGAAGCAGTTGTGGACGGCGGTGAAGAACCGGTCCCTTAGACGTGGAGGAGGAGCAGCTGCAGGCCACAGTGAAGAACCGGTCCCTTGGATAAGGTAGGAACCTTTTAAAATCCGGATTATATGCTCTGTTGGAACCTGGGGACGCCCAGAGTTACCCTGTAGGTATGGGACAGGGACAGAGCTCAGAGGTTAGGGCACGGTGTACGCCCCTAGAGTGCATTCTAGCAAACTGGAAGGTATTTGGTGCGGATCCGATGACTAAGAGCCAATTAAAACGATTCTGTACAGTTGACTGGCCTCAATATCAACTAGAGGACCAGGAGTGGTGGCCACCAGGAGGGTCAATTAATTACAACACGATCCTTCAGTTACTCCTGTTCTGTCAAAGAACAAGGAAATGGAATGAACATATGTATGCGCATTTGTTTCTGACTTTATGTACTCGACCAGATATTTTACAACGCTGTAATCTGACTCCAACTGGTTCGGTAGCAGCTAATGTTAGTCCCCAGACCCCCACCCCCACTGTAATGGCAGAGCCGGTGTCCCCTTCGGCCCCTACACCCACACCTTGTAAGTCCCCAATGGTTGGCCTATACCCCTTAATCACCGAAACTAAAGTCGCCTGGTCTGGATCGGACAGGCGTCCGGCCACGACTATGCAGGTTTATACTCATGTGCCCTTTAATCCTGTGGATTTGGCTGCTTTCAAAGCACAGGCAGGAGAGTTTTCCACCAACCCAAGCAGGTTTATATCCGTCTTTAAGGGGTGCCTCAGTAGTCACAAGCCGGACTGGGATGATTGTAACGTCCTCCTGCGAACCCTATTGTCTGAGGTTGAAAGACAGCAGGTTGTGTCCAAGGCAAGGGAGGAGGCGCAGAGACGGTACGACCGGGATCGTATTAATGTCCCTGACCCGGATGCACAAGTCCCCCGAGCAGACCCCAGGTGGGATCCAAATGATCATGGGGATATGACCCGCCTTACTTCCTATAAGGAGTTGCTTTTACATGGACTCCGTCACTCGGCTGTCCGACATAATAATTAAGCAAAGCCATATAAAGTAATGCAGAATTTAAAAGAAAGCCCAGGGGCGTATTGGGGACACCATTCGACAGAACACTAATGCAGACCCCGATGATCAGGCAACTGAGTCAATTATTAAGGGAATTTTTACAAGCAGAGCAGCCCCTGATATTAAGAGAAAGTTACAAAAAAAAGGAGGATTTAATGGGTATGACCATGGCACAAATTTTAGAGACTGCAAACCGAGCTTATAGTCTGAGAGAGACAGAAAAAAAAAAAAAAGCAAGTAAAATTAATGGTAACAGCGGTACAGGCCGGCACTAAGAGAAGTGGCCGGGGAGGAAGGGGCCGTGGACGCGACCGTCCGGGCCTGCAGGAGAGACGACTGGGTCGCAACCAGTGTGCCCTGTGTCAACAGGAGGGACACTGGAAAAATAAGTGCCCAAAGAGGAAAGAAAAGGGAGGTGCCCCTATGATGGCGATGGTGAAGCAGGAATAGGGGTGTCAGGGGAGACGGACCACCCTACCCCCGGAACCCCAAGTAAAGATGCGGGTGGGAAGCTCAGAAATAGATTTTTTAGTGGACTCTGGAGCGGCCCGAACTGCCGTAAATCAGCCTCTTCAGTTGCCAGTAGCAGATTCCCTTACTGTGGTGGGAGCCACAGGCAGGGACACCAAGTGCCCAGTGTATGCCCCAGCGGAATGTGCTTTGGGAGACAGGACTATATCCCACAAACTGGTATACCTCCCTGAGTGTCCAACACCTCTGCTGGGACGGAATCTACTTTGTCGCCTCGGTGCCACCCTGCATTTTACTGAGGACGAAATAACCCTTACCTTACCCCCTGAGAATGCCTGGATCATGACCCTTGCAGTTGACCCCTCAGCCATGCAAGCCCCAGAATGGAGTCCGTGGGAAGACCAGGTGTACCCCCTCGTGTGGGCATCAGGGATTCCAGAAAAGGCCACTCACCAGACCCCTATTACTATTCAGCTCATACCAGGGAAAGGCCCAGTGCAAGTAAAACAGTATCCAATCAAAAGGGAAGCCAAAAAAGGTTTACAGAAAACTATAGATCGATTCCTAATGTATGGTATTCTCCGGGAATGTCAGTCAGCCTGGAACACTCCCATTCTACCCGTACAGAAGCCTGATGGCACGTATCGGCTGGTACAGGACCTAAGGGCAGGCAGTGAACAGGTTAAGACTCTGCACCCTCTCGTCCCTAACCCGTACACCTTATTGGCTTCTATAGGGGGACAGTATACCCATTTTTCAGTCCTTGATCTGAAAGATGCTTTCTTTACCATCCCAGTTGCCACCCCATCACAGGAGATATTCTCCTTCGAGTGGGAGGACCAAAAAAGGGTTAAAAAGCAACTTTGCTGGACAGTGTTGGCCCAGGGATTTAAAAACTCTCCCACCCTTTTTGGCCAGGCTCTGGCCAGGGACCTACAGGAGTGAAATAATAAGGAGGCTCTCCTTCTGCAGTATGTAAATAATTTGTTAATTGCCACTGTGGGCCAAAAACCCTGCCTTAAAGCCACCGTGAGCCTCCTGAATTTTATTGGACTCCGGGAATATCATGTAGCACGGAGTAAGGCTCAAATTGCCCTCCCAGAGGTACGGTACCTCGGGTTTCACATACGGCGAGGGGAGCGTCAGCTTTCAAGCGAAAGAAAGGAAGCTATCTGTCAAGTTCCTACCCCAAGTAACCATAAGCCATAAGGGTATTTCTGGGTATGGCAGGCTTTTGCAGAATATGAATCCCAAAGTTTGGACTGTGGGCTAAACCCCTGTACAACTGTGTAAAAGGAGCGGATCATGACCCCTTCTATTGGACCCCAGAGGCTAATAGGGCATTTAAAATCCTAAAAAAAAAATTGATGGAAGCCCCGGCTCTGGGCCTGCCAGATCTCTCTAAGCCGTTTCAGTTGTATGTACATAAACGAAGGGGGGTGGCCCTAGGAGTACTTACGCAGCTGTTAGAAGCATGGAAGCGTCCTGTGGCTTATTTTTCTAAGCAATTGAATCAGGTTGCAAAGGGTTGGCCGGCATGTTTACGGGCGGTCGCAGCTACTGCCCTATTGCTTGAGGAAGCCGAGAAGCTAACTTTGGAAGGGGTTATGCAAATCTATACTCCCCATGTGGTCCGAGCCTTATTGGATACAAAGGGAGGGCTTTGGCTCACCCAGGCTCGGATTGCTCGGTACCAGGCTAAGCTGTTAGAGAACTCTGAAGTCACCTTACAGCCTTGCCCCTCCCTTAACCCAGCCACCCTCTTGCCAGAAACAGAGGAACAAAAACATGACTGTTTAGAAATCATAGATGTCCAGTACTCCAGCCGTCCGGATTTAAAGGATGTACCTCTCCCAAATGCAAATTATGAGTGGTACACTGATGGTAGCAGTACTGTAATAGATGGGCAAAGGAGGGCGGGTTATGCTGTTGTGACCCTCCATGACACTGTGGAAGCTGAAGGTTTCCTGCTGGGACCTCTGCCCAGCTTGCCAAACTAATAGCCCTGACCCGTGCACTTGAACTGTCAAAAGGAAAGCGGGTCAACATTTTTACTGATTCAAAGTATGCTTTTGGTGTGCTGCATGCTCATGCTGGCCTATGGAAGCAAAGGGGAATGCTGACAGCCCAAGGCTCCCCAGTCAAGTACGGGCCCAAATCCTCCAGCTCCTAGAAGCCGTACAACTCCCCTCGGAAGTGGCGGTGGTACACTGTAAAGCCCATCAAAGGAAGAATCAAGATGTGGCCAGAGGTAACGCCCGGGCAGATAGAGAGGCTAAGCATGCTGCCACCCTGTCATCCCCTCAGGCTGAGAACGCCCATATGCATGCCCTTATCCCATCAGTAGGGGAGCTTCCAACCCCTCAGTACTCTGGGGAGGAAAGACAGCTAACTGACAAACTCGGTCTCCGGGAAAAGGAGGGATGGCTCCATTCCCCAGAAGGGAAGGTCCTCTTACCAAAGGGCCTAATCCGGCCAGTGTTGTAGAAACTACATCAAACCACTCATGCTGGCAGGGAAGCACTTATCCAGCTAATAAAAAAATACTTTATCACTTCCGGACTCCGACCCCTGGCTGCCCAGGTACAAGCAAAATGCCCAGGTACAAGCAAACTGCTGCCAAAAAAATAACCCCCGACCGGGACATCCTGTGCCACCAGCTGCCCTAGAACCCACTCCGGGCCCCGGACAAGTGTGGCAAATAAACTTTACTGAGTTTCCCCGGACCCAAGGGTTCAAATATCTCCTTGTTATAGTGAATCGGTTCAGCAAATGGCCAAAAGCCTTCCCATGCCGTAACTGCACTGCCAGGACAGTGGCCCTCAAGTTTGTTAAGGAGATCATTCCTCGCTTTGGACTCCCCCTGTGGATGGAATCTAACAATGAAACACACTTCACGTCAAAAATCATTCAAAGCATCTCACATGCCTTACAGGTCCCCTGGAAACTCCATACGCCCTGGAGACCGCAAGCCAGTGGTGTAGTGGAGCGTACCAATCAGACCCTTAAATGGCATCTCTCAAAAGTGTGCCAAGAAGCCTCACTGCGATGGCCTGATGCTTTGCCCCTTGTCCTACTCCGTATCCGCGTTCTCCCAAAGGGTAGATTGGGGCTCAGTCCCTTTGAAATTATGTTTGGAAGGGTATGGCCTATGAATGGCACCCCGGTTCTGTCAGGGGAATGGGAGTTGGGTAATGGTTTTTTGTCACAGTATATGTGTTCCCTGTCTGCTGTTCCCTTGTCTCTTCACAGGTATACCAAGAATTCCCAGCCTCTCCCCTTGGACTCTCCCGTCCACTCCTTACAGCCCGGTGACTCTGTGCTTGTTCGCACCTGGAAAGACGAGCCTCTCCAGAAAAAGTGAAAAGGACCCTATACCGTCCTGCTGATCTCCCATACAGCGGCAAAGATCGAGGGACACAAGAACTGGATCCATCACTCTCGTCTGAAGGCAGTACCTGCCCCCTCGTCAGCAGAACAGTGGACCGTCCAACCTGCTGACTCCTCATCTAGTAACGATCTCGGGCTAAAGCTACTGTTTAAAAAACACAAATAGCGGGCACCTTAATGCTAAAATGGGCCCACCCAGGTACTGGAGACCCTGGGTTGGAAAAACTCTGGTAATAATTAATTGGATAACATTGTTATTCTCTGTATTGGTATTTCCAAACTGTGCATATCGGGAGCATAACTCCTTTGTTTTGCTTGTGCACCATGTTGCTAATTTAACAAACTAGACTGATTGCTGGGGATGTGCTCCAACTCCACTGTCCCCCAAAATGAAAATGCCCCTTGACATGTTGCCCTTGACCCTAGCAGAATTAGCCACCACCAAAGAGCAGGAAAGAACGGACTCACCGTTCTGGAACAAGACCTCTTTACAGCCAGCCACCTATCAGGACCAGGAGTATTCAGTTGCAGTACTCACTGAGAAAGTGTTATGTTTTACCCGAAACCAATCTGATCCCTATGGGCATCCTGTGGGAAAAAGCTCCTGTGTTATTACACAGTGGGCTAATGGGTATTAAATAAAAACCAACAGGGGAGGCCAACAGTGTGGGTGTAATGGTTCCTCCCCTTTTAGGAAAACTCTTACAAATAATCTTACCACAAAAAAGGGGTTTGGAAATGTAACTTGCCGTCCAGTTAATATCTCCAATGTAGCAAGCCAATGGTGGGTTTGTAGTGGTCCCTATGGCGAGTGTAATTTAAACAGCACAATTAGAAATGCCCCCACTTGTACCCAATCAGAAAAATAGAATGCCCCCCTAGGGGCATATAAACTGTTTGAAAAAGCAGCCTTAAATATCCCAGGAATCCCCTTAAGAAACAGTCCTTACTGGGCCCTACAGGGTCACTATTTTGTATGTGGCCAAAAGGCTTACAAGGTGCTGCCAGCCAACTGGACAGGTAGCTGTTATATAGCTCATGAAGTTCCTCATCTTTCCATAACTGCCACACTGCCCAAAGAAAAAATTAGAACTGCCCAAGACACCTCTATTAAGTCACAAAAAAAGACCCTGCGGCGACTGACTAAAGCATTAGAGGGCAATATGAAGAATCCCCTCACAACCAAGAAGCTGATAGGGTGCTCTGTACTGGGAATAGCGCCACTGTTTACTGGGCCAGCCATGGCATGCATAGGCCGCTATACTGTAAGGCTGCAGATGGTACTTAAAAAAGTGGCCTTAAAGTTAAAGGACTCGGTTAATAATTTAAAGTCAGCAGTAAAAACATTAAATAAAAAGGTACAGCAGTTCAGGACGTTTTCCCTCCAAAACAGGCTGGCTTTGGACTATCTCTTGGCATCCCAAGGAGGGGTTTGTGCCCTCATCGGGCCCCGGTGTTGTGTATATATAAATAATAGCAGTTATAAAATCTATAAAAAGGTAATACAGGCTGAGGCCCATGCCCAAGCCGAAGCACAGGTTGCCTATACTGCCCCAAAAAACGATTGGTTGCAAACCTTGTTTTCAGGCTGGGGTTTTGCATCTTGGCTTGGTGGTTTATTTAGCCTGCTATTAAAACTTCTCTTTCCTGTATTGCTTGTATTACTGGTATTATGCTGTGCGATATCATGTGTCAGGGCCCTTTTGCAAAAGTTAATAAGTTATTCTCTTCAGGGCTATCACAAAGTGCTTATGCAAAGTCATATTATAAAAAAATAAGTAGCCCAAGTAAAAAAACTCAAAGCCAAGGCTGTTAAGTGTTCTCAAAGGGGGGAGTTGTTGGGGACACTGGGGCATGGCCACTAGGTAACTCAAGGGAATAAAAGACCACAAGTGTCAATGAAGCCCCCTCGCACTAGGCCCAGGTGTCCTTGGCCCCCCCTCCCGCCTGGAGGCACTCGCAGCAGCTCTGCGTGCTAGGCCCAAGTGTCCTTGGCCCCCCCCGCCTGGAGGCACACACAGCAGTTATGCTGAGAATCTGCAACAGTATGTTGCAGAGTCAGACTGCCTGAAACTAAGCAAGGCCAAACAAAAAAAATATAAAAAAACAATGCTAAATAAAGCAGCTTTATGTATAGTTTAACAAATAATACAAAAAATCAGGAAACTAGCTGAAAACTAAATTGGCTGGCTATATAAATATTTGGGGCAGCTTGCTATTAAATAAATATGCTAAAAATATATATATATATAAAAGCCTGTGTAACTTCCTGCTCTGTGTACAGAATTTGAAATTCTAATCTCCCTGTACCTATTTAAAGCTTCAAATAAACTTTTCTGCTTCTCCACCCCGTTGTGATTATTGGGTGTAGCACACCGGGTAACGAACCACTCAAGCTGTTGTTCAGCCTCTCGGCACTGGGTGCCAGCAACACAGGCATGGGCCCGGTGCTGGGTGCATCCCTTGGGTGGTCCATGGGTGATACCCCAGACAGGGGCATCAGGACCTGGTGGGGATGTAGAGCGGGGTAGGGATGTAGAATTGCTGGAGAAATGGTTGGAGCTGAGTGATGCGCAGTTCGTGGGGCATTTAAGGTTGCAGCACCCTGAACTTGCTCCCAATCAGCTATCCCAGTTTCTTGAACAGGCAAATGTGTGGAGGCAGATGCATCGTGGCGAGAGTCAGTCCATGCTATTACTGCGGAAGATCAGTATATGGTGGAAAGGGGTGGGTCAGCCCAGAGGGGAGATTGTAGAGGGAGACAAGTATCAGGGGGTAGCCATGTTAGTCTGTATCCACAAATACAACAAGGAGCCCGGTGGCACCTTAAAGACTAACAAATTTATTTGTGGGTAAAAACCGCATTTCTTCAGTTGCATCTGAAGAAGTGGGGTTTTTACCCACGAAAGCTTATGCTCAAATAAATCTGTTAGTCTTTAAGGTGCCACCGGCCTCCTTGTTGTTTTTGTTGAGGGAGAGGTTCTGGCTTTGGGCAGGTAGTCAGGGACGAGGGGGCAGCTATAGAACAACAGATCCAGAGACTGCAGGCTAAACTGACTTCCCAGGACCTTACCAGATCAGGGGGAAAGTGGCCCCAGAGACCAGGGGACTGAGATTTCCTGAAATGCCAGGCACACAATTTTGCTTGGGGAGAGGCATGTGTTCAGTGCCTGGATCCCCTGTGAACCAGTGGCAATACCTGATTTACCATGGCATGGGGCCCACAGTCCAAAGGGGCCCGGCCTGCGCTTCTCTGCCCTGCCACCCCCGTGGGGGCAGAAGCTTCATGTGGCCAACTCCTCCTGCAGCAGGGCAGACTCTGCCAGCAGCCAAGCTCCTCGCCGGCCTCTTTCCCCAGCATGCTAGATTCCCTCCCCTCCCCTCCCTCTCCAGCTCTTGGCCACCGATCAGCTGTTTGCCGTGCAGGAAGGACGGGGAAGAGTGGAGCCTCAGAGCGCTCCTCCATCCGGGGAGGAGGAGGAGGAGAAGAGACAGAGGCGGGGCCTTGGGGAAGGGGCTGAAATCGGGGCATACCGCCTCCAACCCCTGCTATGAGCACCCCCAGGACCCCAGTCCTCTGCCCTGACTCCTACAACCCCCTCAGCCCCCTGCCCACCTGGACCCCTGCAACCCTTCACACATCCCCAGCCCCCTGCCCACCCGGACCCCTGCCCATCCCTACACCTCCTCAGCCCCATGCCCTGACTCCTGCACCCCCATATACCTCCACAGCCCTCTGCCCTCACCCTGCACCCCCATACACCTCCCCAGCACCCTGCACCCCCTCACACCTCCCCAGCCCCCTGCCCTGACCCCTGCACCCCCATACACCTCCCCAGCCCTCTGCCCTGATTCCTGCACCCCCCACATACCCAGACCCCTCCACCCTATGCCCTGACTCCTGAACCCCCCCACATCCCCACCCCCATCCTGAGTACCAAATGGGAGCTCCTGCACCCCCACCACATTCCCACCTGAACCCCTTGCACCAAACAGGAGCTGCCCCAGGTAAGCGCTCCACACCCCAACCTCCTGCCGCAACCCTGAGTCCCCTCCCTCACCCTAACTCCTAGCCAGACCCTGCACCCCAACTTTTTTTTACAATATTTGGAAAGATCATTAAGTGGTCTGTCGAGGCCCTCCACGGTTTTCAAGTGGTCTGTGGAAAAATAAGTTGGACTACAACAATCAAGGTACCTCATTTTATTTTCATTTACTTGCTATTACTTATAGGAGGAGGATGAAGAAAAAAGAATGAAAAATGGGGTCGGGGGAGATAAGAGAGAATGTTCGTTTTCTTGGCTGGGTCCCAAGGGGGGGGGCCCAAAAATGAAGCTGAGCACATTGCCAGGGGGCCCCACTAACTCTCAATCCACCACTGGCTGTCACATCACCTGGGCTGGGGATACTGTGTCAGCTGATCCCCACAGTCTCCAACCTACCTGGGTGGCAGTAGAGCAGACATGGCCCTGCCCATTAGCTCCTCTCCACTCCCTAGCCCACCCACTCCTTGCTTCCCACTGCTTAAGTCTTAGCCCTCTCACTTTTAAAAATGATTGCTTGCTCCTCCTCCCCCACTCAGGCTTTTCTGGCACCCCTGTTTCCAGGTATCCAGTTTTAGACTGGAAACTCCAGTAGAAATGGGACCTGGGTGTCCGGTTAGCAGGCTGACTGGAAACTAAAAGTCCGATTATAGGAGTAACCACATTAGCCTCCGCTCCTCCCACTCCCAACACCCACCCCAGAGGGCTGGAAGAGAACCTGTCCTGCTGCTGCTGGATGTCACTGAGTGTGGGGGAGTCAGGGTCCTGCACCCCCCACTTCCTGCGATTCACCGTGACTCTCAGCCAGCCAGTAAAACAGAAGGTTTATTAGACGACAGGAACACAGTCAAAGCAGAGCTTATCGGTATGGAAAACAGGACCCCTCAGTCGGGTACGTCTTGTGGGGTAGGGAGCCCAGACACCAATGCTGGACCTCCGTCCGTTTCCCCAGCCAGCTCCAAACTGCAACCCCCTCCAGCCCCTCCTCTGTCCTTTGTCTCTTTCCCAGGGCAGGAGGCCACCTGATCTCTGTTTTCCAACACCTTCAGTTGGCACCTTGCAGGGGAGAGGCCCAGACCATCAGTTGCCAGGAGACTGGGTGGCAGCCATACACTGTGCAGAAAGCATCACACCTTCCTAGGGCTCTGCAACAATCACACACCTTTATCCCACCACCTAGATACTTAAGAAATTCATAGGGGAAACTGAGGCACCCACAGAGTATTCAGAGAAAACGTTAAGAACAGTCCCACTTTGTCACACTAGAGGAGGGGCAGCTCAGTGCAGAGAGAGATGAAGAGAATGGGCTAGAACCAGGGAGAAGGTAGGTACCTGCTCTATGTGGGGAGGGTACCCCTGGACTCTCCCATGCTCCAGGGACCATCCCTAGCTCCCGCCCCACTGTGCTTTTGCCCCCAGCCCCTTTTATAATCATTCCCCGGGGGGCCCACAAATATGTTTGGAGCTGGGCCCACAAAAAGTTAATTTGGCTCTGACCATTGGAAGGTACAGAGGTGGGTGCTGCGACATAGGAGTGCCCTGGGAGGCATCCTGTCCATGTTCTCAGTTTAGGACAGGACGCATCTGGTCGTCCCATGCTCCAGGGGGCAATTGAAGGGAGTTCCATGAGGAATTTTTTTATAGACACTGGAGCAGCCATCAGTTGAACCACATGGGGGTAGAGGAGGCCCTCAGAAGGAACTGTGACAATTGTAGGGGCAACGGGAGGGGAGACAGGGTTAACCCTGAGGTGGGGACAGATCAAAGGAATCTGGGGGGAAGGGGAGATTATGTGGGGTTGGAATGAGGTGCTTAATCTGTTGGGGGCAGGAGATTTACACAAACTGGGATTTGTACTGGATTTAGCCAGTTGGGTGTGTTTACTGGGGCAGACGCAGGACGGTCAGGGCTATACCATTTCTGTGGGGATAGCCACTATGACCATTAAAGCGGCACATGCCCTCCCACCACCCCCGGCTGGGTGGGAACACAGTCCTGTGCGGGCTAAGGATAACCTGGATTTTGGCAGGGGCAGCATGGAGGTACTGCTGGAGGGAGGGGACCCTCCCCCACAGAAACAGTATCCTATTCTTCGGGAGGCATTGGCAGAGGTGGGGGCAACTATTGGGGAATTGGAACAGAGGGGATTGATGAGAGCGGTTGCATCCCCTTGTAATGCTGCTGGGTGGCCCGTGAGAAAGCCAAATGGTGCCTGGCGCCTCACTGTGGATTACAGGGCACTAAATGCTCTGGCCAATTCCCCAGCCTCAGTAGTGGCAGTGTACCCTGAAATGCTAGTCCATACTGGACCCCAGTTCCAAATTTTCACTGTTTTGGACATAGCTAATGGGTTTTGGTCTCTGCCACTAGCTATCTCAAAAAGAAAAGGAGGACTTGTGGCACCTTAGAGACTAACCAATTTATTTGAGCATAAGCTTTCGTGAGCTACAGCATGCATCCGATGAAGTGAAATTGGTTAGTCTCTAAGGTGCCACAAGTCCTCCTTTTCTTTTTGCGAATACAGACTAACACGGCTGCTACTCTGAAACCTAGCTATCTCATGTCAGTATAAAACTGCATTCACATGGGAGGGCAGACAATTCTGCTGGACAGTCCTACCCCAGGGATATCGGGACTCCCCTGCAATTTTTCACAGATACATGAGACAGGCTCTGGAGGGGGGTGGATTTAGCAAGGTGCATACAATATGTAGAGGACCTGTTGCTAATGTCAGAGACAGAGGAGGAAGACAGGAAACTAACCGAGCAGGTCCTGCAAGCTTTGGCAAGAGCAGGGCTGAAGGTCAATGGGAAAAAGGCTCAGACGGGACAGACAAGAGTGACCTACTTAGGAGTGAAAGTGTCCCAGATGGGAAGGGAAATCGATAAGGGACGGGTTCAATTGATCCAGACCCTGCCACTGCCTACAGATGTTAAAAGCTTGCAAAGTTTTCTGGGTCTAACTGGATTTTGCAGGGATTTTGTGGCCAATTATGCAGAAATAGCCCAGCCTCTATTTGACCTAACCCGAGCCTCAACTTGGGAGTGGTCAGAAGAGTGTACTGAGGCCGTGAGAGTGCTAAAGGAAAACCTTGCCAGTGCTCCAGTGCTGGCCTCCCTGGATGGGGAGAAACTCTTTTATCTGTACCCTTTGGTATCTGACACTACCATTGGTTGTACGTTAACACAGGAGTATGGAGCAAAGGACTGACCTGTGGTCTTTGCCTCCCGACTTTTGAGTGCTGTGGAACTGAAGTGTGGATGGTGTGAAAAGGTGCTATTGTGGGGGGGGGGGGGGAAGAGATAGGGAAATTCAAATACCTGGGGGATAAGGAAATTAAAATACCTCGTGGGAATGCAGAAAGTAATAGTCCGATCTCATGAACCCCTGCGGCTGTTAAACATGCATACAATCTTACAGGGACAAGTGAGTGGGCAGTGTATTGCCAAATGGTTGCTGGCTCTACAAGCAGAAAACATTAAAGCAGAAATGTTAAAGGAACCCATAGTCTGGGTCACTGGATTACATCTGGCTGGCACCCCACACCAATGTGAAGCCAGCCCACGTAAAACCCAACATCAGGTGTTTCGGTAAAGGTGGACATCAGGTAAAGGTGGGGACACGGATATGGTTTTTGGATGGAAGTTGTAGGTATCGGGGGGATGGAAAAGTGCAGGATCAGCTGTTGTGGGAATCGGAGGAAATGAGACAGTCAGCACCACTGGCTTCTTACTAGAAGCAAAGTCAGCTCAGGAGGCAGAACTGGCTGCCTTGTTAACTGTGTTAAATGAAGTGGATCCCAAATTTGAGCCAGAATGTTGGGTGGTAGTAGATTCAGATTATGTATTTCGTAGGGTCACATTAATGCTGTGATGGCGGGCGAATAATCATTTCAGGGCAACAGATGGCTCCACAATCAAGCATGCTACCTGGTGGAAGCGAGTGGAGGAGCTGAGTCACTGTTTTACACGGATCAGTGTGGTAAAGGTGAAGGCACACAAGAAAACAGGACCCCTAAGCAAAGGAAATAATCTGGCCGATGTAGAGGCCAAGCGGGCTGCAACAGAGGCACCCCCATGGCCCTGGGAGCCAGAAGAGAGTGTGCCTGTCACAGTGTTAACAAGAAGCGGGGTGGATACAGATCGGGGAGGGCGAATTCGAGAGTTACAGGAATCTGACCCAGGACTGGAAGGCATCATGAAACTTGGGGACAGGCATGTGCCAAAGGTGGAACTAATGGAAGGGATTTGGTGTGTCTTAACAACTGAGGGACCGGTAATGTTGTGCCCTCAGAGAAGTCGGACGGCTTTCTTAAGCTGGGTGCATGGGAGCTTGGCAGGGGGACACCCCGGGTTTGAGGAGGCACTGGGAACTTTAAAAAGGTTGTGCTGGTGGCCAGGAATGGCAGCTGATTTAAAATCACGTCTGGAACATTGTTTGGACTGTCACAGTTACTGCCCTTTGTCTTAATGAGAATAAGGGCCCGAGAATCAAAGGGCACAGGATTTTCTCCATATGAGGCTCTCACGGAAAGGCCCAGGGAACTGTGGGAAAATCTACTTATCCCAGTACCTGGGGAAGTCACTACACACAGCTTAACACAAGAATGGATTTGAACTCTAATTGACCATGTAAAACAAGTACAGCAGGCAGTGACCTGGCAAGACGAGCAAGGAGCAGCAAGCCTGGTATGACCTGCCCGGGGAGCATGATTTACCCACGGTGGGAGATCTAGTGATGTACAAGATTCCAGGTCAACACCATCCATTCCCAGCTCCTAAATGGAAGGGCCTCTATTTTGTCCTTGAAAAGGGCCCAGTCTGCTATTATTGGGTACAGAGAATGGAGGACAGGAGTTGGTTCACTGCATGCAAATAAAAAGGTACAAACAGGGTATTGGGAAAGGATGTGTAAATTTTGTTATGTGTGTATTACAGGTTAATTCAAAAAGGAGAAAAGAATGAAAATTCCCCGGCACTGGGTGGAACAATTACTAGTGCTAATCACAATTGTCACATTTACAAATTCTGTTCAGCTCCCACAATGTGAAGTGTCAAAAGGAGGAAACACATGATGGCTACACATGCAACCTGTGGTAATAAAGCTAATGAAGACTATGGGTATGTCTACACTACCCACCGGATCGGCATGCAGCGATCGATCCCCGCGCACTCTCCCATCAACTCCTGTATTCCACCGCCACGAGAGGCACAGGCAGGGTTGACGGGGGAGCGTCAGCAGTCCACTCACCGCGGTGAAGTTATTCACGTAGCTGAAGTTGCATACCTTAGATTGATTCCCCCCCCCACCCCAGTGTAGACCAGGGCTAAGATAATCTCCCCACAGAAAGATGTTCCACTAATACTCCAACAGGAATTTGGCAGCGTTGGTATATGGTTTATGGATTAGATGGGGGAATCCCAACACAGTGGAGAATATCAAATTTATCAAGAAATATTGCATGGTACTCCCTGGGTGCTGCCATGGTTAATGATAGTGGAAAACACAGTTACCCAGCTATGTGGTTTGTTACAGAGAGTCCAAAGAATATAACCCTCTGGTCTCCTGGAGCAAATGAACCCTCTTGGGAAAATAGGGCCCCACATTTAGGGTGTGATGTTACCATATGTAACCACAATGGTACTTCCATGGAAAATAATCCCCGAAGGTGTGATTGTTATGTACATATTACATTGGATGTAAAATCCCCTTTGGGAAGCTGGCGGTATGATGAGTTAACCATTTTACAGAATGTAAGTCTACAGGTGATATGGATGCCAAGTTAGAAGAATCCAAATTTAAAGTAGCCACAGCCTAGAGCTGAGAATATTCCCCGATGAGCAAATATATGGGAGCCATTGTGGGAGCAGGTGCAGCCAGCACTTTTTAGCGTGTCCTTTCACTCTATTCTAGGGGTTGGATGCCCCAAGGCTTGGTGGGTGGACCAAATCCATCCTAATTGTAGTATGTACCTAAAAGGATTGAAACAACAATTCAATTGGTGGGTGAGGGGACACACCTGGAATCGTTGCTAGAAAGGGGATTGTGGGCAGCGGGGAACATGATGCTGGGTACATGGAATCTGGGGGACGAGTGGGTAACCAAACAATTAGTAAGCCAAAATGTGAGATTTCAACAACAAATTAATGAATTAATGTCACAGCAACTATCAGCAATTGCCACAGGGTGGAAGACAGCAGTAAAGGTAAACTTGCAGTTAACTCATTGGGCAGGGGACCTGGTGACATGGGTGGGGGATGGCTTCAGGAGATTAACATGGGGAGAAGTGTGTGTAGGTACTCATAATGCTCAGTTAATAATGGATATTATAAGAGATGCTTGGTCAGAACAATGGCCTCAGTATTAAATTGGGAGGCTAGCCCATATTTATCCACAATTGCAAAAACATACCCATCTACCTGGAAAATAACATCCCTGACTTGTGGGGACAGTTCCTGTGTAATTGTTACTATGATATCATGGGAAGGAAATGCAAATAAGGTGGTCCCCTTGAACCCTATGGGAGTAACTAGGGAAGGGGGAGCAAGTTGGGAGCCACTAGGAAATGGGGGGGGGGTAAATTGGACTGTCATCACATTAAGCAGTTGTATATCTAGAGGAGGAATATGGATGTGCCCCTCTCCTATGACTATGGAGGAGCAGGATCAATGGCCTATTGCAAGAGGGGGGCATTTAAGGATAATGAATATGAAGTACGGTGTATTCTGTTGGGAATGTATGCAGTCCTGCAATATAACACCAGGTGGCAAAATCCTTCCAGTATATGACCAAATTATGAACTTCTATACACTGCCACCTGGACTATGGTGCACCAAAGGATCAGTGGACTTAAACAGTTGAACCAGCACCTACTACCCCATGCCATACCAAGTAGTTGAATTGGTTTGGACAATACCAGATTTCACTGCGGATATTCAATGGACCCACAGTATGGACAAGAGTACACAAAGATTACAAGAGCAACTTGCTGCAAGTGCCAACAGTTGGACACACTTACAATACACACTACGGGATGGTGCTGACAAAATTTTAACCCTATCAAAGGAGGCGAAGCAGTGTTTTTGGTGGTGACCAAGCTGTTGGACCATACTGCAGTCATCAGGACTAGTGGTGGTGTTGTGGATTATCATAGCAGCTGATGTTTTGTTAACTGTATTTGTGTTATGTTGCATATGGAAATGATCAAGGGAGGCACAACCCCCTAGAGAACAGCCACTAATTATAGCCTTTAAGTAATGTAGTAAGCCCTCTCCACCAGTGTACTAGACAATCCAGACCCAACCTTCTCGGGCCCTCTGTAATGGGAAGTCTGTAACTCTAATTGGAATAGGTGTGGTATGCCCTTTCGAGAGAAGGTGCAGGGCACAGTACTACACAAGGGGCAGTGGGACAGATGGAATATCGACACCTTCCACCTTGATGCCTGGCCCTATCAGGAAGTGTGTCGCCATATATCCTATGCTTTTCCAGGGATACCTGGGCAGGAGGATCCCAAAAGAAAAAAGGGGGAGGAATGTTAGGATATAGACATTCAGGTCTGTCTGTAAAGGCCTATACTTTAAGATTTAGGTATATGTTTATCATTTAGCTAATTCATAGAATCATAGAATATCAGAGTTGGAAGGGACCTCAGAAGGTCATCTAGTCCAACCCCCTGCTCAAAGCAGGACCAATCCCCAATTAAATCATCCCAGCCAGGGCTTTGTCAAGCCTGACCTTAAAAACTTCTAAGGAAGGAGATTCTACCACCTCCCTAGGTAACGCATTCCAGTGTTTCACCACCCTCCTAGTGAAAAAGTTTTTCCTAATATCCAACCTAAACCTCCCCCACTGCAACTTGAGACCATTACTCCTTGTCCTGTCCTCTTCTACCGCTGAGAATAGTCTAGATCCATCCTCTCTGGAACCACCTCTCAGGTAGTTGAAAGCAGCTATCAAATCCCCCCTCATTCTTCTCTTCTGCAGACTAAACAATCCCAGTTCCCTCAGCCTCTCCTCATAAGTCATGCGTTCCAGACCCCTAATCATTTTTGTTGCCCTTCGCTGGACTCTCTCCAATTTATCCACATCCTTCTTGTAGTGTGGGGCCCAAAACTGAACACAGTCCTCCAGATGAGGCCTCACCAATGTCGAATAGAGGGGAACGATCACGTCCCTCGATCTGCTCGCTATGCCCCTACTTATACATCCCAAAATGCCATTGGCCTTCTTGGCAACAAGGGCACACTGCTGACTCATATCCAGCTTCTCGTCCACTGTCACCCCTCGGTCCTTTTCCGCAGAACTGCTGCCTAGCCATTCGGTCCCTAGTCTGTAGCGGTGCATTGGGTTCTTCCGTCCTAAGTGCAGGACCCTGCACTTATCCTTATTGAACCTCATCAGATTTCTTTTGGCCCAATCCTCCAATTTGTCTAGGTCCCTCTGTAGCCTATCCCTCCCCTCCAGCATATCTACCACTCCTCCCAGTTTAGTATCATCCACAAATTTGCTGAGAGTGCAATCCACACCATCCTCCAGATCATT
The DNA here is from genome assembly GCF_965140235.1 of Caretta caretta. Taxonomy (NCBI): domain Eukaryota; kingdom Metazoa; phylum Chordata; order Testudines; family Cheloniidae; genus Caretta; species Caretta caretta. The sequence continues at coordinate 119,957,209 of NC_134206.1, read as the reverse complement.
TATGAAGATATTGAATAAAACCGGCCCCAGGACCAACCCCTGGGGCACTCCACTTGACACCGGCTGCCAACTAGACATGGAGCCATTGATCACTACCCGTTGAGCCCGACAATCTAGCCAACTTTCTACCCACCTTATAGTGCATTCATCCAGCCCATACTTCTTTAACTTGCTGACAAGCATACTGTGGGAGACCGTGTCAAAAGCTTTGCTAAAGTCAAGAAACAATACATCCACTGCTTTCCCTTCATCCACAGAACCAGTAATCTCATCATAGAAGGCGATTAGATTAGTCAGGCATGACCTTCCCTTGGTGAATCCATGCTGACTGTTCCTGATCACTTTCCTCTCATGTAAGTGCTTCAGGATTGATTCTTTGAGGACCTGCTCCATGATTTTTTGGGGACTGAGGTGAGGCTGACTGGCCTGTAGTTCCCAGGATCCTCCTTCTTCCCTTTTTTAAAGATTGGCACTACATTAGCCTTTTTCCAGTCATCTGGGACTTCCCCCGTTTGCCACGAGTTTTCAGAGATAATGGCCAATGGCTCTGCAATCACAGCCGCCAATTCCTTTAGCACACTCGGATGCAACTCGTCCGGCCCCATGGACTTGTGCACATCCAGCTTTTCTAAATAGTCCCTAACCACCTCTTTCTCCACAGAGGGCTGGCCATCTACTCCCCATGCTGTGATGCCCAGCGCAGCAGTCTGGGAGCTGACCTTGTTAGTGAAGACAGAGGCAAAAAAAGCATTGCGTACATTAGCTCTTTCCACATCCTCTGTCACTAGGTTGCCTCCCTCATTCAGTAAGGGGCCCACACTTTCCTTGGCTTTCTTCTTGTTGCCAACATACCTGAAGAAACCCTTCTTGTTACTCTTGACATCTCTTGCTAGCTGCAGCTCTAGGTGCGATTTGACCCTCCTGATTTCATTCCTACATACCCGAGCAATATTTTTATACTCTTCCCTGGTCATATGTCCAACCTTCCACTTCTTGTAAGCTTCTTTTTTATGTTTAAGATCTGCTAGGATTTCACCGTTAAGCCAAGCTAGTCGCCTGCCATATTTACTATTCTTTCGACTCATCGGGATGGTTTGTCCCTGTAACCTCAACAGGGATTCCTTGAAATACAGCCAGCTCTCCTGGACTCCTTTCCCCTTCATGTTAGTCCCCCAGGGGATCCTACCCATCCGTTCCCTGAGGGAGTCGAAGTCTGCTTTCCTGAAGTCCAGTGTCCATATCCTGCTGCTTACCTTTCTTCCCTGTGTCAGGATCCTGAACTCAACCAACTCATGGTCACTGCCTCCCAGATTCTCATCCACTTTTGCTTCCCCCACTAATTCTTCCCGGTTTGTGAGGAGCAGGTCAAGAAAAGCTCCCCCCCAGTTGGCTCCTCTAGCACTTGCACCAGGAAATTGTCCCCTATGCTTTCCAAAAACTTCCTGGATTGTCTATGCACCACTGTATTGCTCTCCCAGCAGATATCAGGAAAATTAAAGTCACCCATGAGAACCAGGGCGTGCGATCTAGTAGCTTCTGCGAGTTGCCGGAAGAAAGCCTCATCCACCTCATCCCCCTGGTCCGGTGGTCTGTAGCAGACTCCCACCACTACATCACTCTTGTTGCTCACACTTCTAAACTTAATCCAGAGACACTCAGGTTTTTCTGCAGTTTCGTACCGGAGCTCTGAGCAGTCATACTGCTCCCTTACATACAGTGCAACTCCCCCACCTTTTCTGCCCTGCCTGTCCTTCCTGAACAGTTTATAACCATCCATGACAGTACTCCAGTCATGTGAGTTATCCCACCAAGTCTCTGTTATTCCAATCACATCATAATTCCTTGACATCACCAGGACCTCCAGTTCTCCCTGCTTGTTTCCAAGGCTTTGTGCATTCGTATATAAACACTTGAGATAACCTGCTGATCGCCCCTCATTCTCAGTATGAGGCAGGAGCCCTCCCCTCACAGATGTTCCTGCCTGTGCTTCCTCCCGGTATCCTTCTTTCCCACTTACCTCAGGGCTTTGGTCTCCTTCCCCTGGTGAACCTAGTTTAAAGCCCTCCTCACTAGGTTAGCCGCCTGCTCGCAAAGATGCTCTTCCCTCTCTTCGTAAGGTGGAGCCCATCTCTGCCCAGCACTCCTCCTTCATGGAACACCATCCTATGGTCAAAGAATCCAAAGCCTTCTCTCCGACACCACCTGCGTAGCCATTCGTTGACTTCCACGATTCGACGGTCCCTACCCAGGCCTTTTCCTTCCACGGAGGGGATGGACGAGAACACCACTTGCGCCTCAAACTCCTTTATCCTTCTTCCCAGAGCCACGTAGTCCTCAGTGATCCACTCAAGGTCATTCTTGGCAGTATCATTGGTGCCCACGTGGAGAAGCAGGAAGGGGTAGCGATCCGAGGGCTTGATGAGTCTTGGCAGTCTCTCTGTCACATCACGAATCTTAGCCCCTGGCAAGCAGCAGACTTCTCGGTTTTCCCGGTCAGGGCGGCAGATAGATGACTCAGTCCCCCAGAGGAGAGAGTCCCCGACCACCACCACCTGCCTCCTTCTCTTGGAAGTGGTGGTCATGGAACCCCCAATATCAGGACAGTGCATCTCATGCCTTCCAACCAGCAGAGTCTCCTTCTGCTTTCTTAGTTATAGAGGTATAAAAGACAGAATCAAAGGAATAAGCCCTCTAGCACCATTGTTTGAAACAGACCTTAAATTCCATGTTTACTCAGAGTACTTCTTTAAGGGGATGAAATCACATGCATCTTACAAAATGGGCTAGCCTACTTTTGGTTTTGTTTACCAATTTTAGTCTGTATTTTAAGAAGGAACATACAGGAAGCACAGTCCTGAAGGTGTACACCTAAAATACATAATTGCATATCAGATTCAAACTAATGTGCATATTGTAACGAGACTATGATAGTCTGAAAGTGAGACAAACTGAATAAATAACCATAAATGCCAAGATTTCAACAATGGCAATAGTTTTACTTTTCCTAAGGCCTGTACAGAGGATATAGTGTTTGGGGTGATGGCTAATAGTTACATGTTTTCCCAGTCTGCTCAAAGCAAGCAGAACTCAGCATACAGATGTTTGATTATTGTTGTGGCATATGAAACGACTAGTGAACCATTACATTCATTCATCTATTTCAGCAAAACTGGATGTAAGAACAGGATGATTACTGCAACTATACTTTGAGATCACACCACAAAACACTGTGTACTGATATGAGATTTTAATGCATGGAAAAAGTGCCTGTTTTGGCACTTCTCTCCCCCCAACAGAGACATGAATATCTAGTACTTGCATTGGTCTGAAGTGGGTTTATTGTTATTGCAACAAGATAACTGTTCCCCTGCTGTTAAGCTAAAATTTTAACTAGCATCTGTTCTTAAGAAGTCAAGAAACTTAAAATGTGTGACTTGCTGACAGCTCTATGGGTAAAAAGCATTACAGTCATGCTAAACTACTTTTAGAAGGAACCACCACCATCAGCATCCGAATTCAAATAACTTTATTTCAATGTACATGAATTGAAACAAAATATAATTGAGATTTACAGACTTGAGAGAAATATATTGCTGGGCTGGCCCATTGGCAAGTCTTCTTCACTACTAAGCTGGGAGACTGATTAGATTTCCAGTCTTCACCTTGCTTGTTAGGCCAAAAAGGAGCTGAAAGTGCCATACGCTTATTCCCCAAGAGGACTGCATTGCTCTGCAATTAAGAACTAGTGTTTATAAAAACTGAAGAAGAAACCCATCCACTCTTCAGCTAGATAAACTGAACTCCATGCTAGCCTCAGAGCTTCAATGAGAGAGCGACCTCTTCTGAAAAAATACATCTATTACTAAAATCCTACTTCACTTGCGCTATTGTGGAAATTGCAGCTTTCGAGTATTAGGCTTCCACTGCAATTTTGTTTTAAATTAGCTTACTTTGCACAGTCCACAATTTTGCAAACATTTGAGGTTTGCAACACATGCTTTTCCCCCCATTAATACATTAAATGATCTTCAGTTCTACAGTGTTTTCCAGAGTTAGCAGAGACAGCAAAGCAATCACTATTGATCTTGCCTAATTCTGTGGATGCTGAGTGTACAGTATCTCGGTATGGACAAGTCTTCACAAAGCAGACAGGGCATGAAGGAGACCACTGTAGCAGGGCGTTCTGCACTAACATTCAATGCCTGTCGTATGTAAATGGCTAAAGTGATGACTTGATTTCTGCAGTTGTGTTAAGACTTTTAGTCTTCTGAATTTTATATTGTACTGGTTACTTTTTTTTTTTTAAATGAATGTAATATAGGTGCAAAATTTGCAGGCATATATAATAATTGAGTGTTTATATTGTTCCAGCAAATAGGTCTACTCTGGCTTTTCCAAATTACCGCTATTAAAAAAGGTCCATTACTACTTTTCTGCAATTTTCCATGTCTTGTCTGTAACTCGACCGCAATTATTTGAAGATCATCTCGCGATTCAGATAAGGCCTTATCTATTACTGAAGAGCAACAGTGCAATAAAATATAATGTACTGCCTCAAATCTAAAAACAAACATTGTCCCTTCTGATGTTCTTATCCTGCCTAATCTCTTGTACAAGCATCTGCTCTAAAATTCACAACCACAGAATTTATATTACATAACCCTGCAAGCAAGGGTGTTTTCAGTACACTTGTTGTGTGCTATTACATGCTGGCTCAGCTGCAACATGCGGTGTACGTACTTGGTAAATGGGAATTTCTTTTGACAGTCGACTTGAAAATTTACAAATGCTAAGACTGTTTTACAATTTATAGTCCAATGTAGTTAAGTTAGTCAATGCTACACTAGGGCACTATAAGATAAAGCAATGCTTTAAGATGCACTATTCCGGTAACAGTTATTTGCAATTCTTGCCTCTTTAAGTTTCCTTTACTGAAAATATGATAAATGGTATAAAATATGGAGATGTAGATTATGGAAATGTTTTGAAATAACAGATTAAATTTATGGTCAGTTCCCAGATGATACGTGGTTCAAAGGGGCTCAGATTTTCAACCTACTTCCAAAGACAAACAAATAGTTGGAATTTCTTCGAATGTGAATCAGTTTATAAAATTGTACAGAAAAATGGAGTACTATGTGCAAACATACTGAAATCAACAGACTTTATAAAAACGTTCCTAGAAATGTACCAAGCTTAAACAAAAAATGATATACAAAGATTTACAGCTGAGCTTTTAGTCATCATCAGAATCTGAATCATATTTTTTTCCTCTGATGGTTCTCTTGTCCAGCTTTGTGACACTGGTTCCAAATTTCTTTTGGCTCTGAAAAGGTGGGTCCATCAAGTTTCCACTAGAAAGAAATAAAATTTTGCTGTTTAAAGTGAAAAGGTAAAAAAAAATATTGACACCAGCACAGACCAGGAGAAGCTGTTAGTTCGACAAATCTGTTTAAAGAAAAAGGGGTTGGGATCAATAGTGGGTAGGAGGAGCATATTCTTTCTATACCCTTAATCTCCCCTTCCACACTAAATCCAGAGATTGACAGAGAAAGTAAGACTAAGACAGCAAGGTTGTACTATCTTGCTTATGCAGCTGCCTCCTCTAAAGCAAGGTTCTTGAGGAGAACTAGTCGGGAGCCCAGAGAGCAGGACATAGGAGACTAGGATTCCAGAGTAGTGTAGACGTACAGAGCCTCCACACTAGGGATGGGCAAACTTTTTGGCCCGAGGGCCACATCAGGGTTGCAAAACTGTATGGAGGGCCGGGTAGAAAAGGCTGTACTGCCCCGAACAGCCTGGCCCTGCCACCTATCCGACCCCTCCCACTTCCCGCCCCCGACTGCCCGCCTCAGAACCCCCGACCCATCCAACCCACCCTGCTCCTTGTCCCCTGAACGCCCCCTCCCGAGACCCCCCCGCCCCAACTGCTCCCCCAGAACCCCACCCCCTATCCAACCTCCACCCCCCAACTGCCCTGAAACCTATCTACACCCCCACCCCCTCACAGCCCCCCCCCGGGACTCCCACGCCTATCCAACCCCCTCTGCTCCCCATCCCCTGACCACACCCACCCCCCCAGAACCTCCGTCCCCTCTTCTCTGACTGCCCTCCGGGACCCCCTGCCCCTTAACCAACCCCCGCCCCCCTTACCATGCTGCTCAGAGCAGCATGTCTGGCAGCCGTGCCGCTTGGCTGGAGCCAGACACACTGCCCTGCAGGACCTCACAGCCCCACTGCCCAGAGTGCTGCCCGCGTGGCAGCGTAGCTGTGGGGGAGGAGGGACAGTGGGGGAGCAGCCAGGGGCTAGCCTCCCCGGCTGGGAGCTCAAGGGCTGGGCAGGACAGTCCCCGGGGCCGGATGTGGCTCATGGGCCGTAGTTTGCCCACCTCTGCTCCATGCAGATGGCTGTAGCCTACAGTGTACCCCTAGTTATCTGCAGGGTTTGCGGCTCATTTTACAGAGGGAGGGCTAATAGACCTAGATGGGAGAAACTCTGTAAGGAGAACCTAATACAGGTTTCCTCCCACCTCATCCCCTCCTCCAAGTTTTACCACATGAGGAATGGGCCAGCCCATCAATATTTACTAGATTCAAGACCCTATACCATTCACAGAATAGGTTTTCCCATATAAGTTACAATCCAGCAAGTCCACTTGTTCCTCATTTGTTGGATCCTACTAGTATATTCTCTTTGGCCAACCCCTCTCTGCTTGCTTGCTACTGGTGTGGAAGAAAGGGAAAAGGAAAGAGGAAGCGGACGTTCCCCCAGACACTCTTATAGATTAACGAAGTGCCCAAACGAAAACAGAGTTCTATAAAGGCACTGAAAAAATGCAATACTTAGACTAGGAGTGTGTTAACTATCGCTTAGCTCCCATGAGACTACAATATACTGTTCTCATTCTACTTTAAGAAAGAAGCACCCCGTTTGGAATGAAAATACATTCTACAATTTGGAGATTTAACATTCAAATAAAAGCAGATGAGTTTAATGGAAAACCTTCCCTATTTTTAATAACTTGGCTTTAAAAAAGTAAAGAATATTAAAAGCAAAAGAAGGTACATTATCAAGGTTTACCTTTTAACCACATAAATCAGTAAATTCAGATTGCACATCCCACAATATCCAAACTCTATCCCTGGTTTTTACTATCCATGTTTTTCCATTAATGATCACAAGACACAAGGCTGTGTGACAGTTCTTTGCAAATGCAACATAATAGAAATCATTTGCACTTTTTTCAGTAAGAGACTTTTTAAAGTCAAATTGTATTTAAACTACATTTTGCTATCACCTTGGACAGGCACATGCCCCATACCCAGATGAACAGTGCAAATGTGAAGATATCCTGTAAAGACTGAATTAGTTTGGGAGGAAAGACTGGGCCTTCAGCTGACCCATGAAGAAGCAGCTGTAAAGAGAGTGGGTGGGAACTGGTTATCTTAAAGCCCAAAGACCAGAGCTTTGTTTTCACTACTCTTGAGTAAAAAAAAAAGTTTTCCCAATACTTTCTCAAGAGGCACTTCCCTTGGTTTTCCTTGCCAAAAGTTTATTGCTGTAACAGCTGGATTATTAGCTCACTTTGGTCTTGGGCACACTAAACAACAAGATCAACAGAACCTTTATGCAAAAAATGAATCTGTAAATATAACCCTCACACATTAACTTTAAAAACCAAATATATTAATTACCTGTAATTAATTATGTCTGAACAGCCTAATCTCCATTCTAAGGTTTCTGTGGTGAAGTCATCCGTATTACCAAGATCAGTAAAGCCAACAATAAAATCTTGCGTTTTTCCATCTTTTACTAGTGCTAGAGTGGGAATTACTTTGATGCCTAATCTCTCACACAGGAATGGAGATTTTTCAGCATTTAATTTTAGGAATTTTGTTTCAATGTGTTTTTTTGAAAGTGCTGCCAAATGCTTGTCTAATATCATGCATCTGTGAAAAAAAAATTCAAATACTCATGAGTTAGGTATCACAAAGGCCATAAATCATTTAAGTCTACTTCAGTGCTGAATTCTTGATTATTAAGGTCATAGTTGAAGAATCAACATTACAGACATAACTTGTTACTTTTGGTTTTACATTAAGGGAAAAATAAAATATTCAAGAACTTCAACTTACATTATCTGGATTTCAAGATCATCAAAATAATTGATTTGAGTTACTTTGACATTGTGGTGGTGGAACTTTGGATAACACATTCCTTCCTTGAAGCCTCTGGCTGCTAGCAGTTCATAGGGAACACACTCATCTTTCATTAGGGTGTGTTCTTGCTCACACTGAAGTATTTGGGAATTTTGCTATTGAACTTCAGCAGGAACAAGATCAGGCCCACGTTTTTAAGAAGCAATTTAGTGAGATTTGTTCAGTGATTAATAATCAACACCAAATTTTTTCCTCTGCTACCAAGTTTTCCAATGACCCTTTTCTAGGAATAAATCCATTATTTCAAAATGAATTTTATAGAAATAAAATAGAAACGTTCCCTTACTCTAGTCTGTTTCCCAGCATAGCTGCTCAGCTCAATATTAATGAACCTCCTGCCTCAAAGCTAAGCAACTACGATGATGTGAAGCAAAATGCTCTCCTAGAAATCCTGTCCACAGACTGTAGTGAATATTTTCAGGTATCAGTTTACCAAGCTGGTCAACATAATCAGATGGTGTTCTAAAACAAGTCCCATGTTAAGAGTTTAGGATGCTTATTTAGTCTTAGTAGAAACATGACTGATTGCAGGCCCCCCAGCTCAGTGAGATTTGACAGACCTGTTGATTTTAAAACCTCTACATTCAGTTCCACTTGCTGCTTTTGGAATAGTTTATTTACTTTTACACATTCTTAGCATCACAAGAGTCTCTTTAAAATAAGGTATTTACTGTACCTGAAGGTTGTATCTTTATAGAAATGGCAAACCACATTTTTACTCTCTTTGACTTCTCGGAAAAAGTCTCTCTCACTTGGGATTTCTCTATATTCTCCATGTCCTTTTGAGAGCCATTCCTATGATCAGAAAGTAAAAAGTTAGTACAGTGTTTCTTAATTGTATTTAATCTATTCTGAGAACAATATTAGTTTTAGAGAAATCCCTAACATGACATGTTATAAAAATGTTTATATTAAATAAAAAAGACTGCCATCTGAAAGCTTAAATAAAAGATTAGAATCCTAAAAAAAGAGGGGAAGGGCCAGAAGGGTTTTACTGGGAAACAGTTGGAAGTCAAACTATAGCAGCTAGACAGGAAAAGAAACTACTTTTCCCTCTTCTCCCCCTGCACAATGGATGAAAAACCACTGGTCTGGACATGGCTGCTGGGTTAACCTGCCCAAATATTTTTTTGTGGGGTAGAAGAGGAGAAGTTATCACTGCTTTGGTGAGAGCTGTAGTCCTTGTACAGAATACGATACACTTCCATAGTATAACCTCCTACAAAGAGATTAAAGCACCAGTATTCAAGAGAGGATATAAACCCCGAAATTCTTTCAACAATTTTGGGAGCCTCAAAATTGCAATACTGACTGCCCTCTTCCTAAAGTAATTGTATACTGAAAAAAAACAATCAAAGCATGGCACCTATAATCATTAAACAAAAAATATCACTGAAAGCATGACACAGTACACTTTAAAACTGATTTACTTTCAGTTGTCCCTATATAGAAAATGCAGATCAATACATTTGTAAAACTTGTGAAATATGCATTAGCATCTCAACATTATAAAGGTCACCAGAGGTGGCTTTACAACAGATACATTAAGTATTTAGATAATCTTTAAAATGCCAATTGTATACAAACGAAAAGTTCCTCAACATCTAGTTTCAGTCCAAATACCCCAACGTAAGCCAGTTTTCCAGAACAACATGCATGCAATTATACACACAAAAATGCATGCTTGTTTACACTTACTGAATACAGAGTTACAATTTCACAAGGGAAAAGTTATAATTGGACGTGCAGTTGCAGTAATTGCATGATTAGGTGTGCAGATGTGTGCCTGCAATTTTGAAAGTGTAGTCCTTTATAATAAAAATTACTTTGCACTGAATGGAGAAGGATGGAGTAAGCTAGATATTTACAAGCAGTACTTGCTTTTCCAAAGCTAAATCTCAAGTTGCCTATTTTTTAAAGTTAAAACAAAGCAATTTTAACAAGATACCAGTGCAAAAAAAGCATGTTACCCTAGGAAGGAGTGAACTGAATTAAAAAGATGTCATGAATATCCTGAATGTTGTCCATGCTCATGGTGCCTAGTATAGACTAATTATTTTGATTTTATTTAATCAATACAAAGAAGAAGACAGAGTCAACAACAAACTAAACTGTTCAAGGAAAATCAGCAACAGAGAGAGAGATGTTACGTTATCAAAAAATATGTTCAGGTCTACCTTGAGTCAGAACTATTGAGATTCCATATCCCTCAGCATTCCAGCCTAACAATGACAGATATCCAGCTGCATCTACATCTCAAAACCTGGTATTGGCCACCACCGTTCCCTTCACAACTGGAATGCCCTCTTTCCCCCTCAGATCACTGCCCAGTTTCATAATTTTTGAGGCTTGACTGTACTAGGTAGGGAAACCCAAAGGACTTCCCTATTTGCAGCTCAAGTTCCACACCAGTTGTTAAGAAAACCCAAACTATGTTGTAAAAGATTTTTGGGAAACATCAAGATCAGCAGCTTAATGAGATGGTTGCAACAGCAAGGTAGGATCATTTTCTGCCCATGCAAAAAGTCATGAGCAAATAAGTTTTCTTCATATACATCCCAAAGTCTTACTGGATTGTGAGAAGCCCCTTTGCAGAAGCAGGATAGGTGACCAGCCCTCTAAAGAGCTGGGAGAGGACATGCACCATTCCTTTTGTAAAATGCCTCAAAAAACAGGGAGGGAGGGACTTGCATACTACCACGAGAAGACTTCAGATGTTTAGAAGTTTGGAGGAAGGGGATCCCTAAGGCCTGTTGGCATGTGTGCATTACTGGTGTTTTCAGTCAGTAATATCTGAGGTCTCAATCACCTGAATATTAACAATCAAATCCAAATATCAGTTTATTCGCTTACCCTTCTCTTAATCCAGAATTTTTTTTAAAAATACACGTATGTATAATTTTGATATAACCAAACTGTTCTAAATCAAGGCCTAAAAATTCAAGTGTGTTAGACCTGTTGTATTCTATGATTCTATGCCAAATTTCAGCCCACACAGCAAGTGTACTGTTATTCAACACCCACCCACCCCTCAGATTTTCTATCAAACACCAACAGAATCAACTATGGCGGTCTTTGCTATAGTGCATAAAGCATTCTTTGACGTTCAGAATCTAAAATGCTGCCAGAAAATTACTTGTTTCTGCTGCTGGGATTTCTTTAGTGCTTCAAGCCTCCTTTCTTTAAGGCGTTCCAATTCATCTTCATCCATCTGGTCCAATTTCTGAATCTCAGCATCCAGCTGTTCTTCTACTACTTTAGTAGTCTGAAGCATTTGATTTTCCAGAACTTTTGAAAACATTTCAACAGAAGTATCAGCAGCCATTCTTCTGGACATTCAGTACACTCCTTATAGCTGCAAAATACAATACATGAAAGTAGAGATGAATACCATAAAACAATACTTATTTTAAGCCTTTAGTTCATATCCTGATCAGGCCAGTCTCTTATCCATAGCGTGCTGTGTAGCAAAACTGGGGGTGGAGAAAAGAGAGACAGTGCCTATCCCATTAGCAACTAATATGCAGACAGCTGTTTTCTTCATGGGGATTTACAACTCTGTAGACAATACTTACACCGTACACACACAAGAACAAAGATTCCAGTCATATCCTATTCTCTGACTCCCTAGGCCAGCTGCTAAAATAGCACATTCAGCTTGGAGAGGGAAGCCCAGGTTCACAAAGGGCACGTCAGTGTCAGTTTTAGGCATCACTGTGATCCACAACACCAACACCAACACCTCATTTCCGCCTAACTCTGCAGGTACCTAAACTCACTCAGTGACTAAGTTTTCAGGGTGGAAATTCCCTACATATGTTTCTGCCTGTCGCCATGTGCACTGCTGTCTCCCTGTAGGTGTCTGGCTACCTACCTATCTCATGCCTAAGGCCTAGCTGGATCCACAAACCAGGGGAGATAGGAGAACCTATCTCACCCATAGGTCCTGAACTGGTAACCATGTGCAGAGGCTGCCTAATGCCACAAAACAGCCCGGGGAAGAGTGGGAGGTGGATCTCCCTCATGATCTTTAGCAGAGTGGTTAGGATACTGTCATAAATATAAAGGGAAGGGTAAACCCCTTTGAAATCCCTCCTGGCCAGGGGAAAGCTCCTCTCACCTGTAAAGGGTTAAGAAGCTAAAGGTAACCTCGCTGGCACCTGACCAAAATGACCAATGAGGAGACAAGATACTTTCAAAAGCTGGGAGGAGGGAGACAACACCCAGGATGTGAGAGAGCCCTTGTTCAAGTCTCCCCTCTGCCCTATGAGAAGAGATCTGAACAGGCATCTGCCACCTGTCATGTGAGTGAGAAACTGACTGCTCTGGACAGAAGCATAGGCTCAATCTTTCTCTGAGGAGATCCTCCTTGTGTTGAATTTCAGACACACATCATATCAGGAATAAGGAGGAAAAAGAGCTGCAGGAACTCACTAAGTTTCCCACATAATGCTCCATATTTACTTTACTTCTAGTTATGTAGTGCTGTGTGGTGGTTTTGTAACAGGCTTACACAGCAGGGCGAGAACAAGACCATTCAGCTCAGGACCTGAACAGCCTGCAAGCCAGTAGCCACCTATTTGTGCTACAAAATAAGCTGGCTGCCTTACGTCCCATACAGCTTAATTCCACCTAGCAAAATGAAGTGAAACTGCTTTTCCGAAACACTCTGCCCATGTGGGCCGAGAGCAGGTTCCAAAACGAGCATCAGCAGCTCCACTTCCCACCAGAGGAGGTGACAAGGTGGGTGCCTGACGGGTGGCAATTTTGCAACAGAAAAGCTTTAGAAACAGACTCCAATGAGAAACTGCTGAGCTTGAATTAATATGCAAACTAGATACCATTGACTGATTGGGGTTTGAATGGAGACTGGGAGCAGTTGGGTCATTACACACATCGTATCGAATAAATCTGTTAGCCTCTAAGGTGCCACAAGTCCTCCTGTTCTTTAAACGTGTGACAGGCACGCCCCCTCCAGCTGCTACCCCTCACAACTCCGGCCTATTGCGGCGCGGGGGTGCGGGAGAGGGGGCACCAGCACAGCGTGGCTGTAGGGCGACAGGGCCCCGAGCCAGGCAGAGGCACGGCTGAGTCTGCCCCGGCCAGGTGCCACACCCGGGGTCAAGGGATGCAGCAGCTAAACACGACGTATTACGCATGCGCGGCTCGCGCCAGCTGCAACAGCTACATTCACCGGCTCCAACCCTCCCCGCCCCAGGCAAACGGCCGGTGTCAATCCCAGGCCCCCCCGCCCCCCCCGAAAGGAGCCCGCAGCCGGGTCCCTGGGTCGGCAAGGGAAACGCTGCCGGACAGGACGGGCCGCTCGCAGTCCCCGCGCCGCAAGACTGGCGGCGGCGGCGCCCGCTCCCCTCGTCCGCGCGTCTCGCTACCCCAGCTCGTGCCTGGCGGCTCCGATGGTCCTTGACCCGCCTCACACTAGGGAGGATGGTGGTGAGGGGAGAGGCCACAGTGCGCACGCGCCAGCGCGACAGCCGCCTACGGAGAGGGCGCCAGACAAGGGCGCAGGAGGGACCCGCCGGCGCTGAGCCAGGCGCTCACTGCTGCCGCCGGCGCCCCCTCTGGCTGGAGGGCGAACAGCGGCAACAGGCGACACCCTCCCCTCTCACTACCAGGCCAGCCCCAGACTCCTCCCTTTATTGCCCCCGGCTTACTGCCCAGCCCTAGGCTCGCCCCCTCACTGCACCCTGCTGCCAGGGCCAGAGGTGAAAATTTCCCACCCACTCCCTCCTCGGGCACGGGGTGGGCGCTGTACACAGCAGAAAACAAGGCATGCTCTGATTCACTGGTGTCACCCAGTGGTTAGAGCACAGAACAGGGAGTCAGACTATGGGATTCACAGGCCTGCCACTGAACTGCTACCTGCCGTGGGCAAATCGTTTCCCCTCACTGCCCCTCACCTCCCCCCTCTGTAAAACAGGCACAACAGCGGCACATCCTACGTCCCCGGGGTATTGAGAGAATTCATGTTTATAAAGCACTTTAAGATTACTGGGCAGCCAAGGAGAATTTCTCATCTTCACCCTCACGAGACATACGCAGGTGCAGAGCAGAACAGTGCGCCATGCGATGCCTGTTGCAGACTGCCAGCCTGCTGTCTGTGGGCGCTGTGGGGTTCTGCTCTATTCCTTCAGGGTGGGGCTGGGGCTGGGGAGCCTCCCTAAGGAACAGGGCAGGAGCTCCCATCTGGTCTGGGGGATGAGTGTGCAGCACTGGGTGTGCAGGGACTGCAGCTAGAGCGGGGTTCCCCGTAGCTGGGTGATGCATCTGCCCATGGCCTCTTTCTGTGGGAGGGTGGGAGTGCGGCTCTGTGGCCTTGGGCTTCTAGTGTCAGGAGGAGCCGTTCCTGGCTCTCCAGGCTGTTCATTAGGCCTGTGTTGTAATGAGGGCGTCTCTTGACGTCAGACATGGGGCCAAGTCTTTCCTCAGGCATCATGTATGACGCTTAGGCAAAAACCTTTGAGACAATAAGGGTCACACTAGGCTGTTTCTAAAATCCTGGGGGGAATTGGGGCAGCATGGTAAGTGATGCTTTCAGGTGAGCAGAGTAGTCACAACGGATCATCGCTTCTACCACATGACTTCAGTACGTCACTGACTATTCGAAAATCAAGATGGGATGTTTTTCTAAATGTGAAGGAACAAGTTATATAAAAGGCATATATAGTAATTTCTCTATTTTGTCATCTAGATTTTTTTTATCCTGTTTTGGAAATGTTAAACGTGTAGCATTCAGGCATTTTTTACAACTTCCTGTTGTGTGATCCTTCCAATAGACCATCATTTTACTGCTATATCACACTTATCTATAGACAGACATTGTCCCATTATGGTGGCCAGGAGTAGGCTGATTGGGAATTGTGAACCTTATCACTATAACCTACCCATTCGTTAGTGTCTGTCTGTTGTATTTTTGTGACTCCAAATGCTACATTCTGAAACAATCCTTTCATTCTTTTCTTTAACCACAGTGGTAATATTTTTGACACAGGGTAATGATAGTAATGGCTAGGGCAACCAGAAGGAGTGGTGTCTGTAATCCTTAAATACTGACACTATATAATAAGATTCCAGGAATGTCACACTGTGGGAGTCACTCTGAAGCTTATTATGTCTGTACAGTCAGTGTTAAGTGACAGAAGCAGCTACAAGCATGTTGAGCTCTGTCTTTGTTCAGAATACCACCAGAATGAATCATCACTGGGTTTCACAGTTTGTTACTATCCAGTTTTTAAGTTCTCAGCCATTTTGACTAAATGAATTATACCTGTGTGGTGTACAGCTACAGTCAATTAGTCATGTATATGTCATGCCAAGAGTCCTAGGCTGTTCCAATGTCAGAGGTAACTCAACCAATGACCACCCTTATTCTATAGCTAATTTGCAGGCAACAATTTTATAGGTTATGTAAGGGATAAGGTACAATGATGGATTACTTGGCCCAACTGTCACACCCAGGTGCCCAACTGCCACACTGCAGCACGCACCCCTCATTCACCACCTGCACAAATCCATGCTACTCTCCTAGCATAACCACACAGACACAAATCAGCACAGCCACTCACACAACACAGCCACTGTATATAATAACCCCAAACACACACAGGCCTTCACAGCAGCACACCCCTCATTTACCACCTTCACAATTCAATGCAGAATCCCCCAACACAAACCCCACAGACATAAGTGAACACAACCAGATCATAACCCCAGACATCACTCTGAAGCCTAGAATATTTGTTGTGTGTGAAGAGTGAAGCAATGGAAAGAACTACAAGTATGGTTGAGAACTTTTTTTGTTCAGCATATCAGCAGGTTCAATCATCATTGGGATTTGTGGTGTCTTACCATCCAACTTTTAAATTCTCAGCCATTTTACCTTATTTACACACTTGACAAATTACACCTGTGTACCAGCAGAGGCTTTCAGCTACTAGTTACTGTTTAAAAGTGGGTGCTACTAATAAGAGCATCAGAGTTTGGTTTAAATTCTGGTATCATCTAGGATTTACATTCTTTTACATTTCTGTGTAATGAAGAAAAGGCTTGATCAATCCTACTAGCGTGTTTGTAATTTGATTGGTGTTACTGGGTACGCAAGTAAATGCTGCCAGAACCACAGGCCTTTTTCCTATACTTTTGCCAAGAAATTTTCTTGATAACCTTTGTCTTTTCCTTCTTTAAACCCCCCCTAATTCCTTGAATGAAGCTAACATAGAGTGGAACCTACGAACGTTTTCCAAGAGTTGAGCAATATTCCAGCAGTTCCACAGTGCGCTTGTACTGCCTACACTGATCAAACTTCCTGATTTACTATGGTATTGTAAGCAGTTTTAGTATCATAGGCCAGCTGGCAGGCAAACCTACCTTTTTTCCCCATCAGTTGGTGCAGCCGTTTCTGTTTATCTCTTCAAAGGTGAGCTGTGGGTCAGCTGCCTTTGTGTTGATCCCTAGCACAGTTTCTTCCCTCTGAATTATGCCTTATCTGACATGCAATGTAGTCTGGGGCCAAATTACACAATATTGGAATTTGGGCTCTGTTATATACAACTTAACTGCAAGGTAACCTTGTATATTCAGAGATTCCATTGCAAAGGAAAGGACAGAGATGCAGTACAAGGGGGAAGAAGAATTGAGGGTATGGAGGATGAGGTGAAGATCCAGCAAATGTGTCCAGTAACAAATGCCTCAAATCAGATTGTTCAGATAGCACCCACCTTCTCCTGTACCTTCCTAAGGGTGTCTCCCCTGAAAGCACTTTCATGTGCCAAACCCTCCCATTGACAAGTGCTTCCAACCTAAACTCCCCACATTTCCCAAGCTTCCATAACCACCCTGCACAATCCAGGATAAAGCCTCTGTACATGGTTCCTCAATCCCAGGTATTAAAATGCCCCTCCACTGTCTTTCCTTTTGATAACAATGTGCTTTCTTTTATTCTTGAAACATCTTCTCTTTTGTTTTACACTATGTGATATTTCTTTATATTCTGCTTTAAAGGATCACCGGCAACTTAAAAATAGTATTTTTTTTTTAAATCTAAGATTACTATAAATAAAAGATTGTTGGGGGGAAATTTTTCAGTTTACTCTGTGCATTTATTGCCACCTTGCATAGAGTTTCAGTCTTTACTCTGCATGTACAGAACCGTCTGTTATACTATGATCCTGCAATGAACTCTGTGGGGTTGACCCTTGCACTGCTGCAAAGCCCTACTGGAATCATTAGAGCCCTGTGTGGACATGGGGTTGCTTGCATAGAGTACATTGCAAAATAGGGGCTTTAGTTATTCAGTTTCTGCTGGTGTTTGAGTTGTTCACAGAGCAGAAAGGGAGATATTTTTTTTTTGTAATTTTAGAAAACATGATTGTAATACCACAAAAATTGACAGGAAACCTTGGGGACAGGCATAGCACCTGAAACTATTTGTAATACTTATTTTTTCATTGTCTGATCATCCGGTTGACTATCCTTTTAAAACGTGCTTCTCTCCAAAAACTTTTCAGTGATGATTCAAAAACACCCCCAAAACCTCTCTCAAATGTATGATAAATGTCTGCTCTGTGTGTTCTGTGTTGGATTTAGAGAAGAAGCTTTATGGTCTATGTCTTCTTCATTGTTTATATTGGCCCTGCACACACTGTAGGTACCTAAGAAGAAGATTTGGCACTTGCTGTTGGCTGTCCAGTAATCTCAAAGTGCTTTACAAATATGAATTCTTTCAATATCCCTGGGATGTAGGATGCTGCTGTTGTGCTTGTTTTACAGAGGGGGAGGTGAGGTGCAGTGAGGGAAAACAATTTACCCAAGTCAGGTGGCAGGTCTGTGAATCCCATAGTCTGACCTTGTTCTGTTCACTGGGCCACACCAGTGAATTAGAACGAGGAGTACTTGTGGCACCTTAGAGACTAACAAATTTATTTGAGCATAAGCTTTCGTGGGCTAAAACCCACTTCATCGGATGCATGCAGTGGAAAATACAGTAGGAAGATATATATATATACACACAGAAAACATGAAAAAATGGATGTTGCCATACACACTATAATGAGAGTGATCAATTAAGGTGAGCTATTATCAGTAGGAGAAAAAAAACTTTTGTAGTGATAATCAGGATGGCCCATTTCCAACAGTTGACAAGAAGGTAAGAGTAACAGTGGGGAGGGGGTGGAAATAAGCATGGGGAAATAGTTTTACTTTGTGTAATGACCCATCCACTCCCAATCTTTATTCAAGCCTAATTTAATGGTGTCCAGTTTGCAAATTAATTCCAATTCAGCAGTCTCTCGTTGGAGTCTGGTTTTGAAGTTTTGTTGTTGTAATATTGTGACTTTAGGTCTGTAATCAAGTGACCAGGGAGATTGAAGTGTTCTCCGACTGGTTTTGGAATGTTATAATTCTTGACGTCTGATTTGTGTCCATTTATTCTTTTACGTAGAGACTGTCCGGTTTGGCTAATGTACATGGCAGAAGGGCATTGCTGGCACATGATGGCATATATCAGACTCCAACGAGAGACTTCTGAATTGGAATTAATTTGCAAACTGGACACCATTAAATTAGGCTTGAATAAAGACTGGGAGTGGATGGGTCATTACACAAAGTAAAACTATTTCTCCATGCTTATTTGATTAGTCTCATTATAGTGTGTATGGCAACATCCATTTTTTCATGTTCTCTGTGTGTATATATATATATATCTATATATCTTCCTACTGTATTTTCCACTGCATGCATCCAATGAAGTGGGTTTTAGCCCACAAAAGCTTATGCTCAGATAAATTTGCAAAAAGAAAAGGAGTACTTGTGGCACCTTAAAAAGAAAAGGAGTACTTGTGGCACCTTAGAGACTAACCAATTTATTTGAGCATGAGCTTTCGTGAGCTACAGCTCACTTCGTGATGAAGTGAGCTGTAGCTCACGAAAGCTCATGCTCAAATAAATTGGTTAGTCTCTAAGGTGCCACAAGTACTCCTTTTCTTTTTGCGAATACAGACTAACACGGCTGTTACTCTGAAACCTGTCAGATAAATTTGTTAGTCTCTAAGGTGCCAGAAATACTCCTCGTTCTTTTTGCTGATACAGACTAATATGACTACCACTCTGAAACCAGTGAATTAGAGCATCCCTTGTTTTCTGTTCTGTACAGCGCCCATCCCCATGCCCGAGGAGAGAGTGGGTGGGAAATTTCCTCCTCTGGCACTTGACAGCTGGGTGCAGTAAGGGGGCGAGCCTAGGGCTGGGCAGCAGGGGGCAGTAAAGAGGGCGAGTCTGGGGCTGGCGTGGCAGTGAGAGGGGAAGGTGTCGCCTGTTGCCGCTGTTCGCCCTCCAGCCAGAGGGGGCGCCGGCGCAGCAGTGAGCGCCTGGCTCAGCGCCGGCGGGTCCCTCCTGCGCCCTTGTCTGGCGCCCTCTCCGTAGGCCGCCGTCGCGCCGGGTCCCGGGGTGAAAGCGCGTGCGCACTGCGGCCTCTCACCATATGCACCCCGGTGCGTGTGGATGTGGCCGGCCGGACCCTGCTGAGGCGGACGCGGACGGAGGCGAGCGGTGACCAGGCGGCCCCGCCAGCGCCGCCATGGGCAAGAAGCAGAAGAACAAGAGCGAGGACAGGTAGCGGGCCAGGTCCTCCCCGGAGCGGGCTCGGGGCCGGGGAGTGACAGCGCGGGGCCCTCCCACCCTCAGGGTCCGGCTGCGGGCCCGGGGATACCCCCCCCTTTCCCGGCCCGCTGTTCGGGGGACCCCGGCTGCCGCGGGCAGCGAGCGCTGGCGGGGGCGAGTCGCGGCAGCTCCGCGCTCCTCGGACACCAGCCCTCTCCCACCGCGAACGCGGTGTCTTGGCCTCCGTAGCTGGGGGGAGTAGCGGGGGCGACCGTCCCAGCACTGTGTAGCTGGCGCTGCCGCCCCCTGCTAGTTCCTTCCCGGGGCAGCTGGGCGTTGTGAGTAACTAGTGCTGGCGTGTCAGCCCAAACGCGTGTGGGTGTTGTCTTTTCCCCCCTGGTTTTATTCTGGGAGGGACGTCTGCCTCCCAAATCCATGAGCCTTGTCTGTAAGCGGAGCAGAGCACTGAAGCCAAATTGGAAATGAAAATCTGTGGAGAGATCAACACTCGTATGCTGCATCCCGAAAGCTTCACTAGTCATCTGGATATATTGGGATAAATATCTTTCAATATATGCTGTATCAGATCCCACAAACGCTTGGGATGTTTAGCTGAAACGTTACCTGCCTTGGAGTTTGTAGCACGGAGTGGGAAGAAATGTCTATAGGTGAAAGGCTCTTTGGGTTTATCAAAACTATTGAGGTGTTGAATATACTCCAGTAAAGTAGAAGTTATAAAGGTGGGAAAGGAGGATTTTTGTCACTTCAAAGTGCTTAAGTGGTTGGTGAAGAGATAATCATGTTAATATTTTAATGATCTTTTCTCAACCGTAGTCCTATTTCTAAACATCTGTATTTTACGCTGTTAGCTAGAATGAATGGCTGGATGACATTGTGCAAGCACAGACTTCAGCTGTGTTGAAAGTCACTTTTTGCTTCAATTTTAAACCTTAAAGATGTTCTAAATTATATTGCTGGTTCCATACAGAACACTTCCACACTTCATACATGTGACAGATGATTCCATGGTCACAAAATATTAGGGTCCTGAGGATCCTCTGACTGTCTGCTTTGTTCATGCCTTCTTGAATGCCGCATGCCAGTCAACATCTTTTTGGTGAAGGAATAGACTTCCATGAAAGCTGTTAAATTTACCAGAAAGATCACTGTTGTGTGCAGCACGCTTTATACCTTTCATCAAAAATAGGTATATTTCTTATACTCCTTAGAAAAACCAAAACCTAATTCTACTTTAATTGATCATAGGCCCTGCGTAATTAGTGCTGACAGGAGATAAACAAGTATTTTTTTCCATAGTACAAACCAAAAGGAAATAAAAATACATGAGCACGCATGTGTTTTTTTTCATTTTGCTGTAGCTGATTCTTCAACATGCTCTCCTTTACTTGACCCCAAAATAGACATTGAGATACAGCCGTGTTATGTATCTTATTCCTAGGTTCAGATGCCTTTGATGTATGATCTGTTTTTGAATGAAATCAGCTGTAAATTGCTAGTCATTTTAAAAAAAACTGAATTTTACTGGATTTCTTCCTCTACTTTTAAGCATTTATTAGTAAAAACGTATGCTGTATCCTAAATGCTATGGAGAATGTTAGTGATTTAAGGCTTTCTATCCTTGTCTCTAAAACAGTTTATAATCTGCCTTCTCCTTCTGGGTAGGGAGTTGGCTTTTAATGAAAATATTTATAGTGTAGCTGTTGCTCACCATGGAAGAGTGGGAAGCACCATATATGCTGCTTTGTAGTATCTCTTGTCAGCAGCCTGACTCACCAGCTGTGCTCAGCAAAAACATACTGGGGAGGCAGGCTGGGTAGGGGTATTGCGGGAATGGGAGTAAGATGGGGCTTTGAGATGGAATAGAGGTTGGTTGGGACTGTGGAGGCAGGGGAAGAAGTGGGGGTTGGTGCTACTGCTGTGACTTCTTAGTGCAGCAGATAGCAATACGTGTGTGTTAGGGGAGCATGCTGGTTAGTGCATCTCAGGAGCCGAATTCAGTGGGAGGAACAAGGCTAAGCCAGTAGGGAGGGAAGCTTGAGGAAGGCTCTGTGCGGGGTTGTTGCAGAAGAGGACAGCTATGTGAAGAATGGGAGCATTGGAACTCTGCAAGAAGACCTAGAAAGGATAGTAATATCAAAATTAAGTTATTCATGTGGATAACAATAATAGAATCATAGAAATGTAGGGCTGGAAGGGATCTTGAGATGTCTTCAAGACCAGTCCACTGCACTGAGGCAGTACCAAGTAAATCTAGACCATCCCTGTCAGGTGTTTTGTCGAGGCAGCTCTTGAGAACCTTCAGTCATGGGCATTCCACAATCTTCCTTGGAAGGCTATTCCAGTGTTTATCCTTTATCGT
The DNA here is from genome assembly GCF_965140235.1 of Caretta caretta. Lineage (NCBI taxonomy): Eukaryota > Metazoa > Chordata > Testudines > Cheloniidae > Caretta > Caretta caretta. Next base: position 119,934,996 of record NC_134206.1, on the reverse strand, counting down.
TGCAAGTTTTTCCTAATATCTAACCTAAATCTCCTTTGCTGTAGATTAAGCCCATTACTACTTGTCCTACCTTTAGAGAACAATTGATCATCATCCTCTTTAGAACGGCTCTTAACATGTTTGAAGAGGTCATCAGGTCCCCCATCAGTCCTCTTTTCTCAAGACTAAACATGTCCAGTTTTTTTTTTAACCTTTCCATCTTGTATTGCTCTTCTCTGGATTCTCTCCAATTTGCCCACATCTCTCGTAAACATTCTTTTCAACACTGATTTTCTATATAGATTTACTTTCACCATATAACCAGTGAATACATCAAATTTCTCTGCATCACACTTATGCATAAATCTTAATTCTGAGCACCATACTTCCAGATACAAATAGCTGATTATAGGTATTTTTTCTGTGAATATGTCTATAGAGAATATATTTATCCAGTTTGCTTGGAGTTAAGATTGATGTAAAAGAACTTTGTATGCATTGTGATCAGTGGAGTTTTTCGGGTGAAGAGTGAGTGCCTTCAGATATGATATTTGGGTGTTAAGGCATGTGGAGGCTGCCTTAACTAGTGACTTCCTGAAGTTTTAGTGGTTGTGTTGTACTGATACTCTTTCAATAAGAGAACTCAATTTCTTTAAAAATGTAAATGTAAAAAATTTTCAGTCTCCTGCATGAGAGTGCAACAGAAATGCCTCGATGCAGAATTTAGTTCCAGCTGGTTGTAGGATACAGAGGGCCTTGGCTATGAACTCTAGCAGCACAGGTGTGAACCTATTGTGCAGGATTTTCTTGCATGGAAAGTTTGAGTGGGGAGAGGGGTGGTGGTGGGAAAATATAGGGCTCTTGCCATTTTGCTTTGAATTCACACCACACGCTGTTGCTGCAGACTTCCATATAGGCATGTGGTATTATGTTACAAAACCGTTTCCCATCCAGGTGTCCTGGGCCTTCCATATTTTCTATCTTTCTCCTTGTAAGTCTCTCTTTCTTATGTTCCTTCCTTCCTTACCAGTTCTTTTTACTTCCAAGTATTTAATCTTTGGCTGTGTTTATTCTCACTCTTATTTTGGTACCCTTTGGCCTTGCAGTCTGTTGCACAGGCATACTCCTGTGATCATTCATGCATATTGCTTTAGAAGTCATAAGTGCCAAACGGATGATTCTGCAGCCAAGAATGAACACTAGATAAATTAAGAGTTATAGTACAACTAACATAGTTCTGTGTATTGCTTGGTTTTCTGCAAGTTAAATTGCTAGTGTCATGTACTAACTAGTTTTTCCTCTTGTGCTTCTTTTTTTGGTGTCAGTCTTTCTGATGCAGCAGAAAAACCACTGAGAAGTTTATAATAATTTGAAGCATATTATCACCTTTCCTTTTAGTTAGTAAACTTTCTATGTTACCAATATATTTCCAACAACTGCCCCATCCACCTTTTCCCTGCAAAATAATACCCCAAGCGGAGCTTCTTATAACTGCAGCAGGGAGTAGAGCTGAAGGCTCCCTAAAGTCTGCTGAACACTTTGCTTTTGGAAATCTAATGTGGGAGGCGTTTTGATATTAGTGGTTCCTGCCAGTACAGAACTCTAAAGTAGAGATTAATTGTGCTATTAATAGGCTTTGTTCATAAGGGTTATTGACACAGTCTGAGGTGAACAGGGCTACCTTTGCTGTAAATGAATCATTTTTCTTTCCTAGTGTCATAAAAATTACCTTTTGTGGGTGGTTTGGTGGATCCCTTTAAAGAAATAACAGTGCCATCTGTGGATTGGAAAGACTAGTGTCTGTGCCTGGCTACTATGATTGGTCTTCAGATATTTATACTAATAGCTGGATTGCTTTTATTTATAGAATAACTTAAGTAGTGGGGTTTCTCTTTCAGTTTAAATCTTATCTGTTTCTGTGTGTTACCTGGGGTGTACCGATGTGTAGAAAGAATAGTAAATATGGCAGGCGACCAGCTTGGCTTAACAGTGAAATCCTTGCTGATCTTGAACATAAAAAAGAAGCTTCCAAGAAGTGGAAGATTAGACAAATGACCAGGGAAGAGTAAAAAAAATATTGCTCGGACATGCAGGAGTGAAATCAGGAAGGCCAAATCACACCTGGAGTTGCAGCTAGCAAGAGATGTTAAGAGTAACAAGAAGGGTTTCGGTTTCTTCAGGTATGTTAGCAACAAGAAGCAAGTCAAGGAAAGTGTGGGCACCTTACTGAATGAGGGAGGCAACCTAGTGACAGAGGATGTGGAAAAAGCTAATGTACTCAATGCTTTTTTTGCCTCCGTCTTCACAAACACAGTCGGCTCCCAGACTACTGCACTGGGCAGCACAGCATGGGGAGGAAGTGACCAGCCCTCTGTGGAGAAAGAAGTGGTTTGGGACTATTTAGAAAAGCTGGACGAACACAAGTCCATGGGGCTGGATGCGCTGCATCTGAGAGTGCTAAAGGAGTTGGCGGATGCGATTGCAGAGCCATTGGCCATTATCTTTGAAAACTCATGGCGATCCGGGGAAGTCTCAGATGACTGGAAAAAGGCTAATGTAGTGCCCATCTTTAAAAAAGGGAAGAAGGAAGATCCTGGGAACTACAGGCCAGTCAGCCTCACCTCAGTCCCTGGAAAAATCATGGAGCAGGTCCTCAAGGAATCAATTCTGAAGCACTTAGAGGAGAGGAAAGTGATCAGGAACAGTCAGCATGGATTCACCAAGGTCAAGTCATGCCTGACTAATCTAATTGCCTTCTGTGACGAGATAACTGGCTCTGTGAATGAGGGGAAAGCGGTGGACGTGTTGTTCCTTGACTTTAGTAAAGCTTTTGACACGGTCTCCCACAGTATTCTTGCCAGCAAGTTAAAGAAGTATGGGCTGGATGAATGGACTATCGGGTGGATAGAAAGCTGGCTAGATTGTTGGGCTCAACGGGTAGTGATCAATGGCTCCATGTCTAGTTGGCAGCCGGTATCAAGTGGAGTGCCCCAAGGGTCGGTCCTCGGGCCGGTTTTATTCAATATCTTCATTAACGTTCTGGAGGATGGTGTGGATTGCACCCTGAGCAAGTTTGCAGATGACACTAAACTGGAAGGAGAGGTAGATACGCTGGAGGGTAGGGATAGGATACAGAGGGACCTAGACAAATTGGAGGATTGGGCCAGAAGAAATCTGATGAGGTTCAACAAGGACAAGTACAGAGTCCTGCACTTAGGACGGAAGAACCCCATGCACCGCTACAGACTAGGGACCGAATGGCTCGGCAGCAGTTCTGCAGAAAAGGACCTAGGGGTTACAGTGGACGAGAATCTGGATATGAGTCAATAGTGTGCCCTTGTTGCCAAGAAGGCTAATGGCATTTTGGGATGTATAAGTAGGGGCATAGCGAGCAGATTGAGGGACGTGATCGTTCCCCTCTATTCAACATTGGTGAGGCCTCATCTGGAGTACTGTGTCCAGTTTTGGGCCCCACACTACAAGAAGGATGTGGATAAATTGGAGAGAGTCCAGCGAAGAGCAACAAAAATGATTAGGGGTCTGGAACGCATGACTTATGAGGAGAGGCTGAGGGAACTGGGATTGTTTAGTCTGCAGAAGAGAAGAATGAGGTGGGATTTGATAGCTGCTTTCAACTACCTGAAAAAGGGGGTTCCAAAGAGGATGGATCTAGACTGATCTCTGTGGTACCAGATGACAGAATGAGGAGTAATGGTCTTAAGTTGCAGTGGGGGAGGTTTAGGTTGGATATTAGGAAAAACTTTTTCACTAGGAGGGTGGTGAAGCATTGGAATAGGTTACCTGGGGAGGTGGTGGAATCTCTCCTTCCTTAGAAGTTTTCAAGGTCAGGCTTGACAAATCCCTGGCTGGGGTGATTTAGTTGGGGATTGGCCCTGCTTTGAGCCGGGGGTTGGACTAGATGACCTCCTGAGGTCCCTTCCAACCCTGATATTCTATGATAGGTAGGCTTTATAAACAGTTTAATTACTCATTGTCACAGTTGTGGAAACAGTACATGGCATGGCAGCAGAGAATGGAAACACTATTCCTGTAGTCTTCAGAACATTCCTGAAAATTGTGAACCAAAATGAATAGGCTTGCAGTCTGGGTGGAGTGACTTAAATCTTCAGTATTAATCAACTTTTCCCTCTATACTTCAGTTATTTTCTAAAGACAAGTGCATTCTTATTGGTTGATATAATAAATATTAAAACATCTTGATTTAGAACTAAATAGATCGTAAATTTAGGTTTTAGATATTTTTGCCACCTAGGTGGGTATGCTATAACTATATACATTTTAAGCAATTATATCACTTAATATTTTCAGATTCTTATTAAATAATTGTACACTTTAAGTGTCTTAGAAAATGGTGACTGTTGCTTATTTACTAATAATTTAACATTTTTGGTCATGATTTGTGCCCAGCTGCATTGAGATGGTAACTGGAATTTAATTAAACATACCAACCACCATTTAAAATGCATTTTTATTAAACAAAACAAGCCCTTAATATGTCATGTGACCTATTATGCTACGTTTCTAAATCTTAACCTGAAAAGTTAGATGTTTCCCCCCTATTCTTTATATAGAAAAGCTGCCTTTAACTCACAGTTTTTGATAGGGACTCATGGATTCAGCATATTTATTTAAATATTTTAAGATATTATCATTTTAAATAAACTCCATTTAAAAAAAACCACATTCGTTTATGTTCAACCTGCTTGCAACAAATGAAGCCTTATTGTTAACATTCCTAACATGCAGTCAGATGCTTTCGCAGCTCTATCCTCTGTCCACTGTAACTGTTAAAAGGAGAGTTTGCATTGTTGTAGCTTGGTATCTAGTTTTTCTGTCAGTCCTTTCATTTTTAACTTTGTCTGGCTAGAACTTTTGCACCATCATACTTTTAAATGTGATATGTGAAAGAGGGTTGGGGAGAGGGGAAGGCTTGTGCATCTTTGTCGTAGGATGTCTCACAGAAAGAGTTCCTGCTTTTAAAAACACCAAGAAAACCCACAATGCTCGAATACAAGTTCTTAACTCATTTTTTTCATCAGGTTTTGCTTATATGATCCACAGACGATTAGGCGCTCTCTGAGCCTTAAACTGAAGGGATAGAAGTGTTGGTGTGGTAGCTAGACCTATTCTTCCAGCTGTTTGTCAAATGAGTCTGGGCACAAATGAAATATCTTTTTAAAGAGCTTGAACAAAATGTTCATCCTTTCTCAATCAGGTTTTACTTCCTAGTTAGTTGGTTGACAGGTTTTACTACTTCTGTCAACCATGGTTTTCCAGGATAAACTGAATGAAAAAGACCTGGATTTCTAATATGAGAAATAAGAAGGAAAAGACCACCTAGGCGATGTTTACATTCTGTGTGTGGGTATATAACAGCCAAATTTTTTCAGATTACATTTAATGTTGCAGGAAGGGGTTGCATTAGTGTTGAAAATAGCTTTCTTACTCTGGAAACAAAGTATTGCTTCCTTAGTGTTTCTAGCCCTTGTCTATCTGAGTAGAAAGAGACTTGGACCAAGGACAACATCTGAATGTCTTGAATGGCATTCCAGAGCTAGCTAGTAAGTCCCATTTAGTCACATAACATAGGCATTTTCCCCTTAAAGCCCCACTTAAAGATGGTATGAAACAAGAAATTGATGTGCAATCTGCACACTCTAAAAAGTTTGATTAATTTCAAACTTCTTATGGGCAAAAGCTTTCATATGCTGTGCATCAGAAAATTAGTTATTCTATGGTTACTTCCTTGAGGAGATACCATCAACTTGAAATCTCGTCAGTTTTAAAGAGCTAAAAGTAGTCTCTGGTAATACATGCACTCCTGTCAATTTCAGTAGTCTTTCAATCAGTTTACAGTTTTTAAATGCTTTTCTCTTTCCTGTTTTGGGTGTAAAGACCCCCACAAACAAACGAGGGACACTTACTATTCAGGAAAATGGTGAAGTCAAATGCATGAAGTACATTGTTTTTCCTCTTTCTGAGTATTCCTGGAAAACTTTCATTTGTAGTCATTGGGATATTAACAGTAAAATGGCAGGTCCAAAAAAATGGAAGTGACCTAAGTTGCTGGTGTCCCTTTAATTCACTTGGAGCAGTGCTGGTGTAACTGAAATTGACATATCATGAGAGTTGCTTCAGCAAAATTAATCTCATAAACACTTCCTTTTAGAAACATGAGCAGTGAGTGTATTATGTTGTAGTGATGCAACTTTCTTGTTCTGTTGGTTTATTGTACTCTTCTAGTTTTAAAAACTGGGAGGCTTTGTAAAGTTGCTGTCATTTTACACGGTGAGCCATTTTTTTTTTTTTTTAACTGGAAAGTCCTTTGAGCAAGAACTGTTCATTTTGGCTGTAGTCAAATGTATAGCTTGTTACCTGTAGCACCTTTAAAGCAGAAGGCACACCTCAGTGGTCATGTTTGTATTTCCCAGACTCTTGGTGAATGGCTGGTTGATGCAGAAAACACTTGTCATCTTGAACCTATGCGTCTTTGTTACCTTGTAAGCCTTTGCTTCAGTTTCAGTGGATGATAGATCGTGTTTCCTGTTGACTCTGCTTATCGATGTAGAAATTGGAATTGTATCCCTGTCTTGGGATGCTGGATTTGAAAAAGTACATTACTCTGGTGTATTTCCATTAATTAACTTTAATGGAGCTGAACTGATTTAACTGAAGAGAACTTGGCCCTTCTTCCATACGCTACTTATAAACCGCACCGCTCCAGTTGCTCAGTTCATACATGGCTGAATAGCTTTTTCTTTTTTCTGTTTAATTTAATACTTGCTGACTAAGGGAACAAATCTGTCCAAGATGTCTGTTACATAATCTGAGTTTCAGTCTTCAGGTTTAGGAATCATAATTAATTGCACTGTTAAACAATAATAAAATACCATTTATTTAAATATTTTTAGATGTTTTCTACATTTTCAAATATATTGATTTTAATTGCAACACAGAACACAAAGTGTACTGTGCTCACTTTATATTTTTATTACAAATGTGCTATAAACAAGATGAAGTGAGCTGTAGCTCACGAAAGCTTATGCTCAAATAAATTTGTTAGTCTCCAAGGTGCCACAAGTCCTCCTTTTCTTTAAGAGAATATTTTACAATTCACCTCATACAAGTACTGTAATACAATCTCCTTATCATGAAAGTTGAACTTACAAATATAGAATTATGTACAAAAAAACGGTTTTGTTTTTGAATGCAATGTAAAACTTTAGAGCCTACAAAACAGAGAAGGGTACATACAATTCTCTCCCAAGAAGTTCAGTCACAAATGTAATGTATTATTTTTTTAATGAGAAGTCATCAGCATGGAAGCATGTCCTCTGGAATGGTGGTTGGAGCATGAAGGGACATATGAATCTTTAACGCATCTGGCACATAAATATCTGGCGACGCTGGCTACAACAGTGCCATGAGAACACCTGTTCTCACTATCAGGTGACATTGTAAACAAGAAGCAGGCAGCGTTATCTCCTGGAAAAAGTAAACAAGTGTGTGTTCTAGCGATTGGCTGAACAAGAAGTGGGACTGAGTGGACTTGTAGGCTCTGAAGTTTTACTTTGTTTTGTTTTTGAGTGCAGTTACATTAAAAACCCCTATATTTGTTAGTTGCACTTTCATGATAAAGAGATTGCATTTCGGTATTGTATGAGGTGAATTGAAAAATAGTTTCTTTTGTCATTTTTACAGTGCAAATATTTGTAATAATATAAAATGAACACTGTACACTTTGTATTCTGTGTTGCAGTTGAAATAAATATATTTGAAAATGTAGAATAACATCCAAAAATATTTAATTTCAGTTGGTTTAAAAAGAGAGAGATGAGTGTGAAATTATTTCACAACATTTTGGGCTAGGAAAACATGTTTTGCTTTTTACCTTGTCACTTTTGATTTATAAGTGTACATCTTGTTTTAAAAATGGCTTAAACTTTGCTTTTCCTAGTGGAATTCTATACCTACCAACCTCTGCAGAATCCTAGACTTCTATTTAAAAAACAAAACAACCTCCTTCCCCCAAACTTTCTAGCTTTTACAAAGATACGCCCTTCCAAACATCAACAAAGTGTAAAACTGCTGCAGTGCTGTCATTGTGTGTCTGCAGCCAAAATATTATATAGAATCTTATTGAAAAAAGATTGAGATAAATATGCTTGAACATCATTTATGGATTTCATGAATCTGAATTGTGATGAACTATGGTTTCTTAATGACTTTAACATGGAACTTCAAGATTCCAGTTGTTGCAAGATGTTGCATCAGAAAAGGAATTCTCATAAAGTATGCTTTTTTTTTGTTTTGTGGAACTAAGTCCATACCAATACTTAATTTTTAAACCAATTTATCTCTTGCCCTCCCTAACAAGACAAGCCGCTGGGATAGGTTTCCTCGGGTCACATGCTTATCACTAGGGATTTTCCTCTTTTTCTGACTCAATAGCTTGCAACTGCTTGGAGTCTTATAAATAGAAGAACTATTGGATAGCTCTTCTGTAGCTGGTTGAGCAGAGATAGGTGCTGTATCTTTACTTACTTTTCAACTTGAAATACTTTCCAGACTGGTGAGTAATGCTTTGATTCCTGTATGCAAGGTTTTGGGGAAATTAATAAACACATTACACTTCAGTAAATGGCTATAACAACATACATAATTTTGGAACATTTTGTGTTGCAGTTTCTATTTTAATACATTATACTAAGTGGGAGTTTTGAGCAGGAAGCCTTTGAGAATTATATCACTTAGCTTTTTGAAGCTAACTGGACTAACAATTTGCTATTTTTATTTCAGAGTGTACTAACTATAAACAAAAATGATTTTCTAACTAAGATATAACATTAAATCTTTGCAAGCTGATTGTGAGGTAATAGTAGCTGCTTCATAGTTTAGTTTGTGTAACTGAGTTTTTTTTTTTTTTTTTTCCTTTGTATCTGAGTTCTGCCCTGGCAAAAAAAAATCCATTTGCCTGAATCCAGTAAATACTTTAAAAAGTGGTAGGTTATGTCTGTAGTGTATAGAAGTAAAGGTTAGGTGTCCAGACTATAAGTTAACACTTTAAATAATATCAGGATTGGGGAATGAGAGAACTCTGGTTCATTCTCAGCACCAAAACCAGAGCTGGGAATTAGAAGAAGCCAGCGGGGAAAGAGGTTCCATTGCTAAGTTTCCTGTGCAGAGCGTGGGTGGGGGAGAAGTAAATGTTCCCTGTTCTTTTGTGTACCAGCGAAACTCCTCTTTCTGTCCCCACATCTGTGCTTCTGCACCCGTGCACTCCCCAAATCAGGTAGGAAGTGAGGCCTAGTTCAGAGGACCTAAGGAAGTTGGGGAATGTTTGTGTGATAGCTCTGAGGCTTTACTCTCCTTTATTTTCTTTGAACTTCCTGAGATCTGGAGGAACGGTAAGTCCTCTGTGAGCCTCTTAAAGCTTACTGTCTTCTGGGCAGCCCATCATGTAAACTGTAGTTTGAATGGGGGCCCACCACCTACTGTGAGTTTTAAGAGGATCGCTGGAGGCTAATCCTATGAGCCTTAGGTTTCAGAGTAACAGCCGTGTTAATCTGTATTCACAAAAAGAAAAGGAGTACTTGTGGCACCTTCGAGACTAACCAATTTGTCTCTAAGGTGTCACAAGTACTCCTTTTCTTTCTATGAGCCTTAGGAGGTTTTAGAAACAAACAAGCTTACTGTTGTATATGAGACTGCAGAGTCCTCTAAGCTGTGTAGGAATTTGGGTAATGGAGAGGAAGGAGGGGCCATAATATGTATTCAGAGGCTATAGGGTTTGAGGGGAGGGTCCAAGAGGCTCCCAAAATGTCTCCCAAGGCTTGTTGTGGTGGCTGGAATTGATGGGCTTTGATGCTCCTAGGGCTTATAAATGGAGGCCCACAGGGGGGTTGGAGACCCATGAGACTGGCAGGGGGTGCAGTCTGGGGGCTGTCTAATAAAGTTCAGTAGGAACTGATGTGCTTGCCCATGTACACCTCTTGTGCACCTCCTGAGGTCAGCAGTAGATAGATTCTCCTCCAGTGAACCTTAGGAGATGTATGGGATCGTCGGAAGCTGCCAGGAGAAAGGAGACTGTACCCCCTCAATCTTCTTCTTTCCCTGATCCAGTGTTAAATTTTTACTAAATCCTAAAGAAATTACCAAACACTTCAAAGTTGTGTATGTTTAAGGGTCGAAATTTTAACTACTATGTTTTTGTAATCAATAAACTCCAAACAGACAACTGTTCAAAAGCCCGGAAGTTCAGATTTAATTAAAATTGTAAGTAATTCAAACACTTTAAAATATGGAAGTACATAAAGTATCCCATCTGCAGTAATGCTGGGCTTTATAGTTTCCCACTTCCCTTGGGTTTTTATGTAATGGCTTTGTATTGTGTGTTGGTTTTTTTGGCTCAGAGACTAAGGAGTTCGAGAAGATTCCAGTCGTGGATGGCTTAAATTTTGAGCATTTGTGATACTTAGTGTATCAAAGAGTACATCATAGAGCACTGGTTTATAACTGAATTGATGTCTCCACTCTAGACATCATAGCTTTGCATCTGATGATGATCACAAGTTAGCACAGAGAAGTATATGGCCTAATCATGTAAAGACCTGAGGATCCTGTGTGGGGAACTGAGCATTCTCTGTTCCTTTCAGGATTAGGCCCTTAATGAAGAGTGGGGAATTACCTCCTTCACTGAACAGTTTGCCTAAAGAAAGCGCGCGCGCGCGTGTGTGTGTGTGAGAGAGAGAGAGAGAATAAAGGTTGTGTTTTAATTTTAACATACTGTAACTTGGTTGAATTTAAGAGCAATGCTGATTTAAAATAAGCATAATAGCGTCTATGCTAAGGGAGCAAACGTATTATCGCAGGAGTCTGTAGGACTGTGTTCAGCATACTTTCTCAATTCCTTTTCAGTCTGAAAGCTACTGAATTTCCTAGAAGCTCACAACAATTGGGAAGGAAGGGAATCTTGAATAGTTAAGAGGTTAATTTTTTCCAAAACTGAATTTGATTCTTAAGGTTGAGGTCTTTAATTTCCCTATGTGTAGCCCAGATCAACCTGAGCCTGAGAGAGAGCCAGAATTGACCAATGTACATTGCCAAAGAGCCACAGTAATATGTCAGCAGCCCCCACCCCCCCGCTACCAGCGCCTCCCACCCACTGGAAGCACCGTTGATCAGCACCTCCCCTTCCCTCCCCACATCTCCCGATCAGCTGTTTTGTTGCATGCAGGAGGCTCTGGGGGAGAGAGGAGACAGGAAGAGCGAGGGCACAGCAGGCTCAGGGGAGGGAGTAGGAAGGGGTGGAGTGGGGCCAGGACCTGTGGCAGAGCCAGGGATTGAGCAGTGAGCACCTCCTGGCACATTGGAAAGTTGGTGCCTGTAGCTCCAGCGCCAGAGTCAGTACCTAAACAAGGAGCCGCATGATAACTTCTGAAGAGCCGCATGTGGCTCCAGAGCCGCAGGTTGGCCACCCCTGGGGTAGCCAAACTGTGAAGGCATAGTAAAGAGAAATTCATGGACTAGCACAGAAGTTCTAAATTTACAGATTGCAGTTCCCAAGAGGGTTGCGAGCAAATGTCTGGAGGGCCAGGCTCACTTCCCCTGTCAAAAATACCAAGTGAGAAACAATAGTCATTTCTTATTATGCCTCTTTAGACAACTGTCTCAAAGAATTCTGGGATGCGTCAACTGGTTGAGTGTGGGCTCATATGAAAGGAAAGATTGGGAGCCCTTTCTGTATTTTCTGTGCTCCCGCCTTTTACTCTCTGTCAGAAACGTTCTCTGTCAGACCTATTTCAATCAGCCAGCACTACTTCTGTTTCTCTGTATAAATTTAATACCACTGTGCCACTCTGTACCTCAGGTAGCACCCTGGGATCCCCATATTCACCACTGTCATATAATTATGATAGTTTTGTACAAAGTATGCACTGTGAGGTATCATTTTGAAAGTCTTGATCTGTTCAACGTTAATATCCAGTTGGATTGTATGTGCTATCGCTGTATGTCAAGGTATGAAGTTTTTGCAGTGTGTGTTAAAATATGTAGTGAGGTTGGGAGACGCCCACAGTCAACCTTTCTGTCCAGCAAAGGACCAGCCAGATGTGCTGATGGCCCATTATAGGGAATCCACTCTCTCAACGGCCATCCCAGAAACTTCACAGTGAGAGCACGTATACAATGGAGATTTGAGCAATGGGGACTGCCTGATCCAGGAGCGTTAGAAGCTCCCTAAAAGTGTGTGTGTGTGGGGGTCCAACAGGTGCCTGAACTGTAGCTCCGCCCTCACACCACCCCTTCTCCCTGGGTTCCTGCCCCTCATTACTTGTCCTAATGGCCAGCAAAAAGTGGGAGGGCCTTGGCCCTCCTGTTCCAACGCTACTTGTCTCATCCCCATGTCACAGCAAAAGATCTTTCCAGCAAGCTGGAAGAAAATATAAGACTGGAAGTGATGACATCACTTGGTCTCTCTTCTCCCCCTCCCCCCCAACTCAACACCTGGAGAAACATCTGGAAGACAAAGACTTTGAACAGGGGAAGGGGGTCCCAGGCTGGAAAAAGGGTCCTACCCTGTGTATTGAGGAACTATACTGTCTGTCAGGGTGAGACACTGCTTGATTCAAATCCTGTTTTGTTTGTAGAACTCGGGCTGCCCATTTTATTTTCTTAAGTAACCAACGTTGATCTCTACGCCTGCTACTTATAATCACTTAAAATCTATCTTTATATAGTTTTGTTCATTGTCTTAATGTCCTCATGATTTCTTAGAAAAGCCTGAAAACTTGGCTGAAACACCCGGTGGCAAACAAAAAGGACTCATACTGTATTTTTAAAATCTCATAATTTGATGGGTTTTAGTGTTTTTGTTTTTTTTAAATGATTGAGCTTAGCAATAGTAATACTTGGCAATTATTAATTCAGACATTTGCTGCTGTCTTGGAAAATCTGAATTTCAAAGAAGTGCATATTCTTTTGTGATATTTCTTTAGATACAGAGTCAGACACTTTGTGGATCAGATTTCAGCAGTATTCATGAATCCATCAAATAGCAGGGAGACATTTCAGAATGTAATTGTGAGATAGTTGCATTTGGAACTGATATGTGAGGGAGATGTATGTGGTACTGATGGCAAATTCTGCCTCTTCAGGTAAAGATTCTGATGGCTAGAAGAGGCATGAGTAGCAGATTAGACATGAACTTGCAAAGTAATACACTGCCAAAAAGAGAAAATGGTAAGCTAAGGGAGTCTTGAGCTGAATACCCAAATGCTTCAGGTCATGGAGCAGGAAATTAAGGTAATAGTATTTCCTCTCTCTGAGGCTCTGGAGTAACTGCACATAGAACATTCATTTCTGGACGTGATACTTTTTAGAAAGGTCTCCCTCAAACTTGTCAATAGAAGAAATGAACAAAAATAATTATTGCGGCTGGAGGGGTGGAGTTGAAAGACCAGAAGAACTAAATTTGTATGGTTACAGAAAGGTACCCAGAATTTAGAGGAATTATTTAGAGTGGCACAAGAGGTAATGGGATTGAATTAGGAGGCAAGTTTAAGACACATCAAGAAAAAAATTCATGACTGTATGAATCGTTAGAGTGGGAATAATTCTCGAAGTGTTGGAAACCTCTGTGATTGGGACTCCCAAAATTAGGCTGAGCAAAACACTGTAGAATATGGTATAGGGAACTGCGTGGCACTGGCAGAAAGATGGGCTATATGATTTAAAGGGCCTTTTCTTCCTGTGACTTCTGATTTGAGTAAGGATGAACCTGTGGACATATCTTGAAGGAAAGCATGCTATGTCAGAAATTCTCAAACTGGGGGGCATCCAAGAGTTCATGGAATGTATTCTGGAGGGCATGAGAAGCTTTAGGAGGTTTTAAAAAAAGATTTTAAAGAACTTGCTGGGGGGCTGAAGAACTGCAGCGGCGGCTGCTGGCTGGATGCCCAGCTCTGTGTCTGAAGGCAGTGCTGCTGCTGGCAGAAGTGGAGAAGTAAGGGTGGCATGGTATAGTGTTGTCGCCCCTACTACTTCACTGATAGTAGCACTGCCTTCAGAGCTGGGGGACAGAAGGGGGGCATGATCAAATAAGTTTGAGAACCGCTGACTTATGTTATGCTTTGGTGATGTAAATGCTAAAGGAGAAACTTTATCACTTGTATCTGCGTCCTACAAACAATTTTTTTTCCTTCATGGTAACTAGTGTCTATAGCTTTGGGTAGGCTTTCTTTTGAATTTGTTAGAAATTAGTTTTGGAATTTGGTTATTATACATAATTTTTACAGAGTTTGTTTCTTTAAAAAACTACGGTCATATGAACATGCATGATACAGATCCCCCCCCACTCTTCTGTGATATTTTGTGTGTGTGTATACATATATCCTCAGGAGGGGAGAAGAGAATTGAAGTTACTATGGTTTGGGATTGCTAAACTCAATCTTCACATTTTGACAGTGCACAATGATACTGGTTGGGATGCAGTGACTTTGCATTGTAGCACAGGCCTGATATGTACATTTAGGGAAATTTTAGTTGACTTGTGGAACTGCATTACAAAACCGTTCCCATATCATTTAATTTTAAGATGGATGGGAGCCTAAATGTCGTCTTTTAAATTTACTGTGAGATGAAAAATACATAAAATTTAAGTTTCATTCTGAAGTGTCTGTGGAAATTGTTAAATGTACTCATGTTGGTAACTTAAACTCCTTTAGGTAACTTCCTTTTTAATTTGAGCTTCTAGTAAAGCTATTTTATCTTTCTGTTTAGTGCCAAAGATGATATTGACCTTGATGCTCTTGCTGCTGAAATAGAGGGAGCAGGTGCTGCCAAGGAGCAGGAACCACAAAAATCTAAAGGCAAAAAGAAAAAAGAAAAGAAGAAACAAGAATTTGAGTAAATAATTTTGTCCCTTTCATTATTGTATTCAATTACAAATAAACAAATACTTACGTGATTTTAACTTTTTCTTTAGTGAAGATGATATCCTAAAGGAACTGGAAGAACTGTCTGTAGAGGTACAAGGAGGGAAGGTTGACAGAGAACCTGCTTCAGCAAAGGTGAAAGTTGAGGGGTTATTGACAAATAGCATTTTGAAAAGGGCAGTTTTTGGGTACTCAAATCCTTTACTCGCAGATTACATAAGTTTTGGTGCTGCTGTATAGTAGGAAGACCTAAATGAAAATTGACTAATATTTAAAAGTAATGATTGCTTTTAACTACTCTTCTGCGTTGGAGGCAAACAATGATAACTTTTAGCTTAAACCACTTTTGCACCCAGATAAGCATTAGAAAAATGTGATGGAATAAGTAGAGCGTTCTTTATTGTGGGCTGTCTTTAGTTACTTCAGGTATCCCTTCACTACTACTCAAACTCTATCCTCAATAAGAGGAGTCGTATATAATTGCCGAATTTTGCAGTTGAAAACATTTAATTTTCCATGAAAAAATTAAACATGTTTGTTTGATTACCAGCCAGAGAATGACGACCAAGAAATCGGCTTCTCAAAACAAGACAAAAAAAAGAGAGGGAAGAGTAAAAAAATCAGTTTTGACGATGATGACAGTGAAGAAATGGAGGGTAAGGATACAAAATCTAAAAAGACTCAGAAACCAAAAACTGAAACTCACTCTGGCAGCGATGATGATGATTGTGAGATATTGCTTAAAAAAGGCAAAGGAAGAACTGAAAAATCAAATAAAAAGCTGGACCTTTCAGAAGAGGATGAAGCTAACGTTAAGAAAAGTAAAGAGAGTACACGAGCAGTGTCCTCGGGTGAGAGTGCTGATGAATCAGACGATTTCTCCCAATCTAAAAAGGGTCAAAAGAAAAATCAAAAGGGAAAGCCTGCTCCTAATGCTGAAAGTGGGGATGAGGAAGAGGAGCCTTCATTCAAAATAAAAACAGTGGCTCAGAAGAAGGCAGAAAAAAAAGAGCGTGAGAGAAAAAAACGTGAGGAGGAAAAAGCCAAACTGAAAAAACAGAAGGAAAAAGAAGAGTTGGAAGCTGGTAAAGAACAGGTAAAGCAGAAGGAGATTCCAAAGAGAGCTGAAGAGGCAGCTTCTCCTGAAGCTATTCCAGCTGCTGCAGCAGGGGAAAAGGGAGAGGCTCCTACAGCGGCAGAAGGTTGGTAATTTTAGGAGAGTAATATTCGATGCAATCAGACTTTTTTTTCTCTTTAATAATTAATGAGATAAACCAGTGATTGTGATTGCAGCTTTTTCCAAAGTCAATAATATTAAAGATATTTAATAGCTATATATATATTTTATTGTATGTGGTTCACCCATGGGCATTTTTCCTGGTCTGTACATTGTCCAGGTATATGGAAAGAAAGTGCCACATGGTGAATTCTCACTGCGCTATATATTTATAGCTCTGCAGTGCAAACGTAATTTTTCACTGCTTGATTCTTAGACATCTATTACATGAACACTTCAGAGTCTTATCGCTATGATTTAAGAGTCAATTTTTTTCTTTTTCAGTATGAAATCAGAATCAGCAATGTTTCTCAGATCTGGAATTAAGCAAAACATAGTATTTTAAATACTAAACTATCTGGAGTCTTTTTAAATTGAATTTCTGACACCCCTGAATATCTGTCTTTTTCTTATGTAGCTGATGATGAGGGGGACAAAAAGAAAAAAGACAAGAAGAAAAAGAAGGTTGAGAAAGAAGAGAAAGAGAAGAAAAAAGGTCCCAGTAAAGCTACAGTTAAAGCTATGCAAGAAGCCTTGGCTAAGATGAAAGAGGAGGAAGAAAGGGCAAAGAGAGAGGAGGAAGAGCGCTTAAAACGACTTGAGGAGCTAGAAGCTAAGCGTAAAGAGGAGGTACTGCATGTGTTCAGATGGGTGAGGGTTAGGGAAGTGGTGCACCCCCACTCAGTCTGTTGCAGGCTTAGGCCCTTACTATATATACAGTGAAAACTCACTGAAAGTAGTGGAAGGTCCCCCTTCTTGTCAGCTATAAATTGTAATAAATCCTTGTAGTTTGATAACTAATTCCATAAATCACAAAAATGCATAGTGATATTTTTCTGTATCACTGTTTACTTTCATAGGAACGATTGGAACAAGAAAGAAAAGAAAGGAAGAAGCAAAAAGAGAAAGAGAGAAAAGAGCGTTTGAAAAAGGAGGGAAAGCTTTTAACTAAATCCCAGCGAGAAGCTAGAGCCAGAGCAGAGGCTACTCTTAAACTACTCCAAGCTCAAGGTAAGTAGTTTTGTAAAATCCTAAGCTCTTTTTGTGCACTTACTGCTCAAGGAAAACTTTGCAGATTCTTTCTTCTGTTATCTAGGTCCCATGTTGCTTCAAGCAGAATATACCCAAAAATGTCATGTGAAAATTAGTGTGTTTCTGTGGCCAAGGAAAGCAATATTTTTATTTCAGATTTATTAATAGTTAAAATTAAGATTCTGTCATGGGTATTTTTAGTAAAACTCAGCGACCGGTTGTGGAATTCACAGAAGCCCACAATCTTTCCCTGATTTACCAAAAATACCCTGGGGTGGGGGTACCACAAACAGAGCACTGCCAAGGCTTGCAGCTTCTCCAGCTCCTCCATTGCTCCTGCAGCAGAGACCGACTACTGCTGCTTCAGCCCCGGGGTGGGGGTTGATCCAATCCTGGCTGCTGCTCCAGCTGGCCCGGGGCTGGCCGTGGGCCAGTTGTTTGGGCGGCCTCCCATCTCCACTGGCTGCGGCTCCCTGGGGCTGGCTGCAGCAGGCAGTGTTCCTGGAAGAAGTCATGGAGGTCGCGGAAAGTCATGTGAATCTGTGATCTCTGTGAGAGAATCGTATCCTTAACAATAGTTATCAGAGTAGCTCTGTGCTTATAGAGTTATTAAATATAACCATAAAACCTGAAGGGAAAATTGGCTAATACATAGATTAAGGTGGCAAATATAATATATCAGTTACCACCAAAAATAAATGCCTATGAAGAATTACTACTTGGACATCCCAATCTCATAAGGCCAGAAAAATTAGATGAGTCTTGCAGTATGTATTGAAAGTAAGTAATTTTGGTTCCTGGCAGACTAAAGTAGGAAGTGAATTCCAGAGGCGAGGTCTTGGGTCTCTTGCCTTTTAAATCTGGAAGAAACTAGCTTGAGTGCCTCCACTGAGCATAACTATGTGCTATCTTGGTGAAAGAGAGGTGCTCTCAAATAGTCAGGATCCAAACTGTTTAGGCACTCTGACAAAAGTTGTTGGAATGTTTTTAAATAAAAAAACCTCATTAAGGCCCATGGTTTCTGTACATTTACTGCTGTAGTTTATAACTAGCTTTCTCTGGAATTCTGCTGATTCATTGCAAAATTATACACCTCTGTGTAATCTTGTCAGATCTCAAACTTTGCAGGTCTTGGTCTCGGTGGTAATTGAGTGGAAGGTATTTAAGAGGAACCTAGGGTGTTGGAGCAAATACTCTTGGTATTTCAGTGGCAATCCTTCCCTCTTGCACTAGGTCAACTTTCTACTCTCATGCTAGAAAGTTATTTTAAAGCAAATGAGGGAGGAGTGCCACTGGAGGTCCCATCTTTCTGATGAGGTAGAAAATGAAGGCACTGATCTTCATTTTTTACTTGGCACACAATTATGTAACTTCAGAAGCACAATACTTTTACCAGCAGGCAAAATACTACCTATTTAGCCTTCTTTAAAAGCTTAAGAAAAGAGAGATGGCAGGTAAGAAGCCTAAAGACCCTAAAACAAGGTTTGCTGTCAGGCCACTTAGAAGTGAATTCCAGAATAGAGGATCCTTTACTGATGATACCTTATCGCTGCTAAATTTTAAATGTATATGTTTGTGGGACCAAATGTAAACCTCAGTCAAAAGTTTCAAACCCGGGTACCTAATGTTCGATGCCTAAGCATAAGTGGCCTGACCCCTTTTTTCCAGAGGTTGAGCCCCCACAAATGCCTCATGAAGATGCATGTTGTTGGCATTTTCTTGCAAATCAGGCCACTTAAGTGTCTGAATATGCACTTAGCCTAAGTTTGTGCAGTTATGGAAAACTTTGGTCTTTAATTTAAACCACATCTTATCTTTATTTTAGTTTGCCAACTTGGTCACTAATCTACAGGTTAGTTCTGTTCATTGTCTTCCTTGAATGGTTCTAATTCTCATTTTGCAGGTGTTGAAGTGCCATCAAAAGATTCTGTGCCAAAGAAGAGGCCAATTTATGAAGACAAGAAGAAAAAGAAGCAACAGCAACAGGAAAACAAAGAAGGTGAGTGTATTTTACTTCAGCAAAAAATTCTTCATATAATAGAATAAACTGATTTTGACTTTTCATAGTTTCTTTTTTGCTATTACTCTTGATCATTCACCTTAATACAGCTTCATTTTCTTGTTCACTAACAATATAGGTAACAAAAAGGTGTATTGCAAAGCAACAAAAGGCTCATGTCCTCCATATACATCATGAAGGCTCAGTAGATGGTGGCATGGTGTTATGGCTTGAGGTTTTTTAACTTTTTAAACATCAGGGATTATAGTGTTCTAAACTTACTGATATTTCTGAAGTGAAAAAGCAGGAAAGCTTTATCCTAAAAAAATAAGACTATTTGATTGATTTTTGTGCCCTTTATCAATGAACCTGTAAAGCAGGGATCTCAAACTCAAATCACCACGAGCCACATGAGGACTAGTACATTGGCCTGAGGGCCGCATCACTGAAACCTTTTCATACAACAATACAAAAGTATAGTCAAAAATGAAAGAGTTATATAGCATGCTATTAAAAGTCAATGTATTCACTTTTTAAAACCTGTAATGTGGAGAGGGGTTTTAATATAATATGAGCACTCTCAGTAATGCACCTCACTCAAACGACACAACACGCATTTACTTTTAGAATTACTTCGGTTAAAGCCCCCACCCCCACTCCACCCCTTATTGAAGGTGAAAGGGGGTTGATGCCCTCTGTGAGCTTTTTCAAAGACAGTGCTGTATCAATTGTACATTTGATTCCCTCTTCCCCCCCACCCCCACCCCGGACGGACAGACAGACAGACACACAGAGTCTTTCCAACTAATTGCCATAAAATAAACATAATGAGGGTGGGTGATCACATTCTGAAACATTGGAGTCTGTCAGAGCAGTTGGATATAGATATCTAATGGATTGCATGTAGCTAAGTGTTTGACATTCCTGCTTTACAGTTCTCCTGTGGTTACGATTGTTACAGCTTTTTCAGCATAATATCAATTATATGCCAAAAAGAGTTTTAAGTGAAATATGGATACACCTTTAACATCTATAACATTCTTTTGGTTTTTTTGGTCTTTTCTTTTAATCCTGCTGAACTGTAAGTAGCTCCTTTTCCTTTGTGAGAAGGATCGTACTTTGATAATTGTGAAAGTAACCACCAATTTAAATTACTGTTTAGTAACGATTTATTTTCCCCTTTTTTGGTTGGGGAATGGAGAGAGATCTGAAAACTTATTTGTATTATCACATCTTTCTGCCAAAGCAGGTAACTCTGAGATGAATCTTTATTTTTTTGAATGGGTGGTAATCCTGTTTAGCCAATAATTGACCCAACATCTGTCCACTTTCAAGCCTGTTTATGTTGTTTGAGAAAGCATAGCTTTGGGAGCTGTTTGTCTAACCTTTTAGATCAACAGGTTCATGCATTTTGGTTTGATCTTCCTAAAATATAGTAGTGATTTGTTTTCTTGGTATTAGTTTGACTTTAAAATGGAATCCAGTGGTAAAATGTATCTAACCAAGTAGATAGTATCCCTCTAGGCATTATTCTCAGACAATATAGCAGTGATTTTGTTGATTTCCTTGCAATCTCAGAAACCATGGAGGTGTCTTCCCAAACTGAAGAAGTTGTCGAACCAGTTACACCAGTACAAGAAGAAATTCCTCTTTCAGAACCAGGTTGGTAGTAATATTAAACAATTAATAAAGCATATGTTGCCGGCATAGTCATTTTAAAATATTCTCAATTAGAAACTTCAGAAACCTCTCACCTGCACTACTGGGAGAGTTGGAGTCAAAGGTTTTTTTGGTCCTCTCATTGTCAGGAGGACTAGATTCCAAAGGGTTTGTTTTCACAAATGCTGAGCAGTTTGTATGGATTGGCTTGGGAAACTAAACAGCTGTAGGGCAGGAATGTACTCCACTGATGTGCAGAAAACAAAGCTTTTAAGATGTGGCCTTTGTAATGGGAAGTATTAAACTCGTGATTGTCCTTTACTAAGTGATCCACCTTAACGTTTGTGATGAGTAATAAGAGTGAGGACAATAAACAAAGAGCTATGCTTCAAGCAGCTTGCTACATTTTTTTAAACTTACTGCTGCAGTACATCCTGGTCCATAGTCCTTGCTATGGAGGACCAGGAATTCTATAACCACTCCACATCTCCCTTTTTTATAATAAAAAAATGTAAAACTGAATTATAAACCAATGTAAATACACACAATTCACAATAAATTTCAAATTCCTTAAAACTATTTATATTACTGTGTCCACCTATGAATTGCATTTCAGTACTCTTGGAGTATTCTAAAGATCAAGTGTTTGAAAGAGTCCGATCAGTTTTCCAGACCATGTTCTCTGATCTTTTGAGTTTGTGAATGGAGTCCCCCTACGGAGGAGACACGCATCCTGACAGAGTAATTGCAGGTCCCAGATCCTTTGTCGTGTTGGGCAATATTGAACATGAATCCGATACCTCTGGAGAAGTCTTTTTGGAGTCTCCACCCTTTGGGATCTGAGAGTTTCTGACAAGTTCTGAACAATTCCAAATATCAGGGAGTTTTTGAGCCAAACTTTGTTCCCTGGTCTCAGTTCAGGTAGTTCTTTTTTGTTTTTGTGCCAAACATAAAAATTCAGCAGTAACAAAACTTCAATTTCAGCATCCTATTTTCAAATTCCTTCAGGTTGGGTCACTTAAGTTTAAGCTGCATTGGTGCCACAGGTAAAGGTGTCCTTAGTCCTTTTCCCATCAGAAGTTCTGTAGGAGAAAGTTCAGATACAAGTTTTGTTGACTCGCCAGGAGTGCTTTATATGGGTCCACTGATTTTTGCAGAAGTTGATTTAACTGCTTTCTCCATCCCCTGTTACTCTGGGGGCTAATGTGGACTACTTGTATGATGATCAAAATCCAAGTCCTCATGCTAGGAAGGCTTCAGAGGTAAATTGAGGCCCATTATCAGACATGAGGACTTCAGGTATTCCCTGTCTTACAGAAGCTGATTTTAGTTTTTGGATGATCTGTGCTGATGAGGTCTGTATAAGTATAGCCAAATCAAACATATATGTATGTCTTTTTCCTGAAAAACAAATCTGTGGTTACCTGCTGCCAAGGTCTGTCATAGGTCTTAGTAGAGAGTAATGGTTCTGGCATGGTGTTTTTTGTTTCATTTTTCCCCTTTTTACGCATCTTGCAGCCATCTACAAAGGTCTGAATTTTCCTGTTCAGACCAGGTCTCTATACAGATGGTTTTGCTTGTGTCCTGCACTGGTTTATACCTTGCTCTCCCCCATGGATTTTGGAGAGCATCCCTTTCTGAAGTACCATAGTGCTAAGAATACTCTGTCCTTTCAGAAGCAGGCCATTAGCCATGTGTGAAGCTCCTTTACATCCTGCCAATGTGGCGTTAGGTCTGTTGGAAGTTGACTCCTTACACATTCCCCCCCCCCCCCCCCTTTTTTTTTTTTTTTTGGCAAGTCTCATCCTTCAATGGTTCATCTCTGTTTGCTGAAGTTGGCTGGCAGGTGCTGGAATTGCTGCCAGAACAAGGTCAATGTAGACTTTGACATCTTTCTCTGAAGCTGTTGTTTCTTCTTCTTCTTGGTGGCTGCTGTAGCCTAGAAGATGGTTCAAATTAAGAAATAAGTTAGGTGATTTTAGGCCCCAAACATAATTGTTAGAGGAGTATCCGAAATTGAAGTTGTTAGTGTGAGAACTTAAAGATAAGTTGGAGACAGTGTGTTGTTGGAAAGTAAGAGTTAGCAAGGACATGACCCAGGGTTATGTTACTGTTCTGTTTTGGTTATAGCTGGCTTAATGTGTAAAGAGCCAGTAAGAAGGTGGTAGAAATACAATTATGGTAAAAGGCAGTTTAATGTTAATTAGTAGTATAATGGAATATAAAGGAGCAGTGTTGCTAAATTGCAGGAAAGCTCCAATTTATATTTTTTTTTAAAAAGGCCCATTAGTTTCCAGGGTTATAAGGCTATACTTCACTCTGTTATCAATAGGTTGATCACCCCATTGATACACTTCATCTTTAATCGTAAGTATAATTGTAGTATTATGTAAGTAATAACTGCATGCCTATTTGCTTAACCATTTTTTCTTTTAATAAAGTTTGATTGTATCATTCAAAGTGACACCTAGTAGTCCTTTACTGAATAAATTTTCTGTAACTGACCTAGAACCTTGAACCTCAAAACTAAATTGAGTTTTATTGCACCATTATTTTTATGCTAAAATGTTCCCAATATTAAGCTGTTAAAGGTTACAAAAGGTTACACTGCTCAGTTTGGGCTCTAGACAGAGTATATGCTGCAGTGCTTTCCCTGGTATGCAGTCAGTGTTGGGGAGACAAATCACATCAGCTGTAGTAGAAATCTTTGAATCAAAGCGGGAAGGTCATCCTGTTGATTTTGAACCCAATAATGTGGGCTGTTTCTATGTTAAAATTCAAGCCAAACAGATATGGACTGAGCTGTTCACAGGCCCAAGTGGCTGCTAGAGCTTCCTTTTTCCACCGGAGCAAGACTATGAACTGCAGTAATAAATCTCAGCTGTTTTCCCCCTTCTTCCTGGCACCTCCTATTAAATTTGGCCCTTTCATATATTCTGTTGTCTGCCCATGAAGACACTTTGAAGTATTTCTTTTCCTCATCAGTGGGGGGTAGAACATATAGGATACCATCAGCAGCACTACCCAAGGCAAATATCAGGGTGTTTACTTGGTATTCTTATGCTTTCTCTGTTAAGCCAAAAGCCATCTGGAATTGTTCCAGTTTCCTGATCTAACAAGGCTAGCGCCTGAGTTGCCAAAATCAAACTTCTTTAACAGAGCCATTTGTGCTATGGACTCCATTGTTGCACTGAGACAGGGCTTTGCTTCCTTCCTGCTGTAGCTTTCATAGGTCTCTTCCCTGATTTTCCACTTTCTCCATTCACTCATCATTCTGACAGTCTGGGGGTCTTTTCTTTCTTTTACTCCTCCTGGAGAGAGAGTCACCTCGTTCTGACACCATGTGCTGTGAAGAAACAAACACAGAGGCCCGTGCTTGCAGTAGATGGAACTTCCCACTGAGGAAGTTCTTACATTTATTAAGCTCCCCACTGCAATACATCCTGGTCCTCTCTGCTAACTGTGGAGGACCAGGAGCTCTATAACCACTCCACAATAGATACATGTGCTCTTGAAATTCTTCCATAATGTCAGTATTCTCCCCAGTAGATCCACCTAAGTGTGCTGCTACTACTTCATTGCTTATGATTGTACAGAAACCTGAGCAGCTGTACTCTTCTGGGAAAAATATTTGTTTCCTATTAAGCCCTTGGTTCTTGAAAAGGAGGTTCGGGTTCAAACAATACATTTGTTTGAAACAGGGCTGGCACTGATAGAAACTTTCAGCTTTGTGAGAGCTTGACTTAAATGTTGTGTGCATTATACATCTGGAATAGAGTAAGTTTCAGATCGATTTTTTTTTCTTCACTGCCCCCTCTCCAATTGTAGACTGAGCTGTATCCCATTCACCACAAAAGAAAAGGGGTGGCTTTTAGGGCTCCAAGACTCTGAAATGTGCTTCTCCTCTTGCTCTGAAATAGTCCAAATTCGATGTGTTCAGTGGTGTTACAGCTGTATTAGTTCCAGGAAATAACATCCTGGGACTGACACAGCTACAACACCACATCAAAAAAACAAAAAACCCCAAGCCCCACCATGTCTTTCTAATAGCCCAAATTTGGTGACCTTACAACACTCTACAAAAAAAAGTCTATTTAATAGGGTTTTTGGAAAGGGCTTAAAGTAAGCTTACCATAACAATAAAAGGTGGGAAGGAATCGCTATAGGTGTCTGGCTGGCTGATTTCCTGTTGGAATGATTATTTTAATATTACTGGGGTTTTGTTATGTTGTATAACTAATGTCTTAAGATGTACAGAACTTTGAATAAGCATCTCTTCTTTTACCATTTTAAATCTAAATAGGCATTACCCCCCCCCCCCCCCCAAAGAAGAAAAATCAAACCCAAAACTCACCATGGGACCAAAACCTTCTTTTTCTTTTCTTTGGTACCTCTCTTTACTCCTGAGGGCATTCTGCACAAAAAAATTAAAAATTCTGTGCACAATATTTTAAAATTCTGCAAGTTTTATTTGTTAATAAATAAATAAATGCTGAGGCTCCAGCATGGTATTGGGGAGACAGGCCACTTGCTGCAGAAAGGTGGGAGATCACCCTGTAGCTCCTACCTCCGGGACACTGACTCAGTGGTGTGGCTGCACCCAACCCTGATACAGCACAAGGCCTGGGTTTGCCCCAGAAACACCCTGGGGCCCTGCCCCTCTGTGCCAGGCACACCAGGTGTAGGGCAGACAGGATCTAAGTGTGGAGGGGCTCAGTGTGGGGGAGATCCAGTGTGGGTTGAGAGGACTCTGTGTGCAGCCAGCTCAGTGGGAGTCTAGGTGTGGGGACATCTGGATGCACAGATGCTCGTGGGGGGGGGTTTCCCAGGTGCAGGGGCAATGGGACTCTGCAGGGGCTTCCAGGTGAAGGTGGTTGAGGCTCAGCGGGGGTCTGGTTGCTGGTGGGGTGGGGGTCTGGGTGCAGCTTGGTGGGGGTTAGTGACATGGGGGTCTGGATGTGGGGGCTCAGGGTGGTGCAGGGGTGGGGTATCAGGGTGGGGGTTTGAGTGCAGGGAGCTCAGTGGGAGGTCATCTGGGTGCAGGGGTGGGGGTCTGGAGGTAGGGGTTGAGGTTCAGTGGGGTGGGGTTCAGGTATGGAGGGCTAGGGGGGTTCTGGATGTACCAGGTGAGGCTTGGCAAGGGTGTCTGGATATGGGAGATTGGGTGGATGGGGGAGCAGCTCCCTGTACAGTGATTCCTCCCTCCACAGCTGAGGAGCGATGCGGAGAGGATGCTGAGCTTCCTGCAGCTGGAGGAGGTTTCTGGGCATGGGTCTGACACAGCCCCAGCAACTTCTTGCAGGGGAAGAGGAAGTTCCATCCTCTCCTGCCTCCAGCTGGGACTAGCAGCTGATCCCAGCTCAGGGTAGGAGATACTGGCTGTGGTGTCCCTAGCCCTATGGTGATTTACCTCTCTGCTAGCTGCTCTGGGTGCCTGAAATGATGTACCTGTGCTGCTAGGGAGTGATGCATGACTGCTTTTGCAGTTTTCCTTTGCTTCCCTGACAGACAGCCATTTTTCTGCGGGGAAGCAAAGAAATCTGCAGGGGACATGAATTCTGCACACGCGCAGTGGCATAGAATTCCCCCAGGAATGTCTTGCATGTGGATAATTATGGATTGGGGACTATTCTATTAAGGACATGCAGTTCTTGACACAGGTGCATGTGATACAGCAGCCAAATACTAAACTAACAAATCTTGTCCAAAGAGCAGAGGCCTTTAGAGATGAGTCCTCTGAGATGTAAGTAAACTTTGTTGAATAGATAAGGACTATCACAAACGCATTAGTAGGATGGATCTATTACCCAAAATGTTGGATTGTATGATCTCACAAAAGGAGAGTGGATTTATTTCTTGGGGGCATAATATGTTACTGAGGACTTCTACATAGACCAGCATGTCTTATTGTCTATTTTTTCCCCTTTAACCCATAATGAATTCTCTGGGGAGCTCAGTGACACTAGACTATTCTAGAGCTACGCTGCAATGCTAGCTATGTAATGCTATCTTTTTGTGAGCTTAAAAGATTCAGTTGCCATTTTGCCATAAGAAAAAGAAGTCTCTCAAATATTTCACTTTGGTCATCTGATATTTCTTGCACTTCTATATAACATGGATATTGTAAACCTAGTGAAGATTTATTCATATATGGAATTCTTTCAGTTTCAGAAGAAAAGGAGGAAGAAGAAATGGCAGATGCAGGTTTGGATGACTGGGAAGCAATGGTCAGTGATGAAGAGAGAGAAAAAGGTGGGTGTGTGAGAGTAAATAGAGGTTTGGTAGTATTTTTATATCCAGGACAAGTTTAACATGGTTAGTTAACAGTATGTGCTGGTTATTATGACCATCAGATCCATCTACCGATCTCTAGTCGGAGAATTGTCTCTGTGATGGATTGGATCACAAAAACCCCTTTGGAACTGCCACCTGATGTGCCTAGACTACCTCTGAGCCTGTTTTCCCTGCCAGCTTGGGACTTCAGTACCTTGCCTTGTTTGAGCCAGACATGCTTGCCTGCTGCACAGACAGATCCAGGTCTGAACCACATCTCCAACAAGCTGCAGGCTTAACTGAAAACAGCTTAAGAAGTGCTCCTGGCTCCAGCACTCAGATACCCAGCGCCCAATGGGATCCAAACCGCAATTAAATCTGTTTTTACCTTGTATAAGCTTTACCTTTATATAAACTCATAAACTGATTGCCCTCTGTAACATTGATAGAGAGATGCACAGTTGTTTGCCCCCCCCACCTCCCTAGGTATTAGTACATACTCTGGGTTGGTTAATAAGTAAAAAGTGATTTTATTAAATACAAAAAGTAGTATTTAAGTGGTTCCAAGCAGTAACTGACAGAACAAGGTAAATTACCAAACAAAATAAAATAAAACACACAAGTCTAAGCATAATAAGAAAAAACTAAATGCAGGTAAATCTCACCTTCAGATGTTCAAATAAGGCTCTTTTACAGACTAGGCTTCCTCCTAGTCTGGGTCCAGCAATCACTCACAACCCTGTAGTTACTGTCCTTTGTTCCAGTTTCTTTCAGGCATCTCCTTGGGGTGGAGAGGCTATCTTTTTGTGCCAGCTGAAGACAAAATGGAGGGGTTTCCCCAGGGACTTATATAGTCTCTCTCTTGTGGGTGGAAACCCCTTCCCCTCTTCTATGCAGAATCCAGCTCCAAGATGGAGTTTTTGGAGTCACCTGGGCAAGTCACATGTCCATGCACGACTCAGTTCCTTACAGGATGACACATTCCCAAGAAAGCTCAGATGTGGATTGGTGTCTCCCAGAGTTCATTGTTAGCTTAAGTGTTTCTTGATTGGGCACTTACTGAGAATAGTCTTTTCTCAAGAAGCTGACCAACTGCTGCTTCACTGAGGCTACTTAAAATCAAACAAGTACATAGCCAATATTCAGAACTTTGAATACAAAAATGATGCATGCATGCATACAAATAAGATGAATATATCCAGTAGATCATAACCTTTGCAGAGATATGTTACATGACATATCTAGCATAAAACATATTCCAGTTATGTCCTATTTACAATCATAAGCATATTTCCATAAAGCATAATGGGGTGCAACCTTAGTCTCTCTTCCTCCTGTCCTTCCCTCCCCCCGCCAGGAGAAAAGGAGGTGAAAGATAAAGCAACTGTGGATAGGGTGTGAGTTTAAGATTTTTATCATGATTGACAACTTTTAGAAATTATTCAAAATCCTGTCCAGTTAATGTCTTCATAGACATTGGTGTGTGTGTGGTGGTGGTGAGGGGATTTAGGTCTAGATTCACAAAGCAACTTAAATGTGGGGACACTGATTGTCTTTGTGCCTGGAAAATAACTGCGATTCACAAACCCTGAGTGAATTTAGTGCCTAGGCTCCCTATACATGAATGGGGATGGACAGGTACCTCACAATGGGATTCACAAAAGCTTGGTGGCTCCTTGTCTGAGGTACCCAGTGGGAGGTGCCAAGCTTAGGGATGTGTACTAAACCCTGCCCCCTCTCGGAGATAGGGTCCTAAGTCCAGGCTTCAGGGAGGTGCCTCCCTTTGCTTGAGATTCTCAGTTGCAGACCCTCAGCAACGAGCTGTTCACATGTTACCTGAGCAGCTGGAGAAGTGATATATGCAGCAATTACTGAGTTGCCTTCAGCTGCCCAGTCCTGGGGACATCGGCAGAGGCTTTATACTTGGAAACAATTCCCAGCATCCAAAGCAGTCCCAGTCAAACCACAACTATTAATTCTTGTTTTCTTTTGGGGGATGTGGCACCCCTTGGCAACAAGTTGTGGGACCCTCTTCAAAGCCGCATCTGTTGCGGGTGAGGTAGGCTGGGGTGTTTAAGTGCCTGATGATGATGATATTTACCATCTGAGGGCACAAAGGGAGCATAGCCCCAACTAGCTCAGTTCTTTCACTGGAGAGAGCAGAAGGGGAGCCCCTGCCTCTCAGCTGTGATACCTGAATCCTTCGGTTAGCCCCTAAAGATGTGGTCTTAGCAGTAAGAGTCGTACTCCATCAAAGGCAGGCATCCTTGTGGTACTGGACTGTTTGTTGTACCTCCAGTCCCACGGTCTTGTTAGTCTCTCTGAAAGTCCACTTTACTGTTTTCTTAGCCAGTTGCCAGCCAGTGGAGATAAAATAGTATATTCCCACCCTACAGTAGCCAGATTTTTAAAGGATTTACTAATAACTTCCCCAGCAAGAGAAACATTCACATTCCTTAGATTTCAATTTATTGCTCACCAAGTTGGGCGGGGGGGAGGCGCCTTTGAATCTCTCAGGGATGTTCTTTTAGAAAACAACATTCCTTAGAGCAACCACATCAGTGAGAAGAGTTGAACTCTAGTGATTACTCCTCCCTGTGCAGTAGTGCCCAAAGAAAGTAGTGCTTAGACCTGCATGATAGCTTCCTATCTTAAGTGATATCTGGCTTCCACCTTAGCCAGTATGTTTTCCTCTTGTGTTCTTAGACCAATGATACTCAGACCTCAGAGGTTCAGGAGCCAAATTAGCAATCAGCATTACCCAAAAGAGCCACAGTAGTGTGAATTCATTGTTTCATTGACTATAGTACTATATATTCATATTTAAACAGTATGACAGGGAAAATATTTACGTTTGCAAAATGACTGACCGAGTTGGCTATTTTATCAATTACAGTTGGTTAATAACATAGTAAAAGCGTCCTGATTGGTTAATAACATAGACTGGTTAATAGTTAAATCACAGTGGTTTAATATCATGTGCTACCAAGAGCCACATTAAAGAGCTATTTGTGGCTCATGAACCGACCCTGTGCCCGCCGAGGGGAAATAAATTGTCCTACTTTATATGAAAAAAGAGCCCTTTGTCTTTTCCCTCAGGTAAACAAAACCCATTAGACAGGCATGTGGGTAAAACTGTCAGGGAGAGCCTGTTTCTACACAGATTATCTAGGTTATATGGAACTCAAAGGACCAGTATCTTACAGGGTTGAGGACTTATTTGACTAGAGACACTGCAGCTTGTGTGGAATATGTTAAGCACAATTCCCTAGTGGAGTTACGTAGAGCAATGTGAAGTTTGGTGCGTCCCACCTCCAGGCACTGCTCTTTATACTTCATGATCCAGTGGTCTGTTTGGGAGAATGGTTCAACAGTGCATAGCTTGGGATAAACTCCTCACCCAGATTCCTCCTGGTCAGTACTATTTGCTTTTCTCTCATGAGTAGGAAAGCTCAGAGGACCCTGAAGAAAGAGGTTGCTTGCTAGTAACAGTTGCTCTAAGTCTCCTCTGTGTATCCACACTTCCTGCCTACCACCTCCTCTGTCTGAGATTTCTTTATGTACTTAGGACTCTGGTTTAAGCGAAGGAACTAAGAGGGTTGGGGGTGCACTCCCTTATACGGCCTCAGACTTCAAATGTCAGTGTCACAAGAGTACACTTACACCCCCCTTCAGCAGACACAGCTTTTGAAGAGAGCTCTGTAGTTCATCTCCAAGGGGGAGTTCCATATTCCACAAGTATGAATACACATAAGTGTCTTTCAAAGAAATTGTAACTGGTAAGAAACCTCCCTTTACTGGGGCATTCTACTGGAAAATATATGTTTTCTTTAAACTATCTTTAAAATGTTTTACAGTCTTGACAATGTTTATAAAGATGTAGTCCCTTCTACACTAATTACAAATTCCTTGAGTTATAGAAACTTTCAAAAGCATCTTTCTAATGAAAAATTGATTGACTCCAAATGGAACTTGTTAGATTTGGAGTGTTAGTTCTTTACTCCTGAGGACATTCTGCGCCAAAAAATTAAAAATTCTGCACACAGTATTTTAAAATTGTGGGAAATTTGTCAAATGTGGAGACTCCAGCATGGCATTGGGGAGCACAGGCTGCACAAAGGTGGGAGATCACTGTGCAGTTCCAACCTTGACACAGCGCAAGAACCGGGCCTGCTCCAGAAACACCCCAGGGCCCTGCCTCTCCGAGCCAGGTGTGGACAGGAAGGCTCAGCAAGGCAGGATCCAAGTGTGGAGGGGCTTTGTGTGGGGGGGATCCAGGTGTGAATTGAGAGGGTTCTGTGTGGGGCAATCTGGGTGCGGGCAGCTCAGTGGGGGATCAGGGTACAGGAGGGATCTGGGTGCATGGGAGCTTGTTGGGGAATTCTGGGTGTAACAGTAATGGCACTCTATAGGGGGATCCAAGTGAAGGTGGTTGGGGCTCAGTAGGCGGTGTGGGGGGGGCTCAGTAGGGAGGTCCAGATGCTGGGGAAGAGGGGCTCAATAGGGTGTGGATCCAAGTGTAGCTGTTCGGGGCTCGGTGGGGTGGGGATCAGGGTACGGGAGGATTGATGGGGTGTCCAGGTGTAGGGGGAATGGGGCTGATCCAGGGGGAGGTTCTAAATGCCAGGGGGTGAGGCTCGGCAGGAGGGTCTGAGTATGAGGGGGGTCTAGATGCACGGGGGTTGGGTGAATGGGGGAGTAGCTCTCTGTACAGGGATCCCTCCTCCTGCAGTTGAGGAACAATGGGTGCAGAAAACAGGGGAGGGGGAAGTTTGCGGAGCTTCCTGCAGCTGGGGGAGAAGTCCGGGGTGGGTCTGACCCAGACTCAGATGCTGTGCAGGAAAAGAGGAAGTCACATTCTGCCCCGCCAGAACTAGCAGCTGAGCCCGACGCAGGGTAGGAGCCACTGGTTTTCCCCAGTCTCACCCCCACCCCTCAGTGACTGACTTACCTCTCTGCCAGCTGCCCCGGGCACCCAAAACATACTGCTGGGGAGGGTCGTGTGACCACTCTTGTGGCTTTCCTTTGCTTCTCGGTCAGTCATTTTTCTGCAGGGAAGCAAAGAAATCTGGGGGGGGACATAAATTCTACGCATGCACAGTGGTGCGGAATTGCCCCAGGAGTAGTTCTTGTCTGCATTGACTGTATGTGTATTTATAAGTGAAGTGCGTGGTATGTAATTGAATTGAGCTATCTTATTCCTCCAGATATTTGGGAAAGGGCTCCTTAGGTCAGCAGGGATCATTCTTGGTGGGTGCACTGACTGTATTGCAGTGCTTTATTTTGATTTTTCACATATGCTGCTTTGACTGGCTCTAAATTTAGAAGTTTATTCCCATACTTAGTGCAGCTGACTTATTCCTTCACATGGATAAACCAAAATTAGTCCATGTTCTGTTTATACAATGAAACCTGATCTCAGTTACTACTTCTCTTTATGGTGGTTTTTGGGGATGTGATCTTGACAGAGTATTTTACTTCAGTTTTATCTCTCCTCTTGCCAGAGGGAAAACCTGTCCACATTGAAGTCAAGGAACACAATGAAGTGGAAGAGGAAGATGAGGAAGAGGATGATGATGATGAGGAGGAAGAGAGTGAAGAGTCTGAAGAGGGAGAAAGTGAGGGAAGTGAAGATGAAGATGAAAAGACTTCAGATGAGAGAGAAACGGAGTCTCAAGCTGTTGGAAAACAATTGGTAGAGAAAAAGCCAAGCAAAGAAATAAGCTCCGATTCGGAATACGATTCTGATGATGATCGTACAAAAGAAGAGCTTGTTTACGATAAAGCTAAGCGAAGAATTGAGGTATCTAGACACGCTTTGTCTTGAGAAGCTTATCTGTGTGGCATGAAAACTCTTGGATTTTAGTGGACGTTCAACCATACTTGACTAAATTAGCTTAGCAGTTATGACACAGTATTATTTTTAATCTGAGTGGGTAAAGTAATATCTTTTATAGGACCACTTCTATTGGTGAAAGAGACAAGCTTTTGAGCTTACAGAGCTCTTTTTCAGGTCTGTGTAAACTCGAAAGCTTGTCTCTTTCACCAACAGAAGTTGGTCCTATAAAGGATATTACCTCACTCACCTTGTCTCTCATATCCTGAGACAGACATGGCTATAACAACACTGCAAACAATATATTCGTGCAAGTGTCCATAGTGGTCTGCAATGAACTTATTGTCAGTGCTCTACAGACTTACAAATAATTTTTATGCAAAAAGTAACCGTACTTAATACAGCTTCTTTTTTATGAATGCATTTAGCAGACTTAGATCTATCTTGACTTAAAACCACAGTACAGGGGTTGTATGAGCTGACAGAAGCTATACTCCTTGCATTCTATAAGGCTAAAAAGTATCCTTTTTTCAGAGGAAAGCTTCCTTAAAGGGTGGAAGTATGTGGCATCATCACTGTCCGCTCCATCCTTTGTAAATGCTATTAGAATTTTAATGAAGCATTTCTACGCTATTAGTTTGTTTGGTTTTTTTTTCTTTTTCCCCCAATTACTGACATTTCGCATTGGCTCTTTTCCCCCTTCTTCGGCATATTGCACATTTAGAAACTCTAACTTTCATTAATGCATGCCTAGGAATTGGTTTCAACAGGTAAGGAAATTTTGAAATGTATGCATAGTAAAACAACCTACAAGCCTTATTACCTGTCCCAAAGCACACCTTTTGCTATACATCTCCAACAAACCCATACTTTAGCAGATGAAATAAGTTATCATACTAGTTATTCTTACTTGAAACTGTTGCTTTTTAAATTGCGAACTGAGAGTGTTACCAATCTGATGAAAGCCATCTAACTGAGACAGCTCAGTCAATTTAATTAGACCTGGATTCCCAAGATGCTAACCTTTAATTCTGATCTTTAAACTGCACCAAAAAGCTGGGCAAAAGGACGAGCTAACCTTATTGCAAATCTCAGGACCTCAAATGTTCTGCTTGGAGATAAACAACCAAGCCCAACGTGTATTGAATCCAGATGCATACCATGAAATTTGTACTTGGACTAGAAAAATTTCTGTCCATATAATCTGCATACCCCCCAACCGTACCTAAAAATTGAATGGTCATGGAAGTGTTGTATTTAGTAAACCTTGGAGAGGGAGTGCAAAACCCCAGCCAGCTTTTCCCTTAAGGTGCTGCTGGCAACATTAGGTAATTCTCCACTTGCTTTTTGTAATACTTTAAATGTTAATCTCTACTTTTGAACGTGTCTTATTCTCCTATTAGAAACGGCGTATTGAAAATAACAAAAATGTAAACACTGAAAAGCTAAGAGCACCGGTTATCTGTGTACTTGGGCACGTAGACACAGGAAAGACCAAAATTCTAGATAAGGTAAGATGCAGTGGGATGGATCTTCATTATCAAGTTTCTGTAATAGCTGATTTGTCATAGTGTAATGTAACTACTACTGCTTGAAATAACTTGTTGTAATCCTATAATGCTTATAAAAATACAATGCAAGATAACTTTCCTAACCAAAAAAGTCCATATATGACACGCTGAGAAAGGGACCTGGATAGACAGATTACCCCAGAGGAATGAGGTTTGCTCTGGAAGAGTACCAGCAACCTCGATATAGAGTGCAATAAAGGGAAAACTTAGTTAAGATGATGTTTCAGTGGTATTTTATACCAGTCAGGTTAAAAAATAGAATGAATAGAGATAAATGTTGGAAAAATTGTGGTGAAGAGGAGATTTTATGCTTTTATGGTCACTCATTAGAGCACTGGGATGCGGCAATTCCTAACCAAATATTACAAATTATTTGATATTTCTTGTCAGATGATCCTTTCGGAATTCTGCTGGGGCTTCCTAGCAGAAATGATCACACAAAACGAAATGAAGAATTAATCTGTCTGCTAGTTAGCAGCTAGACTTCTGATAGCCTTCTGCTGGAAAAATAAAAGTAGTCCAACTTGGGAGGGAGGTTGGTGGTTATGGAAAAATAATGTACCCAGTAAAACTTTCACCTGCAAAAAAAATCCACCACACTTGTCGAATTTTTTTAATATTTGCATTTGATGGACATGCCTGGTTTGTTAAATGTGTAATCAGAGATTCCACTCCGTTCAATAAAATCACAAGAAATTACTTCTAATGATTATTGTAAATATACTCATTCTATAATATGGCAACGCCCTATTAGAGGGCCCAGGATTATATTACTGTATAATGTTCCTCTAAACAAAAGCTTACTGTTGTAAATTTCAGAGACTATACAATAATCATTACATGGTTAGGCGCTGATCCAAGAGAGTATATATCTGAACCAGCAATTTATGAAGTAGATCAGAAGTAGGAACCCTGCCGAACACCAGTAGGGCCACTAGATGATCAAGGTGCTAACGGTGCATTCAGAGAAGACAAAGCTGTTGCAGAGAAGTTAAATGAATTCTTTGCATTGGGCTTCACTGTAGAGGATGTGAGGGAGATTCCCACATGTGAGCCATTCTTTGTGTCTCAAATCTGAGGCATTGTCCCAGATTGAGGTGTCCAATAGGTTTTAGAATAACAAATTGATAAACCGTATTAAGTCACCAGAATCCAGATGGTATTCACCCAAAAGTTCTGAAGGATCTCACATAGGAAACTGCAGAACTGTGATATATAACCTATTGCTTTAATCAGCCTCTGTACCAGATTTCTTGGATCGTAGCTAATGTAATGTTGGTTGTTTTTTTTAAAGGCTCCAGAGGTGATCCTGGCAATTGCAGGCCAGTAAGCCTAACTTCAGTACCAGGCAAATTGGTTGAAACTGTAGTGAAGAACAGAATTATCAGACACACAGATGAACACAATATGTTGGGGAAGAGTCAACACAGCTTTTGTAAAGGGGAATCATGCCTCACCAATCTTATTAGAAATCTGTAAGGGGGTCAACAAGCATGTGGACAAGGGTGATCCAGTGGATATAGTGTACTTGGACTTCCAGAGAGCCTTTGAAAAGGTCCCTCACCAAAGGCTCTTAAGCAAAATAAGCAGTCCTGGGCTAAGAGGGAAGATCCTGTCATGGATCAGTAACTGGATAAAAGACAGGAAACAAGAGTAGAAATAAGTGATCATTTTTCACAACGGAGAGATGTAAATTGCAGGTCCTCCAAGGATCTGTACTGCGACCTGTGCTGTTCAGTGTGTTCATAAATGATCTGGAAAAGGGGGTAAATAGTGAGGTGGCAAAATTTGCAGACGAGATGCAAAATTACTCAAGATAGTTAACTCCAAAGCAGATTTTGAAGAGTTACAAAGGGATCTCACAAAACTGGGTGATTGGAAAGGAAAATGGCAAATGAAATTCAATGCTGATAAGTGTAACGCAGTGCACATTGGAAAAAATAATCCCAACTATTCATGCTAAATGTTTTCTAAATTAGCTGTTACCACTCAAGAAAGAGATTTTTGGGGTAATCATGAATAGTTGTCTGAAAACATCTGCTCCATGTGCAGTGGCATTAAAAAAAGGAAACAATGTTAGGAACTATTAGGAAAGGGATAGGTAATAAAACAGAATATAATCATGCCCCTATATAAATCCATGGTACCACCACACCTTCAGTACTGTGTGCGGTTGTGGTAGCCCCATTTCAAAAAAGATATATTAGAATTGGAAAAGGTACAGAGAAGGGCAACAAAAAGAATTAAGGGTATGGAACAGCTTCCACATGAGGAGAGATTAAAAAGACTGGGACTGCTCAGTTTAGAAAAGAGAGTGTCTATAAAAACACGAATGGTGTGAAAAAAGTGAATAAGGAATTATTTGCCTCTTCATATCACATAAGAGCCAGGGGTCATCAGATTAAATTAATAGGCATCAGGTTTAAAACAAACATACGGAAGTACTTCACAGTCAGTACGTGGAACTTGTTTGTGAAGGCCAAAAGTATAACTGGGTTCAAAAAAGAATGAGAAGTTCATGGAGGATAGGTCCATCAATGGCTATTAGCCAAGATGGTCAGAGATGCAACCCCATGGACTGGGTCTTCCTAAACCTCTGACTGCCAGAAGCTCGGAGTGGATGACGGGATGGATCACTTGATTTCCTATTTTGTTAATTTCCTCTGAAGCACTTCCTCTGGCACTGGCCACTGTCGGAAGTCAAGATACTGGACTAGATGGACCATTTGTCTGACTCAATGTGGCCATCCTTATGTTCTTACACGTGTTACAACTTCCTAAATAGACATAAAAAGAAAAGGAGTACTTGTGGCACCTTAGAGACTAACCAATTTATTTGAGCATAAGAAAGCTTATGCTCAAATAAATTGGTTAGTCTCTAAGGTGCCACAAGTACTCCTTTTCTTTCTGCGAATACAGACTAACACAGCTGTTACTCTTAAATAGACATAGTTTAAACACATTCTCTCTTTCCCCCCCCCCCCCCAAGGAAATAATTAATGACACTTCCAGGATACGATTTTAAATTCCCTTCTGTAAGCAGGTTCCCATTTCCATTGTTTTCCCTGTGCATTCAGTACTCCCTTTATTGCTTTGGTTTTATAGCTCCGTCATACTCATGTACAAGATGGTGAAGCAGGTGGTATCACTCAGCAGATTGGAGCAACTAACGTTCCTCTAGAAGCCATTAATGAACAAGCTAAGATGGTGAAAAATGTAAGTAACAGCACTTTAAAGACCTTAGATTGAGGTCCAAAAGTTCATAAAGCGATCTGCTTACTTACTAGATGTTGTGGTGGGATATTTTCTAAGAATTGTTTCTGCTTTTGTGTATGTAAAAACCTAGTTGACATTGGTTATTTGGGTTGAATTTATTCTTCTCACTATTTTTTAAACAGCATTGCCAGACAATTTATAATTACCATCTTTAAAAAAAACAAACAAACCTCCTCCTCCTACTGTCTCTACTCCATTCTAGAAAGTGCATTTATGCATTATATGTTGACTATGTTGACAAAAATCTGATATTTGGGTAGAAATTGGGAATACTCTTGGAAGTTAAAATATACCCATATTTTTATTACATTTCTTCAATGAGCTTTAAAATGGTTTCTGTTTAATTTCAGTGCATGTACTCACAAGGTAAGTTTAACAATGAGCAACAAGCTTTACTTTTAAATCCACAATATTAGAAAACTGGTGTTGCCATTGAAGGTCACTTTCCAAGGGACATTAGTTTTCCCCGTAAATGAAATATTGCAGTTTGATTTTTATCTAGAAAACCACTCAACTGCCTGTTTTTTAATATTAAAAAATGCACTCCTAGTACATTTTGTCCAGTATGAAGAACAAGCATAAGTTGCAGGAGAGCTGTTCTTGAAATCTCCAACAGCAAATTAAATCACTTTTAGAAAAGTTGTTTTATACAAAACTATTCTTGAAAGCATTTAAACAATCTACTGGAACTTTGTTTCTTTGACGTAGGAAGTACAAGATGGTTGAGATGGCAAAAGCTGTCAGTTTGTTCCCTTTAGCTGGGTTTAATGCAGTAGAAATCCTAACTTCATATATCTTGTCAAAGCAATATCCTGGTTTCTAAAAAGCTGGAAGATTTGCTACATCAAATATAGTTTCTGAAAGTTTAGTTTTCCTTCAAATTGTGTCCTTATGGGTGTTCCACTTCAAGATTGGAGTTTTCATCAGCAGAGTCTTTGTCTGTGCCCAAGACATCCTCATTTTCTGCTATGAGCATATGTGGGGGGAAGGGCAGACCTACCACAATTTCAGTTCCTTCTCAGCCACCTGTGGCTCTAGATCAGTGGTTCTTAACCTTTACTACAGCCTGCGCCCTTTTGGTTCTCAAAGTATGTTCTCGCACCCCTTCTCAAAAATGGTTGAAGTAGGTCAGTTCTTTAAACCTAGATATATTTTTTGTTTGTATATTACAGTAATCGTTAAAAAATGTATAATGTTAAATACATAGGTTTGATGAAACAAAGTAGTTGTACTTCGTGCCTGTGCTTAATTTGTGTTTTCGATGATTTACCTTCTAAAAAAATCTGGCATGTCTCATAGACATGTGTGCACCCCAGGTTAAGAACCACTGCTCTAGATGGAACATCAGCGTCCCTTAGCTAGCTGCGTGGTTGCCACCTCTTTTGCTTATTTTTTCTTATTATTTTAGATAGATCTTGTATTTCTTTTTCTGTTACTTAGCACATTTTGTGCTTTTTGGGGAGTGGGGGTTACCCTTTCTCTTTTTTGTTTTTTTGTTTTGTTCTGCTCTGGGCCTTTAAAACTCAGACCTTAAACCAAAGCTTCAAGTAAGGGATTATGCCCAAAATCCTTGGCTTCCAACCCTGTCAGACCTGTCACAGGTCTTTTTCCCTAACAGTGATGGACACTTGAGCTCTACCTTCACACACACCCCGCCCCCCCCATATAAAATCCACTTAAAATTACATCTGAAAAACTGAGGGACAAGGTAAAACTCCTGTTAATGGATTGTTCCCTGAGACCTAGGGGGTTGAAGTCACACCTCTGTAAATTGGATTCAGTTGCTCATAGAGCCCCTGCAGCTGAATCACTGCTGCTGTGGTAAGCAAAGACCCGAGGGATCCATAAGAAGCATGCAGACTGTTAAGAGACCCTGTTCTGAGGAATAGGATAAGAGAAGGGGAAATTTCGGTCTGGATCTTGGGAGACCTTGTGTCCTGACAAGGGTACCACTGACCCCTGATTCATCATCAACGAGAGAACCATGCCATGTACCAAGAAGCTGTCTGTTAAACTGCAGTGGCACTGAAGTCAGCACTGCACCCAGTGCTTCTGAAGCACAGTGACTCTAAGGTTAAGCCAAAAATGTCATTGGTACCACCTTCCCTAGCCAGCAGAGAAGAGCACACAGACTGTACTTCAGTACCATCTCCAGTATCGCCCAATGTACTAATGCTTGGGGTCCTTCTCTGGAGTACCCAGTACTGTCCAGACTCCTTTTTCCACAAGGATCTTTGGATCCTGGAAGAACCTGAGTCACCGTTGTTCAAGGGTATCAAGAGACCTTCTCTTGTACTGATTTGACCTACCATCAGGGATCAATGCAGTCTGATTCCACACAAACCCGTTGTGGTTACTGAGAGGCATTTCTGATTGACACATTCTCTGGTACCATCTCACTACCAAGCAGATTCAACCTCCAGTTCCTGTGTAGTTATTAGATCCCCTCTGGTCTCCCATTCAACCCACTCAACTGCCGGTACCAGCACCACTTGCCCCTCCAATGGACTTGGTACATGACAACTCATCTGATTATGAGGTGTCTATACAAGCCCTTCTGTTTTCCCATTTCAGCCTTCCTCATTGCAGTGCAGCCTGATGAAGATACTCCCTGCTGGACATATACCCAGCAAACCTGGCAAGAACAAGCCTGGGATCCTGTCCCCTTCCCTTATGTCCCTCTTCAATGTGCTTATTGGTCCTTTATAGCAACCAGCTCTACAGGGTCCCATCATGTAAGAGGACACGTCAAAAGCAACAACTGCTGTCCTAGGATCCTGTTCTGTAGGAGGAATCAGACGAATAGGAGCCATCAGGAGAAGAAGCAGCATCACCTTTCTCCCTCCTGGACAAGACTATGATGCTTCTGTCAGATTCTGGGGTTGTCTCACCACCTGCTCTGTAACCTTGTGTGCCTCATAATGCTTTGCTGCTGTAACTCCCAACTTGGGCTCCTCACCAGCAGCCAAACAGCATGCTAGTAGCAAGGTGAATGTCTGTGTTTAGCTGCCAGCATGCTCTAGTCAGCACTCCGGCTTCCGCTAGCTTTGCTTGCCACTTGCAGGGTGACCGCAACACACTCCCAGTCCCACATTCTCCCACCCCCCCGCCAAAATGTGTGTTCTGCACTGTCCAGCACTCCACTGGACAGTTGAGATACTAGAGGTCAATTGCCCCTGTAAGGGGTCAGTGTATATACAACAGTTTACTCCTTTAATTGGCGTTACCAAACAATTCAGTTTAAACACAACGCTGGATTAAATACAACAGAGCCCACAAACCGCAGCAAGGGCTTTCCTCCAACTCCTGAGCCGTATGGCAGTCTGTACGTTTGTGGCACTCTTAGCAGGACTACACTCCTGGTGTCTTTGAACCTGATTGAGAATGGGCTACACCAGAGGTGGGCAAACGACGGCCCGCGGGCCACATCCAGTCTGCGGGACCCTCCTGCCCGGCCCCTGAGCTCCTGGCCCAGGAGGCTGTATCTCCTGGCCCCTCCCTCCCCCCTTCCCCGCAGCCTCAGCGTGCCGTGCTGCCGGCGCAATGCTCTGGGCAGCCGGGCAGCGCAGTTGCAGAGCTGCAGCCTGACCTGTGGCTCTGGGCAGCATGGCTGTAGTGCTGCCAGCCATCAGCGCTCCAGGCAGTGCCGTAAGGGAGCGGGGGGCGGGGGGGGCTGGATAGAAGACAGGGGAGTTCAAAGGTGGGGTTGGGGTCGGGGAGGTCAGAGGACGGGGAACAGGGGGTTGGATGGGGCAGGGGTCCCGGGGAGGACAGTCAGGAATGGTGGGGGGGATTGGATGGGGCAGGAGTCCCAGGGGATCCATCAGGGGGCAAGAAGCAGGAGGGTCAGATAGGAGGCGGGGGCTGGGTCACGCCTGGCTGTTGGGGGGACACAGCCTCCCCTAACTGGCCCTCCATACAATTTTGGAAACCCGATGTGGCCCTCAGGCCAAAAAGTTTGCCTGTCCCTGGTCTACACCATGCACAGTCTGTCCAAATGGGTGTCCGTACCTCGAAGGGTCCTCGATTCTCTAAATTGGTGGAAGGATCCACAAAAGGTGTGTATGGGACTTTATGTTCTTGCATCGTCATCCCATGAGGATCATCACTACAGATGCCTCCCAATGATGTGCACTTCCAGAACTTCACAGCTCAGGACAAATGAACTCTGAAGGAAGTGATCCTTCATCTTATCAAGCTCAGAGTGGTCTGTTATGCTTGCCAGCACTTCCTGACCCACATCAGGGGCTGCCCCATCAGAATATAATTGCTGTATATCAACCACAAATAGATATCAGCAGTTTATCTACCAGGACTGCAGAATGCAGTGGCGGACTCCCTCTGCTGGCATTTCATCTCCGTCCTGAGTGGGAGCTGAACAGCAACATATTCTGAAGGATATGTTTTACCTTGATTGATCTGGAGATGGCTATCTCTGCGACACCATCCAATACAAAGTGTAGATGATTCTGTTCAAGAGGAGGGCACAGCCGCAAATCAACAGGAGATGCTCTAGTCATCCCTTGGCCTCAAATGTTGCTATACACTTATCCCTCAAGGCCATTACTGCTCAAGGTCCTAAACAAATTGAAACAGGAGAAATTAGTAGCCATCCTCATAGCACTGCTGTGGCAGAGAGAGGTGTGGTTACCAGAGCATGTGTGCATGTCTTGACAGCTGCTTCTCCCCCTCCTGGTAGCAGCAGATCTTCTCACTGAGGAGTCAAGATCCATCACCCTCTCCAACCTCTTGGCACTTCACCTCAAGAACAGCCTGCTAAATGGCTCTCTGGTATAGAACAAGACCGCTCCTCAGTGATAAACAGTACTGCTTAATAGCTTAAAACCCTCAACAAGGAAAACTTGCAGAAGTGGAAACACTTCCTAGCTTGGTACAGCCACTTTGTATACCTACTTTCATGTCCTGCCTGGCGCGCATTCTTGATTGCCTGTTAAATTTTAAAACCACAGGAATTGTTGCCGAGTTTAATTGAGGTTCACCAAGCTGCCATCGCTGATTTTCATTGTCCCCTCATCGAGGGGTTTTCAGTCTTCACTCACCCTTCCACCACCAGATTTATTATAGGCCTGTTCAATCTTTTCCCTCCTGTCAAGGAGCCAGCTTCACCGTAGGACCTCAACTTAGCCTCCATTTGAACACCATGGGGCACTGTTCCCTCCTCCATTTGTCCCTCGAGACCTTGTTCCTCATATTCATTTGAGCCAGAAGGGTAGGAACCCTGATGGCTGACC
The DNA here is from genome assembly GCF_965140235.1 of Caretta caretta. Classification (NCBI taxonomy): domain Eukaryota; kingdom Metazoa; phylum Chordata; order Testudines; family Cheloniidae; genus Caretta; species Caretta caretta. Next base: position 119,891,889 of record NC_134206.1, on the reverse strand, counting down.
CACTGTACATGATGATCTGTCATGATAAAGTGACACTATGTTAACATCGTCACTTCTTGTCTAATGTTCTTTCAGAATTCCACATTTAATCAGGAGATTCTACCAGTGTTTTAGCCCAAGCGTTGCTCTTCAAGAGATGAAACGAGCCTCCATAGACTGGATGTAGGAAGGGCTGTCACCTTTTACCTTGACAGAACTAAGTCCTTTAGGACTTCTCCTAGGCTTTTTATATCTGTTGTGGAATGAATGAAAGGGCCCCCAATCTCTACCCAAAGACTGTCCAAATGGGTTTCAAGATGCATCTTAACCTGTTACAAAACTGCAAGGACTTGTCCCTCTTCTAGGTTGATTGCCCATTCCACCAGGGCTCAGTCTACCTCTGTGACCCTACTGAAAATATACCTGTCTCAGACATCGGCAGAGCAGCCACCTGGTCTTTGCTGCACAAATTTTCCCAGCACTGCGCTTTTATGCTTGCTTCCAGTGCTAGTACACCTTTTGGTGGTGCTGTTTTATCGTCTGTACTGGATATGCCTCCTTGGTACCTTCCTTTGTAACTGAGGTACTGTTCGGGAATCTCCTGAAGTGGAGCATCCATAGGGACGCTACTTGAAGGGAAGGTTACTTACCTTGTAGAGTGACTGGAGTTCTTTGAGATGTGTGTCCCTATGGGCACTCCATTAGCTACCCTCCTTCCCTTCTGCCATAGTCTTCTTGCTGGGCTTTTGTGGTTCAGAAGGCACTTTAGTGGCAGCAGATCTGCCCCCCTCTGCCCACCATATACCCTTGTACCAGAGCATGAGGCTATCTAGGGCACAGGCATGGACCTGCCAACACTGCTGACAAAATCTCTGGTAAGAGTACACTGTGCACACGCATCCTGAAGTAGGCACACAGAATAGGACACATCTCAAAGACCTCTAGTTACTGTACAAGGCAAGTAACCCCTCCTTATATGATGTCGTCATTTTGAGCATCCCTTACCTAACTGGCTTTGCTTTTATTGTGACATGATGGCATTCTTAAGAGCTGTTGTTAGGGTAAGGGTGTTGGTCCTTCCTAAAATACTTAGTTGGATATTTGAAATTTATGACTACTGCTGAGGCTCTAAATTAAGTTTATTTTCTTACATAATTTTCTCAAGATGGCTAATATTTGAAAATGTTAGTTTGACAGAGAGAACATAAAAATTCCAGGAATGCTGATAATTGATACTCCAGGACATGAGTCTTTCAGGTAACTTTTTTTATTGTTGTGACATGAAGGGTCTTGTTAATAACTGATCGTAAGACTTAACTGTTAATATAGGCATAGGTACTTAACTGAGTTATAGAATTTAGGATGAATCTGCTATTTACTGTATCTCTTTACACTTCTAAAAAAAAAATCATTTTTGTATCTGACAAGGGATATGCTTGATTTACATTTGTATTGTGGGTATGCTTGATTTACATTTGCATTTTGTATCTAGCTAATCACTTGTGGATGAAAGGTGTATATAATTTTCCCATCCGTGGTCAAACTGTTATATCTAGAAGAGCATGTAAAGCCAATCTTTCACTTTGGATAGTGAATATAAAAACTTAACTGGGAGAAAACAGTGCTTATCTGTGAAATGTAACTTAAGTGCTTAGGGAAAAGTCTTTTCCCATCTTAGTCTCTAGATAAGTAGTCAATGACCTAAATTTTGGCTTGTTATAGAGCCTAAATGAGTCTGGACATTGGAGATTATGAAAGCTAACTTTCTTAAAAGTCTCCTATACATTTTACTTATTAATTCAGGATCCTAATGAAAACTTAACATAAAAGGAATTACGGTTGGTTAAATGTGACATTCTCCAACAACACCCTTACAGGCAATGAAATGCCAGGTTATAAGACACCTTTTAGCTGTACTCTAATACCGACGCAGCCCATTCCTGTAGATGACAAATTCGGCATCTTCATAACAAACTTCCTTCTGCCAGATAACACAGTGTATAACATAACCTCAGTTATAAACTCAGGAACATGAGTAAACAGTTAGCGTCGACATGTGGATAAGTTAATTGTGCAGTGTGTTAACTTTCTGAGGGAAGTAGGAGGCGTTGACCTCTTGGTTAACATGGTTAGAGACTGAAGATATAATAAATCTGCATGGATTACCCGAATTTTGTTTATTGCTAGGGCATTAAGGAGTACGATCAGTGCAGTCTCTGTCCATACTTAGATTCAAAACTGAATTACAGTGATCTGATTTAGGACCTTTAGAGCAATTTTCATCACCTTCTTAATAATCTTTCTCAGAAAGGGCAAGTTAGAAACAGTGTGATACCTAATGTTTGCTGGTTGAGTATTACACCTCCTAAGAGGTTTGCCTACAAAGTCTTTCACAAATGTGTTCTTTTGTTAATGGACTTGGACTTATAGAAACACTCTAATACATTTTTGGAAGTGATCTTCTATTAATAGTATATAGCTGGCATGTCATTTAATCAGTTTTCCTGTCTCTTGGGAAGAGTGAGTAATGTGGCAGTATCTTAATGCAAATCACAAGATTTTCACTTTTTGCTGGGCAAACATCAGTTGACCCTGCTGTAAAAAAACAAAAAAAAACATTTCTAATAAAAAAACATTATGGAATATTCAGATTACTGTGTGAATGACATTCTTTCTTTCCCAATGCCACAGCAACCTAAGAAATCGAGGAAGCTCACTTTGTGATATTGCTATTCTAGTAGTTGATATTATGCATGGTTTGGAGCCCCAGACAATTGAATCGATAAACCTGCTGAAATCCAAGAAATGTCCCTTTATTGTAGCGCTCAACAAGGTAAGATGGCCTTTCAAAGATGTATTTAGAAAATTCAGTATCAAATATGTACTGTACTATTTTGTCTGTTAATTGAATTGTGTTTATGAACAGTGCCATCAACCCATTGTAAGAGCTGAAGCCGTGGTTCTTAGTTGTCTCTGTTGACTTGCATCTTTTTCTGTAAATGAAACTGAGATTAAGTATAAGATTTTCATAGACTTTGCAGAGCAGTTTAAGGAGTCTCCTTAAAGAAATGTTTATTATTCAGTTAATCTTATAGCTCTTCTGTGTGGTTCACATTACTGGAAGTTGTTCTTCAATCATTCTGTAATATACTTAAATGAATTTGTTGGGTGATACCTTTTTCTTTTTTACCTTGTAAAATTCAAAGGTGTAGTACGATTCTGCTCCCCTTTTAACTATTTATTTAGTGTGTGCATAGTAGTTTAGCCAAGCAATGTCATCTTCTGAGGTGGGTCTTCCAAACCACTGGTCTCCAAACTGAGGTGCACGCACCCCTTGTGCGAGATGATCCCAGGGGGTGCGCGGCAGCAGGAACACTCTGCCTTTTTTTTTCTTCGGCGGCAGCTCTGCATGTCCACTGCTGGTGTTCCCCTCAGGTGGACCCCCTGCGACGGGTCTTTTGGGCCTGTTCTGTTGGTGGTGCGGCAGGTCTTCCGGTCTTCACCCTGGGGTGTGCGAGCCAAAAAGTTTGGAGACCACTGTTCTAAACTAACAACAGATGTTAGTTGTTTGAGACAGGTTTCAGTGTCCTAGCAGAGCACTGAGCAAATTTAAATACATTGTAAGGACTGGTTTCAAGTACTACAACATTAGGTGACAAAGTGTAGAGGAAAAATATGTGTAATTAGTTTGTCTTTTTTAAAATTGAGTAGTTGGCCAGCATTTTCAGGTATGCTGATAGGCATTTTGATTTCTTACATAGTAAAATGTTTTTAATCTTTATTTTGTAAGTTTCAATGAAATATTTGTATGAAAGGAAAAACTAAGACACTACAGAAATCCTGATGTTACAGCGATCATGTACATTTTAAAGTGGGTTATATAAATGGTGCTAAGAAAACTAAGTTGTGTTCAGATAGCTTTGCCATATGTTATGTGACACACCAGCAGTCTTATTTTTCTTTTTAATGGGTGTTAATGCATATTGCAAAAGAACTGCATTACACTTTCAAAGTATTTAGTAAATATTCAGAATTAAGGGTGGCAGGGAGTTGAGAAACCTTTGTGCAATTACTTAAAGGACTCTTGTCTACTGGTGGGGGGAGGGAGGGGCAGTTTGACCTTGAAAGTGTCTTAAACCTTAATTACAGAGGCCCTCAAATCTTATTGTTTTACTTTTTAAACACCTCCATGTTGTGTCTGTTCTGTAAAGTGCCTCCGGACATAGACCTTGTCTCAGTGAGCTCCATAGTCTAACTTTTAGATGTGATGCAATGTGCGAGGGTTAAGAAAGGTAAGGAGTGATGAAGATGACAGTCACAGCAATAAATCATGTTACACAGTGTAGGTATGTGTACTACTTTATGGCCCAGTTAAAAAGGTCTTAATTTATGTACCTTTTATGAGCATTGTGAAAGAAGCAAGCCTTAAGTAGGGATTTGAATGAAATGACCATAATGCCTTGCACTAAACATGACCTACTTTAAAACGTACTTTGGGAATTACCATACATTCTGTAATGTCTTTTTATTGTTTTTGACACCCATTCTGAACACACCTTCTTTAAAAAAACAAATTGCTGTTGATATTGACTTAATTTCTGTTGTGCTGTTGCAGGAAAGGAATTCCAACCTCACCCATAAGCTTTATAAACAGTTAAATATCCTTTCAGCAAGGGCTTTGTGTATCCTTTCTTTACTGTATATAAACACCAAGAACATTATTTTATTTAAAAAAAAAACACTCATGACTTAAGAGAGTCATGTTCTCGGGAAGTAGGAAGACTAAAATCTTTTCCCACTTGTTTTGTCTTAAACTTGATGCAATACATGTAATTAAACTACCTCTTCAGTATAAAAAACACTTCGCACATGTATCAAAAGACACAATTCAACAGTCTAAGGTTTTAAAAAAAAGTAATTATTGCACTCAGGAAATATTCTCCAGTACTGTTTGTTTTTTCCATTACAATACAGGATATATGTATGTAGGAAATCTTTTTATATTTGAACCATACACATGGTCACTAGGATAAATTGGCATCTAGATACTATGGTGATTAATACTTATGAATAACTTAAATATTTCTTATAAGTTATTCATATGTGAGGCAGGTCATAAATGACAGTTGACTTCTGTAGGCATAACCCAGGAATGCACTTCTGAACAGAGCAAAGCATGACATAACAGTATTAAAATTGTATTTTCAAGATTGATAGGTTATATGACTGGAAAAAAAGCCCTGATACAGATGTAGCTACCACGTTAAAGAAACAGAAGAAAAACACAAAAGATGAATTTGAGGAACGTGCAAAAGCTATCATTGTGGAATTTGCACAACAGGTAGGTTGGATTATTAACTTTTTTCTGTTAACAGAAGTGAAAATAGGTGGACAACTTTTGAAAGCCAAAGAGAGATTTCTTATGGTATGAATATCACACTGTATTTTCTGACCCTTTATCAGTGTGTTAATCATTTTACATAAATTGAAACTAAAGTAGAAAATCTGCTTTATTTTGGTGAGAGACAGCTTTCTCTACCCCCATTCCAGTCCTGGGTCACTTTGTTGAGAATGCAGCATCAGTAGCACCAGCAAAAACAGACTGGGTTTTTTACACATTCTCCCCTCATTTGAATCACCTGAGAGAAACTATCTTGTCCCTTTTTTCTTCAAACTAGTGTGATTGTGTTCCAGCAATACTTAGTTTTCACAGCCTCTCTCTGGTCGCACAGAAACTGCCTATAAGCTAAAATATAGTAACTAGATTTATAGGGTTTACTCATATTTTGAGCTGTTGTCTGTTGCCCTCTTTTTTGTGCTTTAAAGTGTGAAATTTGAGGTCGCATTATTAAGATGTTACTGAAATGGAGCTAGGACTTGAATTCAGGATTTGAAAAATGTGATGTTACATGCTGTTAGTGTTGATGTGGTAATTTTCCATGCAACTGTACTGTTCCTGGTTCTAGGGCTTGAATGCTGCTTTGTTTTTTGAGAATAAGGATCCCCGCACTTTTGTTTCTCTGGTACCTACCTCTGCTCACACTGGGGATGGCATGGGGAGTCTGATAGCTCTTCTTGTTGATTTGACGCAAACCATGCTGAATAAGAGACTGGCGCAATGTGAGGAACTGAGAGCTCAGGTTATGGAGGTAAGTCAGTGTCCATGCTTTTTAGAATATTTGTCTAGCAAACTTTTTTTTTCCTTTTTGTGGCTGATAAACTGAGTTGAAATGCAAGTGTTTAACTTTTTTTTTTTCTCTTTCTCATATCTCTTAGGTCAAAGCACTTCCAGGCATGGGAACTACCATAGATGTAATTTTGATTAATGGACGTCTGAAGGAGGGTGATACCATTATTGTCCCTGGAGTAGAAGGTCCTATAGTAACTCAGATTCGAGGTCTTCTGCTACCTCCCCCTATGAAGGAACTACGAGTTAAGGTATGGGAACAGCATGTGGAGGTGGCATTTTAGGGAAGTCTTAAGAATTAGAACAAAAGATTAGAATAAGGGGGAAACCCAGAGAAGTATTCAATACACTTTACATCATAGAAGCAAGTATCCAAAGATGATCAAATTAAAGTGAGGAGGGGGAATAAATGGAAGAAGTTGCAGGTTACAACACATCCATACTCCCACAGATGTGTCTAATTGTGGAAGTGGTTCAGGACAAGGATCAAAGAATAACCACACCAATGTATATTAACAAGCATCAAGGTGTATTTATTCTGGTTATCCAGGTTTATGTATAATGCATAGACATGGAAGGGAGAGATCTTGTAAAATGAATACAAAACCCATAGGTTTCAGAGTAACAGCCGTGTTAGTCTGTATTCGCAAAAAGAAAAGGAGTACTTGTGGCACCTTAGAGACTAACCAATTTATTTGAGCATAAGCTTTCGTGAGCTACAGCTCCTTTTCTTTTTACAAAACCCATAGGAACACTTCTTTAAAAAACAACAACATTCAAATATAAAGTGAAATTACTGAACCAATGAATCAGTACTTTATGATGTTTGGTGCCAGGTGTCCTGAGACAAGGGGAATGAAACCCTTGCACAGTGCTGCAGTCTGCTTGAGGAGGGATAGAAGACTGGGCCAGCCTGATCTCAGTAGGGTTGTGTAGCTAGGAAGTAGACAGGGAGGTTAGAATATTGACTTCCGGATCATCCTGAAAGGAGGAGGAGAGCCACAGAAGTGAAAAGTTAATTTATGAGAGGAGAAGCTAGAACCTGATGAGGAGCAGAAGAGCTTTTCTCTGTTACTGCCTTCATTTGAAGTAGAGTAAGGTCTGGAGCATTTCCTAGTCCTAAGGCCAGAGGAACCATTATGACTCACTAGTCTGCCCTTTTGCATAACAGAGATCATAAACGTTTCTCAGATTAAAATTCAGATCTCAAGTCCCAGCCCAAAAGCTTAACAATAGAACCATCTTTTCATTTGTTGGGGAAGTATGTCCTTGCAGGGCTCTATGATCCTTGGGGCTTCACAGAATTGGACACTATAATGGGGCAAGATGGTAAATTGATTTTAGCAATCACCTTGGCATTCCATTTTCGGTCTTGCATGATGGTGCCCTACTGTGGTGACCACACAATCCTGGCGGAATTGAAAATGGTGCTGCAGAGGAAGGAAGAGGGCTTAGTGGAATCTGACAACACTAATAGGGCCTTTTGGGTCTAGTTCTAGTAAGGAGATCGGGCACCTTGTCAAGGTTCACCTGGACACCCATGCGGATTGAGTGGCAATGCAGATGGCGACAACAACTCCTCTTGGGGGCCCTATGAAGTGCTAGGTTAGCTTTCCTGTCCTTGGTGTCCAGTGGTACTGCTGTTGGCCTGTAAGGGCTAGAGACTGGATACTAAGGCTTCTCTTTGTCATTCTCAGGGCAAGGTCCTGTTTGATTCATCTGCAGTTGCTGGGTACCTGCTTACAGTGGGAGTGTGAACTGAAGGCACATCTGTGCACATGCTTCCTTATGTTTAAAGTCAAGGGTAAAATTTTGCCTCTGTCCCATTTTCAGAGTGCGCTTAAAAGTTTGAATCTTACTGAGAGTCTGGGCTCCTTAGTTCTTGTCACTTCCTGAGGGGTCCAATGGGAAATGGGCTCCTTTAGCAGGTTAGGGTCACCTAAAGAAACTTCATCACCCTTGAGACAGGAGATGAATTTGGGTGCCTCCAGAGAGCTTGAAAGGGTGGGGTGTTTGAGGGGTTAGGGAGCTATACTGGAATCTCCAGGGAAGGTAGAGACCGTCCAGAGGAAATGGATCCAGACACTGACTTGACAGTATCTTCAAGCTGAAACTGTGAAATGTCTTTCTGTAGGGAGAGTCTGGGTAGGAGAGGAATCTGCAAGATTCCCCTAGGCTGTGGAGGAACAGTGCTGGAGCTTCAGGGAGATGAGAGAGGGGGAGATACCGGTGTATTGCCATCAGGAAAGAGGCCATTAGGAAGGGCTGCCTATTCTCCTCCTCCAAGACCACCTACTCTCCAGTCATGCTGAATGTGTGGGGGTGGGGGGGCAGAGGCAGTCCGGCCTCAGAGCCCTTGTAGACTCTTTGTAGAGTGCTGTCTGCTGTACCTCCCTCCTCTCTCCCCCACCCCCAAAAACAAAAAAAAAGCTAAATGTATGCCAGAAGCAGGGGACTTGCTGACAGACTCTCTGCTGCTCTGTTTTCTGTCTGCTTTTTTCTGGGTTTCCTTTTCTTTCTCTCTTGAGCCTCTTCTTTAGTTCTGGGTGTAAGAGAGACGCAAGAGGAAGAATTAAGGAGAGAGCAGCTGGGCATGCAGACTGAGGCACACGCTCCCTGCTTCAGGGAATTGAAGGTTAAAAAAACTGGAAGAAGTGGGAACAGACCTGAGCCGCCTTTGTGCTACAGGGCTTGATTGTCAGAGTCTGTGCCTCCTTGTTTGCTTGTGCAGCCATAAAATTAGACATCTTTGACTGTCTCTTTATTGGTAGCATAGGGAAAGAGGGACATATGACCAGGTGATCTGCTGAGTAGCTAAACCCCTGCTGTGTGCTGCTAAGGAACATCCATGTGAACTCTTAAATGAACATTTTTCTTTCTTCTTCAGAACCAGTATGAAAAACACAAAGAAGTTATGGCAGCCCAGGGTGTAAAGATTCTTGGGAAAGACTTGGAGAAAACATTGGCTGGTTTGCCCCTGCTTGTGGCTCATAAAGAGGATGAGATCCCAGTTCTTAAGGTGAGGCATTGCTGAACATGTACAATTCCAGTAGGCTCTATAATGGAATGCCAAGTAACATGAAATCCACTGAATGATAAAAAGATTTTCATTTTTACTTTTAAACTGGAATTTTTAATCTGTTAAAATGTTGAAACTTCAGCATGCAGGAAACATAGCCATTTTTGTTGTATCTAAAACAATTTCGTAATGTATGATAGTTTTCTGTTAACACTATAACCTGAACTCTAGTATAGTGGAATTTGTTAGTGTTTCCGTGACTCATTTATTACCAGGTAGAAAATTAGCTTACTGGAGCTTGTGAGATAGTTATTAAAAACCAAACTACCCAGTATTCCAGTTTGTATGTATAATTATTGTTTTGGGACCTGTAGTAATCTGGACCTATTTTATTAAAATTAGTGATTAGCCCAAAATATAAATTTGTTTAAATTAGTGAGATCAGAATACTTGAATTTACAGAACTGGCTTCAGCATTTGTTAAGAAGTACTACACAAGAGAAACTTAGTGAGGACTTTTTCCTATGCATGTTTAATTGTTCCATATCCTTGTACTAATATAGATGTACTACAGTTCTGGATGAGCTTTTAATTGTCTGAATCAAAAATTCACTTTTTAAAAACTTCATCCCATCAAATGGTATAAATGGACTGCCTCAGTGATTTAATCACGCAATTGCCAGAACTGTCCACTTAATATTAGTTTAAAAACAAATGTTAAATTCATTCCATAAAGTCATAAAATTCTGACTGGCATGTATGGATATAGAAGAACTTCCATACGGTGACCATCTGAGCACTTACCAAAATTAAGGGAATAGAAAGTTTGTGTTTGTCAAGGAACTGGACTGCATCTTTAATATTGTGGGAAGCCTTGGCAGGAGTGAGTATTTTGCTGTGAATGTAATGAGGTCTGTATGCTAGTCTCTTCCAGTCCGTTTTATGTAATATGTAATTTGTTTGCTCAGTACACTGTACCACAAAGGGCATTTAAAAATATCTACTGTACAAGATTTTAGGGGTCTCTGCTTTTGTGGCTGATCAGAAAGGAGCAGCTTTGTTCTCTTACGCTAGTGAAGACACTGCACATATCTGACAGTCACGTTCTGCCTATATTGACTGACCAGAGCTTCATCAATCTCAACAGTAGAGACTATTACTGTATTAGGAAGGAGAGAGCAATGGATTGAAGAAAAGTTTACTTGTCCGTACCGTAACTGTTGTCCCTTGAGATGTGAGGGCAGACATGTATTCCACTCGGAGATGCACATGCCAGTGCACCAAAACTGGACAGTTTTGCTTAGCAGTACCTGTATGGGCAGTGCTCGCTCTCCCCCCTCTCATGGCTATATAAAGGCACCACCCCACCTCCTCTAAGTAACTTTGAACCAAAATCCCCAGCTGGAGACTCCGATGCAGAGGGGTGGAGCATGGGTTGTGGAATACATGTCTGCATCCACATCTCGAAGAGTAGAAGTTACAATACAGGTAAGTAACTGTCTCCTCTTCTTTGAATGGTTGCAGGCATGTATTCCACTCAGGTGATTCACAAGCAGTTCCAGCAGGAGATGGGCTTGGAGTCTGTTTAAATAGTGAGTGCAGAACTGCATTCCCAAAGTTGGCATCAGATCTCGATGCCATGGTGATAACAGCATGTCTAGCAAAAGTATGTACAGAAGACCACATCGTAGCCCTGCTGGTATCTACTACTGAGACATTGCTAAGAAGAAATGCAGCCCTGTCACCTGAGCTCTTGTTGAATGAGCCCGCAATGACTGTGGAGGCATCATCTGAGCAACTTCATAAGCTGTGGTAATGCAAACAGTTATTCACTTGGAACAGTCCAAAGGGGAGAACCATGCCCTGGTAGTGATGGCCAGTGACCAGGAATCTGAGGAACTTCCTGTGGCCTGGGAAGATTGTCATTTGCAAATACGTGTCCTGAAGATCAAGAGCAGCAAACCAGTCATGTGAGGGCTGAGAAGAGGGGTGAGGTTTGAGAAGCTTTGGGTGGGGGAGAGAAATGTGTTTGAGAACAGCTGCCCTAGAGTACACAGGATTTGTACCTGCTGTAACAGCAGTGATTTGTGAGAGAGGTCCCTGGAGGATGGGGTAGAGGGAGGGGAGGGGAGAATGGCTGGCTAGCAACTAAATGGCATAACCCAGTTTCACAGTGCTTAGAACTCATCTGTCCATAGTTGTAATCTCCCAAGCACTGTAGAAGTGAGACAGCCTGTCCTCCGATATCTGGGGCATAGGTATGATATTGAGAACTGAGGTGCTGCTCTCAAAACAGTGGTCAAACGGACTATCTGGCTGAAGAAAGAAAAGGACAGGCCATTTGACTAAAAGTAGACCAAAAAGGTTTCCTCCTCAGTGACTTATGCCCCTTTTAGGAGAAAGCTTGCTGCCTTGCAGGGTAGGAAGGCTGATGGAAATATTGCTCAGAATGATATTGCTTTTGGTCCCCAAAATGCCACCTGTGTGACCTGGGTATAAATTCCCAAAGAGCATAGGATTCCCCAAGAGTCTTTGAAAGAAGGTAATGTCTCCTCCGTTTTCTCTGAGGGTAGGAGGTTACCATCAAATGGCAAGTCCACTATATGCTTTGCCAGATCTAAGGTACTATGCCAGAGTTTTGTAACCATGAGATTCTTCTCATAGTTTCATCCAGGGTTATGGCCTTGGCTGTATCATCTGCTATATCTAGGACTGATTGCAAAGAAGTTTTGGCCACTAAATGACATTCCCTAAGAAAGGCCTTGAACTTCTCCCTGGAGAATTCTGGTAACTCTTCTACAAATTTGGACATGGTAATTGTCTGCTGGTTTGCAATACGCATGTGCAAGGGGGAAGTCAAATAGCTCTCTCCCCATCAAATCTAGCCTTTTGGACTCTTGAGGCATAGATGTATTTCTTCAGTCTCACTCATTTGCTGCTGCCACAACCAGGGAATTGTGACCTGGATGGGTGAAATAGGATTTGAAGTCCTGCATTGGGACATAGTCTCTCGTCAGTGCACTTTGCTGTGGGCATTAACAAAGCCAGGGTATTCTGTAAGATTTAGCAGGCTCTAATATTGCTTCATTATCGGGAGGGCAACTCTTCCAGAAACCAGTGACTGGAGGATATCTACCAACGTATGGGTATTTTCCTGCATAAACTTGAACTGAATACCTCAGGCCGTCGCCATGCATCTAAGCAGATGCTGATGCGATCTGCAATCCTCTGGTACTGGAGATGGGGACTAAGGTACCACTGTGTCATTGGTGCTGAAGAGGACGAGGTAGCTGGAGCAAATGGAATCCTTTGTGGAATGACTTCTGACTATCCCAAAGGTTCAGGGTGCCCTCATGCAGAGGGTGCTCCCTCTGCTGTTGGCTGCAGGACAGGTAGTTTCAGTGGGGAGCCTACTGGAGGTACAGGTGTTGTCATTCTAGTGCAGGAGTGGGCAAACTACGGGCCGCGTCCGGCCCATCAGATGTTTAAATCTGGCCCTTGAGCTTCCGCTGGGGAGCACGGTCTGGAGCTTGCCCTGCTCCGGCGCTCTAGCCAGGGAGCAGGGTCAGGGGCTTGACCCACTCTGCATGTGCTGTGACTCCATGTGGCTCCCAGAAGCAGAGGCATGTCCCCCTTCTGGCTCCTATGCATAGGGGCAGCCAGGGGGCTCCACACACTGCCCCTGCCCCAAGCGCCACCCCTGCAGCTCCCATTGGGCTGGAACTGCAGCCAATGGGAGCTGCAAGGGTGGCACCTGCGGACGGGGCTGTGCCTTCACACAGGAGGCGGGATATGCTGCTGCTTCCAGAAGCTACAGGGGTGGCACCTGCGGACAGGGCAGCGCGCAGAGCTGCCTGGCCGTGCCTCCATTTAGGAGCCAGGGGGGGACATGCTGCTGCTTCTGGGAGCTGCTTGAGGTAAGCACCACCCGGAGCCTGCACCCCTGACCTTCTCCCATTCCCCAACTCCTTGCCCCAGCCTTGATCCCCTTCCTGCCCTCTGAACTCCTCAGTCCCAGCCTGGAGTACCTTTCTGCACCCTGAACCCCTCATCTCCAGCCCCGCCCAGAGCCCGCACCCCCACCCGGAGCCCTCCACCCTACCCCCAATTTCATGAGCGTTCATGGCCCACCATACAATTTCCATACCCAGATGTGGCCCTTGGGCCAAAAAGTTTGCCCAGCCCTATTCTAGGGTGAGCAGACTGGGACTTCACCGAGCGAGGGACTTTCTAGGGAAGCCACTGTGGATAAGGATATTCAGCATTGGGGGAAAGTTAGAAATAGGCCAGGGTCCCTTGTCTCTTCTGTGGCAACAGTACCAATCCTGACTAGGACTCCTGCAGTGTTTGAACAACCTTCGAGAACCAGATGGGGAAGGCGCCTCTGTGCTCACTTGTGAGGCTCCCTCTAAATAGCTTGATAGTGGCGGTGGGGCCACTCCTGACTGAGCTACCAAGCGTCCCGCACCATCCACGGCCCAACCCCACAGTGGCATTTGTATGAAAGGAACAGTTGATGGATTTTTGAATACTGGGATCAGCTCTGAAGTCATACTGGTCCCCAAAAGGGGCATAGGTGTCAAAAATGAAGCTGTTCCCAGGCTAGCAGATGCAGGCTGCGTCATAGTCTGTATCGGTACCAAGGATTCTATCCATGTCAACGATACGCTCAGTTTCAGCAGGAAACTGCCACCAAACCCAGGAGAGCTGAGGACTCGGCAGATGATGTCACTGTAGCTGGATGATCCTGAATAAGCAGTGGAACAGGGACAGACAGGCACAGCAAATCTGATAGGCTGTCAGAGTGGAAACTGACAGTGCTGTCATCTCTGTCAAGGGTACCAGACTCAGAGGGCGCCCCCGAGGTGGAACTGGAGTCAACGGTACAGATTCATCCTGATCCCACCTCAGAACCAGAGATTGGGTCCTACTCAGTACTTCTTTTAGGTGGAGCAGATGCTCTCGCTGACCTCTGAAACAACCACAGTCTGTTTTGTGGGTTCTTTTTCTCAGGGGTCACGATGAAGGGGAGCAGTCCCTTTATTTTTTCTGGGCGAGTACTCCAAGCTTGGTCAAGAAGCACCGGTCCATACTGGCTGCAGCACTCATTGAGGGGTCTGATTCTCCACAGCAGACCCGCATTGAGGCAGGCCTCGTTGCCTGCTTGAGAAGGTGCTGTTTTAATCCTAAGTCTATAGCTACCTGTGTCCTCTTTTTAAAGGACTTACATATAGAGTACCTTTCTTTAAAGTACCCTTCCCCAAGACACAATACACTTCTGGTGTGGGGATCAGTATTGGAGATAGCTGCCCCATGCAGAGGGCAATATTTAAACCCTGATGAGGGTATCCCACTGGGGGAGAATACCTAACTGCTTCCTATTATTGACTGATTAAGGGTACTAACAATAACTATATACAAAGAAGATGCAAAACGCTGTGAAGACAAGTGTGAAGGAAAGAACACTTAAGTGTTCAGATGCTAGCTGTGGGTGGTGAAAAGGAACTGAGGGGGGTTGGGGTGGTGTTGCCATCGTATAGTCAGTGGAGGGCTTACGAGGGGAGGGAAGCAAGCACTGCCCCTAAAGGTACTGCTAGGCAAAATTCTCCAGCTTTGGTGCGCTGGGCGTGCACACATTTGAGTGGAACACATGTCTGCAACCACTGGAAGAGGATAAGCTCTGTCAATAATAATGCAAAACCTATCTTTTTGCAAAATCTTCAAGTGATTTGGTAGGACTTCATGGTCCAGAAATTCTTCTAGCTATATTGGAGGGGGAGAAGAAACTTCTCCCTATACTGATGGTTACTTTAGCCATGGAGTGGTGGAACAGAAGGCCAATTATATAAGTTGGCATATGGTGTCCAGATACCATATTGATTGGTTCTTTAGAAGACCGTGGATGGATAGAGGAGTTTAGAAGCTTAGCAGGCTATTGTAGTTTGGTAAGATTGCTAAAACTGGCTTTTCTTTTTAAAGGATGAGTTAATACATGAATTGAAGCAAACGCTGAATGCTATCAAGTTAGAAGAGAAAGGTGTTTATGTCCAGGCCTCTACATTAGGCTCTTTGGAGGCACTACTTGAATTTCTTAAGACATCAGAAGTGCCAGTAAGTACTTGATAAAACAAAAAATTAGTGTGTTTCATACCATAACTGTGTTCATCTAACTGAAGAACGGGTAGCCATTGATTGCTTTTTCCCAACAGTATGCTGGAATTAACATAGGTCCTGTCCATAAAAAGGATGTTATGAAGGCATCAGTTATGCTGGAACATGATCCTCAGTAAGTAACTTTTTCTTATGCTGCTGTGCTCATTAGGATGTATGGTAAAGTTTCCAACTTTTACTTGTTCTGTAGGCTACTTCACAGCTGACTTTTTTTTTTTTTTTTTAAACTTGCAGATATGCAGTAATTCTGGCATTTGATGTGAGGATTGAACGAGATGCCCAGGAAATGGCTGATAGTTTAGGAGTCCGAATTTTTAGTGCAGAAATAATTTATCACCTATTTGACGCCTTTACAAAATACAGGCAAGACTACAAAAAACAGAAACAGGAAGAGTTCAAGTAAGTGAGAGTTGTCCTTATTTGGAGGCTTTCAAACTTGTGTAATCCCTAATGAAATGCAAAGCATACGATTGAATGCATATTTCTGTTAATCATGGAGTTCTTCTCATGACGTTCTAGTGGGGTTTTCAATTTATTTTTTTATTGAAACCTCAAGAATTCTACAGTCCCAGCACAGAGCAGCGAAACTTTTTTCACTCAGGAGCAGATTTACTAGGACTCTTCCAGTTACAAAACCACCATCATAAAATCTAGCCTGAAGTGACCATATAAAATGGAGCTTCCTCTTTGAGTAGTGTCCCCATGGGTGATCCACTGTAGAGGTGCTTGCATCTCTGAGCTGCTGATAGGCGAACTTCGGTAGCAGTGTCTGTTAGGCCTGCATGTGTGCTCTCTCTCTCCTTGGTCTGCGCCACGGAGCTAGTTAGTGCACATGGGCTAATCCCATCTGCCTCCCCACAGTCTTTCTCAGCTGCCCATGGCTAGAGATGGTGCCATTAGCAGTCCGTTAAGGCTATTGTTCTCTTGTTCTACCTACTTCCAGTTAGTTGTTTTTTCTTTCTCCTCCTTTCTTATTCTCTCCTCTTCCTCCCCCGCCCTCCCGCCCCCCTTCCCCCAGAACTATTTTTCTTCCTGCCTTTTTTCCCCTGCTGGAGACCCTTCCCCTCAATGGGGTATGCTCAGTTCACTAGGCTTCAAGAAGTGACACACCTGTAAAGAGGCGATCCCAGTTGTGGATAAGTGCACTTAGTGCATTCGCTGTCTCGGAAGGCCACACACAGCAGAAGTGTAGTCTTTGCCAACAACTCCATCCAGGATCCCGCAAAGACAGAGCTCCTCCAGAAGATCATCTTCATGGAGGCAGCTCTGTGATAGCAGTCACCTAGTAGACATGAGTGTTCCCCACAACCTCACACATCTAAGTGATGTGAGTTGAAGAAACAGGCTGTGGACCCCACTTGCAAGTCATCCAAGAAGAGAGTTGGAAGTCCCCTTAGTGAGCCCCGAGATAGCCATAAGTGGTCACCATCTCGTCCAGCATCTTCAGCACCATTGGCACTGAGACCATCTCAGTGCAGCAGTCATGCCTCACGAAAACTGGTGGCTGCTGGTATCGCTGCCAGGCCCATGGACTGGATGGACACAGTACTGAAGGACAAGAGTAAATGTTCTAAAAAAGACTCTCCCGGTACATGAGTCCAGCCAGCGACAGCTCACATGGCACTTGAAAGACAGGTGCAGACAAGGTCTCTGCCCCCCATCCTGGCACCACCACCGATGCCAGAATGATTGGTACCAGCAGAATCCCGTCATTCCAGAGACCTCTGCATGCCAGATGCACTCAAGTCTCCATCTCGGTACCAAGACCTCTGCACTGAACTTCTGCACCAAACACAGGAAATATTCCTGCTGCCATGCCATGCCATGCCACTTTGCTCTCTAGCAAGGATTCAGCTAGTGAACCAGGGGAGGTAGTGTCAGAGTACTTCTCCCAAGTTCCATATGGTGCTCACTACCATCATGGCCCAAGGATGCACTCCTCCCCACCCCCACCATCTTGGTACAGCCACCCATGGGTGCCACCACCGGGTTCTATGCCACAGTAATGGCCACATTGGGACCCTTGGGCAGTGCACCGACAGCATGCCTCTCAAACTTCAAGCCTCACTCAAGAACCCTCCAGGCACACCCCCTCCGGTGCAACATCCAGGGTTTTGGAACCACCTCAAGAGAGAGAGGAGCAGGAAGCCAGTACTGAGGAGGAAATGACACCAAGGACCTCCTCCTCCTCCAGATGAAGCCATCCTGCCTCCCCAACCACCTTTGGCAGATGACTTCTGTCTCTTCCAGGAGCTGGCAAAAAAAAAAAGGGTGATAGACACCCTCCAGATACCATTGGAGGAAGTCAGGCACACCTACGATCAACTCCTTGATGTCGTCCTCAGAGATCACTATCCCAATTAATGAGGCCATTTTAGACCTGGCAAAGACTATGTGGCAAACCCAGCATTAGTGGCACCAACCTGAAAGCGAGCAGACAAAAAACACTGTCCCTGCCAGGGAACTTGAATTCCTTTTTTTCCCACCCAGCTCCATCATGGTGGATGGTGTCAACTTCTGTGGCCGACAACACTAGTCAAGGGCTACTCCTTACGATAGAACAAGGCACTTGCAATTCCTTTTTGGCAGAAAAGCATACTCCTTGGCCACTCTACAGTTCTATATTGCCAAATACCAAGCCCTCACAGTGAAATATGACTACATAAATTAGTCTAAATTGAATTACTTTATTGAAAAGATGCCAGAGGGACATCATGACTCCTTTAAGGCAGTTATCCAAGTGGGCCAATTAATGGCAAAGACATTGCCGCAATCTGCCCTCGATGCGGCCGACTCAGCGGCTAGGTCCATCGCCATGTCTGTAGCGATGCGACAAGCATCATGGCTTCATTTGTTGAGATTACCAAAAGAGGTGCAGTCCATGGTTGAGGACCTTCCCTTTTGAGAGCACAAAGCTCTTCACTAAGAAGACTGACTCCTCCGTTCACACCTTGAAGGACTCCAGAGCTACTCTTGAGACCACAGGCATCTCAGTATCAACCTCAGCACCACTACAAGCTCCAAAGAAAGAAAGGGAAGTTCCCTAAATGCAAACCATCTGGCCCACAATCTTCATCCCAGCCCTCTGTCTAACCACCACTTTTGATGGGCAGGTCAAGGCGCCATTAGACTACTTCCCCGACTGACACAGCCGACTTTTGTTCCACACCCATTGGCCGCTTTCCCCAATGCCTGGGAACACATAACATTGGACCAATGGGTCCTGGAGATCGTCCAAACCAGGTCCTCCATTTTACCTCCCTGCCCCCTCCACAATACCCTTCCCTGTCCCTTTTCAGGGACCCTTCTCACAAACGTTTATTAAACGAGAGATTTGCCTCCTCCAGCTAGGAGCCATAGAACCAGTACACCAACATCTATGAGACAAGGGGTTCTACTCCTCCTTTGCTAATACCCAAAAGGAAAGGAGGTTGGAGACCCATACTAGACCTCAGAGCTCTCAATAAGTTTGTCAAGGCTCAAAAATTCAAGATGGTCACACTTTCAATGATCATCCCAGCATTGGAACAGGGAGACTGGCTTTCAGCTCTCGACCTCCTGGGCGCCTATTTTCACATCTTGATCCTACCGGTTCACAGATTATTTCTCAGATTCAGTTCCAAGGTTCTCTCAGTGGTGGCCACTCATTTACGCTGTCAAGGGATAATGATTTACCCATACCTAGATGATTGTCTCTTCAGAGCCCCAGTCTCTCATGGAGGCTCAGCAAGTCACTGAGATTACGAAACATTTGTTCACAGAACTGGGTCTACAGATCAACACCCAGAAGTCAACTCTTACTTCAATGCAATACCTAACATTCATAGGAGCTGACCTCGATGTGTTGTAGGCCAAAACCTGCTTACCTCAACATGGGTTCCTATCCTTAGTCACACTCGTAGACACTGTTCAAAGCAGTCCATAAATGTTGGCCAATCTTTGCCTCCCACTTTGGGACACAGAGCAGTGGGCATCGTGGTGATACCTTATGCCAGGCTTCACATGCAATGCCTCCAAATGTGGTTTGGCTTGGTTTACAGACCAAACAAGGACACGTGGGACAAACCCCTGTCACTACCCACCAGGACAAAAAAACTCTTTAGACTGGTGGAAGGACCCAGCCAACATTTGCAAAGGGATTCCCTTCTCTCAAACATCAGCCATTGCTCCTCACCACCGACGCATCACTCATGAGATGGGGCATTTTATCCAAACGACCTCATGACACAAGGCAAATGGTCACCCATGGAGATGTCCCTTCACATCAATCTCCTGAAGCCAAGAGCTGTCAAGAACACCTGCAACCATTTCTTCCCGCTGATTGGAGGATCACACACCCATCCTAACAGACAACATAGCCTGTATGTACTATATCAATCAGCAGGGGAGAGCCAAGAGGCTGTCCCTATGTGTAGAGGCGATGAAGTTATGGAATTGGTCCATTTTCCACAATGTTACGCTTTCTGTGGCTTACCTCTCAGGTACACAAAACTTGATAGCAGAAGTCTCAGTTGCAAATTCCCACACGACCATGGTGGAGAGATATACCCAACAGTACTTCACGACCTATCCAGATGATGGGGAAAACCGTTCACAGACCTGTTCGCCATTTACCTGAACAGGAAAGGTCCACACTACTGCTCCATTCCCTGGGCGATGCTCTCATCCCATGGGACGCCTTCCCTCTGTTTCCCCTGCTGTAGAAGGTCTTGCTGAAAAAAAAAAGGGGCAAAGCCCTCATGATTTTGATTGCTCCTACTTGGCTGAGTAAAAGATTCCTCAAGGGTATAAATAATAAACCTCTTCTTTCAACTTTGACTTTCTATCCCCATGTGGGTCCCCATCTGTTTGCTGACGTAATTATCTATAAAAACGGCCTTCCTGGAAGTGATTACTTGGCCAGGAGAATAAGAGAGAGAAGCAGCTCTGATGGCGCATCCTCCCTACACGGTATTTTTTCCAGACAAGGTTACGCTCAGGCCACTTCGAAAATTCATTCCTAAGGTAATCTCTCCTTTTCACGTGAATCAACTGATTCACCTTCCAGTCTCCTACCCCAAGCCTCACCAAGACAACAGAGAGGCTATAAAACATACCGTAGATATGGCCAGTTCATGGCCAGGGCTCTCCTGACAGGACAAGTGTTTTTAGGAAGTCCCCATGACTTTTCCTATTCATTGTGGAAAGATCCAAGGGCATAGCAATATCAGCCCCAAAGTTCTCTTAAGTGGGTCTTGAATTGCATGAGACAGTGTTACCAAATTCGCAACATGATCCTTCCAGGCCCTGTTCATGTACACACCACAAAGTTGATCTCCTCATGTGTTGCCTTCTTCAAGGGTGTCCCTATCTCAGAGCCCTGTAGAGCGGTGACATGGGCGTCAGTCCACACTTTGGCAGAATACTATGCAGTCACTGAGGACAACACCTCCGATGCCATCTTGACTCCACAATTCTGTCATCTGTAACTGCCCCAACTGCGAAGTCCCGGTCCTCCAGAAGGGGTACAGCCCATGAATCACCAACAGTGAAGCACTCAGAGTGACAGTACCCATCCAACGCTGACTAGCCTTGTGGTGCAGCACGAGAAGAGACAGTGCATGGGTGGCCCCAACAGACACTGCTTCCAAAGTACTCCAGTCAGCAGCGCAGGGAGGCAAGCACGCCTGCAGTGAAGCACCCATAGGGACACATCTCGAAGAACTGTCGTTACTGCACAAAGAGAGTAACGTCATCATCTTACTCAGATCTGCGATGGGTTTACTCCTGGGAGAATTTTGCACCATTGCATGCGCAGAATCTTGTCCCACACAGATTTCTCTGCTTCCCTGAAGAAAAATGACTTTGGTGGGGAAGCCACAAGAGTGGTCATGCTGTCCTCCCCAGCAGTGTGGGCATGTCATTTCAGGTGCCCAGAGCAGCTGACGGAGGGTTAAATCACTGCAGGAAGGGGGGCTGAGGATGCCCCCGCGGGTGCCAGGTCAGACCCACCCAGATCCAGCCCCCATCTGTACAACCCCCATGCATCTGGACCACCCCAGACCATACTGCTGAGCCTCGCCCCCTGCACCTGAGCCCCTGCCCTGCCGAGCTCCGTCCCTGCATCTGGAACCTCCTGGCCATCCCCAGCCCCACCGCTCATCGTGGCTCATAATCTGCGCTGGACTCAGCTGCTAGTCCCGGCTGGGCTGGGGAAGGAGTGCACTTCCCCTGCATGGAGTGGTTGGGATCAGGGCTCAGGTCTGGGTCAGAACCACCTCCAGAAACTTCCCCTGGCTCTGCAACCTCCCCCCTCACTTCCTGTCCCCATCACTCCTCAGACACAGGGGGAGGGGTCATTGTATGGGGAGCAGCTCCCCATCTGTCCGAACCCCACCCTCCTGCATCTAGCCCACCCAACACCTCTTCATCCATTCCCCCAACCCTGCCTCGAGACCACCCCCGGCCACTGAGCCCCAAACCCCAGCACTCTGACCCACTCTCTGAGCCATCGAGACTCCCCTGCTGATCCCCATAACACCGCCACCCAGACCCTCCTTGCTGAGCCCCAGCCACCTTCACCTGGACTCCCCCTTGCAGAAACCCTTGCCTCTGCAGCTGGAACCGCCCGGCGAGTCCCCGCGCATCCAGACCCCTCACTGAGCCCCCCGCACCCAGAGTGCCCCCCACAGAACCCTCTCAACCCTCCACACTTGGATCCTGTTGGGCTTAGCCTGCCTGCCCCACACCTGGTGTGCCTGTCGCAGGGCTGCTAACCCTGGTGAGTTGCTTCAGCTGCTACTCCTGAGGGAATTCTGCCCAGAAAATTAAGAATTCTGTGCACGATATTTTAAAATTCTGCAAGATTCTGCCAATTTTATTTGTCAAATGTGGAGGCTCCAACATGGTAGTGGAGAGTACAGGCCAATGGCTGTACAGAGTTGGGAGATCACAATGCAACATGGGCACAAAGGCACGGACTCTGGGGCAGGCCCAGCCCTTGCACTGTGTCAGGGTATAGCCTCACCGCTGAGTCCGTCCCAGAATGAGGGGAGGGGGCTGCAGGGTGATCTATCAGGAGTATGGGGTTTTGAAATCCTTTCTGCTTGCTTAAGTGAGAAAAACAATTTAACTATTCTTTCTGGTTAGTCTTGCAGATTCAGGGAAGCAATGGCTGAGTGAACTGGATTTTGTTTTATTCTTGCACATTTTATGCACTTGTTAACCAAGTTCCAGTTTTTAGGACTATTTCTGACCTTGGTTAAACAAATATGGCCCCATCCAAAGCTTGTAGAGGTGACCTGAGGGCAGCATTTGACCTGCAGAATCCATATTGCTGGTGTTGTGCAAACAAGCAGGAACCCAGCTTGCCTCTCAGATCAAGTTTCCAGGGCTCACAGTTAAAAAGATGGGTTGTTTTTAATTTGTCTAATGAGTAAATTTGATCTGGGGGTCGTGACAAATGTGAGACCCTTGCAATGTTACTTCTACTTCTTTTTTTTTAAATTGGTATTCTTGTAATTACTTTCATTTGTTCTTAAATGGTTGTTAAAGCTAGTCAAAATAAAGCTCGCCCAAGCTACTTTCCTATATGATCTGCTTCAACTAGAATTGTTCAGAATTTGTTCACATTCAGTGAATATTCTCCTCTAAAATAATTATAAATGTGTCTAAAGTGTGTGTGTGAGAGAATGTCCAAAACTAACTGCATTATATGCATTATTTCAAAATGCCTCTTCCCTGTCATTTCTTAGGCATATAGCAGTATTTCCTTGCAAGATGAAAATACTCCCTCAGTTTATTTTCAACTCCCGTGACCCAATAGTGATGGGTGTAGTGGTGGAAGCAGGCCAAGTAAAGCAGGGGACTCTCATGTGTGTACCTGGCAAAAATGTAAGTAAGCGTTCTCATCTTTCTACTATGAGCATAATAAGAGTTGTTTGGCCCGATGAAGTTGGCAGGACAACATTCAGTTCCTGCTAAAGCTGCTATATATGCATCCCAAAAGGACAGGATCTCTGTAGGAGCTGCTCTCTCCCTTAAAATCATCCTTTTTTCTCATGATAGGCCAGTGTTGGAGCATGGCCTGGAGTGAACATATGTGCCTGTGCTAGATGATGTACCCTTGGGTTGTAGCGGAGACAACAAACAGCATGAGGCTAAGCAGCAGGTTGAGAGGCTGCATGACTGGAGTGCTCCCCCAGCGCCGTTCCTGTGGTGCAGCATTACATTGTAGTCACCACAGTTGAGTTCTTGGCAGCTAGCAGGGGGAGGAAGTAAACTCCCCTTACTCTTTTTTTCTTAAGAAACTAAGTTACGTCTTCCAAATCCGTTTTAAAATCCGGTCTTTGATACTTCAGGTGTTCTAAAGATGAATGTAAGTATGTATGTGTTGCTATCTCATGGTAGTAAAACTCTGAAAGAGTTACTGGAGGGACATATTACAGTAGCAGTCTTGAAAGTACCTTTTCTGTATTCAGTGCATCTGTGAGAAGCCCCAGAATGGAGGTGGGATTTGGGGAAAGCCGTGTGGGCAGAAGTTCCTTTGGGATGTGTAACAGCTTCTACGTTGTGTTACAGTTTGTTGAAATTGGAATAGTTACAAGTATCGAAGTGAACCACAAACAAGTGGATGTTGCAAAAAAAGGCCAAGAAGTCTGTGTGAAGATAGAACCTATTCCTGGTGAATCGCCTAAAATGTATGGACGACACTTTGAAGCGACAGATATCCTAGTCAGTAAGGTAAAATTTTCCTAGCAGAGATTTGCCCCCCCCTTTTTTTTTTAAAAAGGCTGGTGGCATGTTGGTAACGTGACTTGAAGTGGAGGTTGGATGGGAAAATTCTCAGCACTGTACCCCCGGGCTAGTGGAGCGCACACATTGCATGGCACGGGTAGTACAGCTCCCCTTCTTGCGGAAATCTGCATTTCCTGACCGATGTTAGTGGTGCTGACATTGACCCTTGCAGTCGTGCTATTAAGAAGGCAAACTTTCATCACCAAAGGGATGAAACACTGGAACTAAGTACATCTTGCATCACCCTTCCTTCTGAGACTGAGGAAGTAAGTTAGCCAAGGGCAAAGGACTGTAGGGGAGTCTGTTCAGTGTGGTGAATGAATATATACAGTGTTCTGTAGTGCATCCCTTTCTGTGTACAACTTTGCCCAGTTAGCACTCTGGACAGAACTGCCATGCCTCATGATGATGAAAAATGATTAGGGGTCTGGAACACATGAGTTATGAGGAGAGGCTGAGGGAGCTGGGATTGTTTAGCCTGCAGAAGAGAAGAATGAGGGGGGATTTGATAGCTGCTTTCAACTACCTGAAAGGGGGTTCCAAAGAGGATGGCTCTAGACTGTTCTCAACGGTAGCAGATGACAGAACGAGGAGTAATGGTCTCAAGCTGCAGTGGGGGAGGTTTAGATTGGATATTAGGAAAAACTTTTTCACTAAGAGGGTGGTGAAACACTGGAATGCGTTACCTAGGGAGGTGGTAGAATCTCCTTCCTTAGAAGTTTTTAAGGTCAGGCTTGACAAAGCCCTGGCTGGGATGATTTAACTGGGAATTGGTCCTGCTTCGAGCAGGGGGTTGGACTAGATGACCTTCTGGGGTCCCTTCCAACCCTGATATTCTATGATTCTATGATTCAAGACTTTACAGGACGTTAAAATCTAGCCGCTGCAGTTTGTCTGTTACGGGGGGCAAGGTATAAACACTGATGATTCATTTACTCTAATCTCAGATTTTTAAAACTACTTTATTTGTATTACAGTAAGTACAAAGCCCCATTGGTTTAGGCACTATGCAAATGTAGTGAGACAGTCTTTGCTCCAAAGAGTTTACAATCTAGATAAGATAGGCAAAGTGGATTGCCCAGGTAGATAGCAGGTCGGGGCAAAGTTGGTATTAGAACCCTGATTTCCTCACACTAAACCACACTACCTTCAATATATTTGGGGAATAATTTCATTAAAACACTTGTTTCTAATATTCATATGTTGTGTATTTGCAGATTAGTCGTCAGTCCATTGATGCCCTGAAGAACTGGTTCAGAGATGAAATGCAGAAGTCTGACTGGCAGCTTATTGTAGAACTGAAGAAAGTGTTTGAAATAATTTAGGTTTTTGGTTTTTTGTTTTTTTTTTTTAAAAAGCAATGGGCAGGCTGGAATATTACTCACTATTCCTGTTCTAAAAATCGCCAACAAAGTCAGAGTATTGAAGAGACTGTTGGACTTATGTTTGGGAGGAAAATATGTGGATAAAATGTTTTCCATGAGAAACCAAGAAACTTACACTGGTTTGACAGTGGTCAATTTACATGTCCCCACGGTTCCACTGTGCCTGTTCACCTCTCCCACGGCCCTTCCCTTTTCGTGGCTGCTGTTTTAAAGTTTGCCCTTCCCCACCCTCCTAATCAACAAATAAATAAAAATTGAATTTTTATTACAGATCTAAAGCTTTCACTTTTATATTGATATCAGTACTGCAGTATTTGATTAACCAAGCTTTTGCAGACTTTGGTTCTCGGACATGTTTGATGTAAGAAATACTTCTTTATTTATGCATACCTCTCTCCCCCCTTGATTTCTTCCCCTCCACCGCCATTCTTCTGCTTTGTGCCTATAGGAATTTTTTAAAATAGAAATTAGGTAATCAGATATTTCTGTATTTGCTTTGTGTGAAACAATGATGTAAAACATAGTTGGCCACCTTTAATTGCTTGTACAGTTCATGAAAGTCAACTTAATCTGTAATCATTACAAAGCAGAGCCACAAATAAAGGAAATGGACACATTAGCCCTTTTGTTATAACTCGTTTCAATAAATAAAGCATCTGATAGGCTGTTCTGTAAAAGTGAAGTTTACATCTGTAGTACCAGCAGATAAGGTAACAGAATTTTACAGGTCCATCGTTTTAAAGAGGGAAACCACCAAACCCCTCTCTCCTGCTGTGCTGCCAACCCCTACCAGCCAAGAAGAAAAAATTGTGGTCCAATAACACATTCATGGTTTAGGTTTGGGATTCTGATATTAAAAGCACCACACAGTGTGCTGTAATGCCAGAGGAGCTCTGGTAGAAATAAGTTTGAATAGAAATTCTGTTGTCTTGCCATTATTCAGAATGGTGCTAAGTAGGCATAACAACATGTTCTGATAGGCAGACAAAGCAAACGTGCTTTATCTCCAGCGGCTGAGCCAAACTTTTAGGTATTGCAGCAAAGTTATTGACTGGTTCAACAGCTGGGGACTTGATGGCAGATTCACCCAGTGCAAAACGGGCCAGCTAATTTTGACTGTGTGGTAGATGGAAATAAGTCTGTATTGTGGGTAGCCTTGATTTTTTTCCCCTTAAAAAGGACACTCAGCTCAGATTGTTAGATCCAGCCTAGATCAGCTAGAATTTCTTTTTCAGCTGTTGCTGAGTATATAGCCTTTGTGTGGTGTCAGAAACACTCCGATCAGTTAAAAGCTTATAAATGGAAATAAAGCAAACATGAGAATGTGACTTGCACATCCCTAAAACTAACTTGAAATATGGAATCCCACATTCCTGTTTGAAATTCACGGTTCAGAGGAAAGCTGCTATGTAATCAACTGTTAACCTGGATGAACGAATTCTGGTGGCAGTAACGTAGTTCAAAGCCATCTTTTGCTTTTTAACTGCAATTTTGGATCAAAGTATTATAAGCCACTCTTGTATTATTTTTGCTAGCGTAGCTGTCTTATGAAGATAGCGAGCTCTGGCTGGATTGCCCTCTTCCCCCCCCCGCCTTTTTTTTTTTTTTAGGGGTTGGAGGAACTCCCATTACAGGGCATCTTGGTTTAACTACTGTTCCCTGACGGATTATTTTGGACTATGGCGGCTTGAACAAAAATGCATTCTTGATGAGTGGACCCAGAAGCAAGCACCTTTTAATAATTAAAAGTGCAACAACACCAACAAAAAAGACTTTCAGGACTTTCAAGCTCACTTCTGGAAAGGGCTATGTTTCATTATGGTCTGAGCTTGGTAAAATTAAAGATCTATCCACCCCTCAGTCCAGGCGTTCTCAATTGATGACGTCGGGTGTCTTTTCATAAAGATGAGAATAGACTGACCTGTACATGGGGGAGGAAGAGGAGCCTGTTACTAATCTGTTTTGTAATCCTGGTTCTTTGAGATGTGTTGCTGTCTGTCCATTCCACTCTTGGGGTGTGCACATGCCTAGTGCACTAGCATAGGCGATTTTTCCCTCAGTGGTACCTGTAAGGGTAGTGAATGCACCTGGTACTGCTCTGCAATGCTGTAAAGGAGTGGATCCCTCTGTTTCTTCTTACCAGACAGCCTTAGATATGCTTAGGAAGGAGGGTGGGTCATTGAATGGACATGTGCAACAGCCCAAAACACAGTTACAGGTTAGTAACCATTTTTATTTTGAGTGGTTGCATATGGGGGGAGGGTAGCTCAGTGGTTTGAGCATTGGCCTGCTAAACCCAAGGTTGAGAGTTCAATCCTTGAGGGGGCCATTTAGGGGGTTCTGGGGCAAAATGGGGGATTGGTCCTGCTTTGAGCAGGGGGTTGGACTAGATGACCTCCTGAGGTCCCTTCCAACTCTGAGATTCTATTCTACGTCCATTCCACTTCTGGATTGACCTGCATGTGAGTCGCCTTGGGTGGGATTGGCCTCCATCTGAATAAAGATGGAAAGAACACACATGCAGAGCTGGCATCCCTTCTAGATTGTTGGGAGATGGCATAATGAGAAGCAAAAGTAGGTCCTGAAGATCAAGTTGTAGCTCTACAGGGGTCTGGTATAAAGTGCATAAGCTAGAAAGGCTGCAGAAGCTGTGATCTTTTTAAATGAGCTAGCACCTTGGTCAGCAGAGTTAAATTGGCTAGGGAGTAGTAGCGCGCACACCTATACAAGAGGAAATCCACAATGAAATTCATGAAAGTCAACTTCATCCATCACAAACAGTTGTGAGGATAATGTAAATGGTTTAGTCCTATCCAAATAAAATGCTAACACTCTCCTAACGTAGCAGAAAGCCCCTACGCCTCTCGGTGGGGTGTGTGTTTGTTTTTTAAAGCACTGCAACTGTGCCGTTTCTGCGCACTAAGTGGCTTGGCAGTGTGGACGCCTCAGGAGTGACGGCACAGAAAGCTGCTTTATGGCCCGGAAGCTTGCCAGTGTAGACGAGGCCTAAGACTCCTGGGGGCCCTCGCACCAGTGTATCCAGGGCATGATGAATCAGGCTGTACGCTGAGCTCAGCCATTGTTGAGATGCAGCCGAACATGACTAGCCATGTTAAGTACATGCGCCATGTGCCTCTGAGCCAAGCTGTGCTGTTGTGCTAGGATGAGCCTGCATGGCTAACGGAACAGCCAGCAATACCTGGACCTGTTTTGATGGATAGCCCTGGCTGGCATAAAGTCCGAGACCGCTCCTATAAACTCTAGTCTGAGAGGTGTGACTTGGCTTCACTGATCAGCAATCCCAGTGCACCAAAGGCTGATTGGCTCTTGGCCACACTGGACAGCACCTGGCTCTTGGATTGGCCTCTCACCAACCAGCTGTTGAGGTATGTAGACGCTTGAATGCCTCATTTCCTCAGCAGTGCAGCCCTACCACCATGAGCTTTGTCAGAACATAGGAGCACGGGTCAGCCAAATGGCAGGACTCCAAACTGATAGTAGGAGGGAATCAACCATAAATATGAGGACTTGCCTGTGGCTTTGGTGTATTACCACAGGCAAATACTTGTCCTTTAAGTCAAGGGCAGCATACCAGGTGGCAGGCTCTAGGGGCTAATCGTAGCCAGTGCCACTTTATTTTCTTTATGTACGTGACTGCCTTTTGCTTTTAGCGAGAATAAAACCCCTTTCTTCTGTCAAGGAGGAAATTTCTCTATCACTCCCCTATAGAAGGTGATATTGTACCTTCTGAAGGAGCAAGAACTTGTGAGTATAGTCCCTAAAAATGAGGGGAAAGGAAGGGGAGTTAGAAATAAACTTAAGCATGTATCCCAATTCCACCATGCTTGGCAGTAGTGCTGTGGGTCCAAGCACTTGGGAAGTAGGAAAAAATGGCCAAGAGATGGTGACAAACTGGTACTATGGCCTCGAGGAGAGCATCAAACTGACTGCTTGGTGTTCCCAGGGCATCTGTATAAGCTCACAGTGGCTGAAGAGTGAATCAGATGTGATGCCTTCCTGTAGTTTTTCCCTTTCCTTCTTGCGTAGTCATGGTGTTGAGGTGTAAAAGGTGGCTAATGGGGGTACTACTGTGTTCAGACCTGCTGCTTCTTTGGGAGAGGACTGTAAATACCCAAAGACTTGAGTGTAGCCCTAGACTTCCTAAGACTGTGAATCTTATCAGACTTCCGCAAAAAGTCGATCCTTCAAAAGGAAGCTCCTGAATGGTCTGTTGGACCTCTTGAGGAAGACCTAGTAACTGGAGCCATAATCACCTCTGCAGTGCAATGGCTGATGCTGTGGCTCATGCAGCAGAATCTGCCATGTCCAGTACAACCTGAGGTAAGGTCCTGGCTACCAACTTTCCCTCATAGACTACAGGCTGGCCTCTTGCAGCTTGTCTGCAAATTTTAAAACATGGTCACAGAGGACGAACTAACGTCTCCCCAAGGCCTGCTGATGAGAAATCCAGAGTTGTAGTTCAGCTGTTGAATAAACTTTCCTGCCAACACGATTGTGCTTCGCATCTTTTGATTTAGGCGTTGATACCTGCTGACCCTGGCACCTACAAGAACCCCAAGATGGTAAAAAAAAAAACAAAAAACCCTACAGGGAGATATACCTCCACTCCGTCCATTTAGTTGTAGGAGGCAGGGAAGCTGGCATTTGCCACAATACTACTTTTGGCTTGAGTCTAGCCTCAATTATGAGGAGTGGCACTGGAGACAGCCCCCACAGAGCGGAAGCTCTCAACCAATCTGTATAAACTTGACTGAACTAGTTCCACCTAGCTAATAAGCTGCCCTCTTTAAGATGTCTTCATAGGCCCTGTAGTCGTCTGGGGGAGATGAGGAAACACCAACCCCCTACTGCAGGGGTGGGCAAACTATGGCCCGTGGGCCACATCTGGCCCTCAGCTCCTGCTAGCTGGGACAGCACGTGGAGCCACCTGGTCACACTTCGGAGCCAGAGTGGGGGACATGCTTCCGGGAGCTGCTTGCGGTAAGCACTGCCCGGAGCATGCAGCCCTGAGCCCCACCCCCCATGCCCTGCTCCCCCTGCCACCCAGCCCAGAGACCCCTCTTGTACTCCAGGCCCCTCATCCCCAAAGCCCACCCCCCCCCCAAAACAGCCTGCCTGATCCCCCTCCTATCCTCTGAACCCATTGGTCCCAGCCCCGAGCCACCTTCTGCACCCCAACCCCCTCATCTCCAGCCCAACCTGGAGCCCCCTCCCACACCCTGAACTCCTTATTTCTGGCCCTCACTCCCTCCCACACCCCTCAATACTCAATTCTGTGAGTATTCATGGCCCACCACACAATTTTTGTGGCCTGCAGGCCATAAAGTTTGCCCACCCTTGTCCTATCGCCTTGTCAGGCACTGAGGCGGTGGAACTAAGGATGGCTGAGCTGGCGTTTCCCCCAGTTTGCTCAATAGGGGATTCACTGAGGTAGATAACCCATGTGCAGTACTGGGCTTCCTGCAACTCTTGCCCTGCAGTTGGTGATGTCTACTAGAGGATGTAGTGGGGTGGGTGCAGAGGCAATCTGGAGACAGGGAGAACCCCCCACAGGTTCCAATACAGCTATAGATATGGCACTGGAGCCCAATTTCTTCCCCCTCTCAGCTCCCTCCTAGCAGACCAACAGGTGAAGACCATCTGAGGTACCATGTGCTGAACGCTAGCAGCTGGCAAATCTGTGCTAGAGCGTATCTGTCCATACTGGGCGAGATATTGCTTGGCCTGCTGGCAAAGCCGGCACTCAGCTCACGTGCCAGGTATTGACTGCAGCAAGAGATGTACATCAAGAGCTGCTCTTGCTGAGCCAAAGATGAGAGCATCGTAGAGGTCAGTTTCAACAGCAATGGGGGTTGACGCGCCCTCCTCCCCTCCCCCAGGCAGTATCGGCACAGGGGAGAGCCCTTGCACTCCACCCTCCTTCCCAGCTTGACTGGTGGATTTCAGGGGCAGGGACCTTGATCTCTTAGGCAATGCGACTCTGTATCCAGTGCTGCCGCTTCAGTACCAGAGCAGATCAACACAGAATGACAGAGGCAGCATGCCTCACCAAAATAGCGGGGGATGGGGCCTGCCTCGAATAGGAAGGCTCCCAAGGTGGGTGCAGAGCCACCTTCATACAAAGGAGCTTCAGTCTGACCTTCCTGATTTTAGTTCTGGGGTTAAAGTCCCTGCAGATTTGGCACCTCTCTGATGTGAGCTTCTAGGCCCTTTGAGGCAAGTCACTAACCAGCTTCGGTTTCTTGCATGCATTGGCAGGAGTGAAACAGAGGCACCCCTGACCCCAAAACTGGCAGGAACCAAAGTGTGCACAGATACAAAAGGAATCCTACTAGTAGAAAAATACACGAAGCCTCATAGAGCTATTAACAAGTGCCAACTCTATACAATAAAATACTAAGAGAAAGGGAAATGGTTGCCAACACCCATCACAGCAGCTAAGGAGTTTGGGGGAGAGGAAAGGGGCTGTGACAAAGTGGGGCTTTATTCATCTTATGTTGCATGTGAGTCTTACTGTCCTATACTAATATCATGTGTACGTCAGTTTCCCAGTGTACTGCACTAATACTTCAGTGGTGGGAATTGGGTGTGTGATTTTTGTGGGGGCCCTCAGGGCAGCTGAGGCTGCCCCATTTGCACCCATGTAACCTGAAGCCCATGGAAACAAGACAAAGAGATGGATGAGGAGCAACAGGGGTGTGGTGGAGGTCGGATGGCTGGAAGTCTGCGTGGGGGGGACTGAAAGGGGGGAGTCCAGGGCATCTGGCCCAGGACTCCCAAAAAGGACTTGGTAGAAAGTCACTGATTTCTGTGCTAACAAGTTCTGTCCTACGCTGTGTTCCCATCGACGAATAAACCTTCTGTTTTTACTGGCTGCCTGAGTCACGTCTGACTGCGGAGTTGGGGTGCAGGACCCTCTGGCTTCCCTAGGAGCTCCGCCCAGGCGGACTCCCTGAGGAAAGCGCACAGTATGAAAGGCCGAAGCTGTATAAGCTTCTTGCCCTCGAGACAGTCTGCTCAGGAGGCATGCTCCCCCCCGAGTCCTGCCTGGCTTCATACAGAGTAGTTTCAGAGCACTCCATGACAGGGAGTGGGGAGGGCTGTGCTGCCCTTGACATTATTGTACAGCAGTGGGCACATGCAACACCTGGCCAGATACCACTGAGGGAAAAATCTCCTATGCTAGCGTATCTTTTAGAAAGTTATATATACACTATCTCCAACAAAAGTTATGGGCTGGATGCAAAGATCTCCTAAAAGATATGCTCTAGGAACTATTTTGGGGAAGTTCTAGGACCTTTGTAATACAGGAGGTCAGAGTACATTATCACAATGGTCCCTTCTGGCTTTAGGGTTACTGAGTGAGGTTCTTTGGCCTGTGTTTCTGCAGGTGGTCAGACTAGACGATCGTAACGGTCCCTTCATAATTTATGAAACTATGCTGCAGCAACTGAGCAAAAACAATAGTAAATATTTACTAAGCAAAATGCATCATATGATTGCAATTCAGGGCTGAAAACTAATGCTGACATTCTTTCCATTTAAATTGTTATTTGGGTCAGCTTCTATATAAAACATGTTTCAGAGTAGCAGCTGTGTTAGTCTGTATCCACAAAAAGAAAAGGAGGACTTGGGGCACCTTAGAGACGAACGAATTTATTTGAGCATAAGCTTTCCTGAGCTACAGCTCACTTCATCGGATGCAACTGATGCATCCGATGAAGTGAGCTGAAGCTCAGGAAAACTTATGCTCAAATAAATTTGTTCGTCTCTAAGGTGCCCCAAGTCCTCCTGTTCTTTTTATATAAAACATGTTGTTTTAATTGCTGCAGTCAACTACCATTTTGTGCTCACTGCATGCCTTTCACTCCCCAAACAAAGGAAACATGCCACAGCTGTTTTAATGTAACATACTCCATAATATTGTAAATTTACTGAAACCCCACAGTGGGCACGTCCCACCTAATGAAAAACCCGAGAAGTGATCAGGGTGGGAGCGGAGCTTGACAGGAGCTCTCTCTGTACTCTTCCAGTTTTTTTCTGAGCCACCCATGCATGCCTCACTCTGATCCTTCCCCATCATGGGAAAAGAAGCGTGCAGCAAGGTCCCCAGTACGCAAACCCTGGATTCTGCAAAATAGGTAACAATGTGAAATGTTAAAGGAAAAACATACATGCAAGTAATGTAAAACTTTGTGACCACCCATCACTACTGTAACAGAGATTTTCTGAATGGGGCCACAGAAATCACAACAGTTTTATGTGCAATGTAGTTAAGAGTGTGCTACAGAGTGTATGGGACTTATGCTTTCATACTTTGTGGATCTACAAATGTACAGAACACAGTTTATGCATTAGTTCAATGGGTACTGGCTTTATAATCCCAAAGGCAAGAAAGATAAATTATTCAACCCAAAGCATTGCCTGTAGTTTTAAGCTGTCACACTCAAATGTATTCTAGACTACTGTGTACAAACAGGTACAATGATTCAAGGATTTTTCTCACAGAAATTTTTTTGAGAGAGCTAAATAAGCGCTTACCACTGCAGAGATTAGTAAAATGACTCAAAGCTACAGCTTTAATAAAGGGTTAGCTATATTCAAACTGAAGCATTGACAAAACGGAATCAGTACAAAAATATACATACAGTTCTTTATTAAACAACTGTAAACACTTCACTGTAAAAATCCATAAAACTTTATAAACAAACATTTTGCAAATAGATTCTATACTACAATAAAAGAATTTTAACACAGTTATTTACATGCAATACTGACAAATTTGGCACTTTTTGAAAAGAAATGTACAAAACACTTTTTTGTTTAAAAAGAAATTGAAAATTATAAAAACTCAGAGCCTTACTATCATGCACTTTGCAAATACCTCACAAGCACTTATGGCACAGCTAGCAGAGAGCTCCAGGCTCCCACCAAGCTCTTTATTACAAGTTAAGTTCAGATAACTTTTAATGTGCTTCCATAAGTTTGTTGTAAAACCACCTGAACATTGTCAAGAATGAAGTCAAATGCCATATTCCAAACGGATTCCACAGACTGCTGCATTAACCTGGGGAGGGGGGGGGGGGGAGGGGGCGAAAAAAAGGAAGCCATGCTTAGAACAATAGAACAGTCATCCTTCCCAGGTCGATGTGTATTACAGTACAGGATGCTTTGGGAAGAATTTGTTTCCAATATCCAAAGTGAAAAAAATCCCACTAGAAATGAATCACAGCAGCGCAATATAAACAGTGTTTGGATTAGTTTTTAGTAAAACAACACACTAAAAATTATGTTAAAAGATTATTAAGAATTAATAATTATGCCAGAATTATGCCTCTACAACCTTAATTTGGCCCCTTTATGCATATGCATTACAATATATTCTTTAATTATATTATTGCTGAATTAAAGTTGCACAAACAACCTTAATTCTAGCATTTCCTAACTTTGGAGTTTACTACCTTAATAATGTTCTCCTACTGTAGTTTTTGTGTGTGTAATTTGCTGTGTTTTAAAAAAAGCAAAACCAACCAAGCCAACCCCCTCCCCCCCACCAAATTCCATGATGTGGCATCATACTGACATACCCCTGGGGCTCACCAACAGCAGTGAAACTTTTAGATTCATATCGACCTCTGCCACTGAGCTAACTGGATACCTGATGAGAGTGGCAGGTTGCTATCCTTTATGAGGGCCAGCAAGGAGAATGAGAGACCCTGCTAATGGGTTTCACAAATATTTGCTGAGACAGAGGAACGGTGACACTGATTCAGGGATCTTGTGTTCCATTCCAAACTCTAGGGGGGAGTGTACACTCTAATGGACATAGACTCTTCTGCCCATTTACCCCACACTTGACACCTTATGCACCATTCCTTCCAACCTGCCTCTATCCCATCACTGACTCCTCGTCCCATTCCATTCTCCTCACCTAGTTAGTCCCAATCTCCACTCCCCAAGTTTCTGACCCAGTCTCCTTGCCCAGTAAGTCCCAGTCCCTCCCACCTCCCCGCTCAGCCAATTCCAGTTCCCTCCCCCACCTCCTGATCTCTCCCGCACTGAGCCTCCAGACTCCTGCCCCCCTCACCATTATGCATCCTAGTCTCCATCCCCAGCCTTCTCATTCAATCTCACTATCCTCATCTCCCTCTGCTCCTTGGCCCAGTGTTATTTGCTCAGTCAGTCTCAGTTCTCTCACTGTGCCCCAGCTCGTCAGATTTGTCTTCCTCCCGTCCACCTCCTTCAACCTGCCCCACCGGTTTCCAGCTCCAGCTTCCTCATTCAAGCTTCTTTGCTGCCATCCAGTCTTCTCACCCATTCCCCTCCTCAGCCCGAACTTCCTTGCCCAGCCAGTCGCAGCGCCCCATGCTCGCTTCCAGTCCCAGTCTCCACTCCCCATCTGTCTCAATTTATTCCCCAAACCCTCCCCTGCAATGCCAGACGTCAGTCTCTTATCCCCTCTGCATCTGAATCAGATGGCTTCCTCCTCCCTTCTGCCAACAGGGGGTCACTGAATGCCCAGAAGAGACAGTTTCAATGCTCTCAGTTCCAGTGCCCACTCTGGCCCAAAGCAGCCATTATGGAGAAAGTCCAGTTTTGGAGAGTCCCTAGTCTGGAGAGGGCTTACTCAGTTGCTCTGTGGGGCGACTCATGCACATTTTGATCACACACAGGAGCTGTAAGAGGCCCAAGCATGCTCAGTGAGGATGGAAGCCCCAGAGAACTTAGTTAAGCTCTAGCAAGTCTCTACTGAGCACCTGTGAACTCTGCTTTTTCAAAGGTTTATAAACTTGTCCTTATTTGGGCAGATTTTCACTAGAGCTTAAAAAAAAGTTGCCAGAATATTTTCAACACCGAAGAAAAACTTATTTTCCCCTAGCCTTGTTCTTGGAAACAGATGAACTGTTTTGGCTGAAATTTTCCAAAAAAATTCAGCCAGGGGCAGAATGGAAAATTTCAGCCTGAATGGTAAGTCTGTCGAAGTTATAAGCAACTGAAAACAGAGGTGCCACTAGTCCAGTCTATAATCAGTACAATCTTAGGTAATGCTCAGGCTGTTCTGAAGTTCAGAGGACTATATTTCTCCAAATATAAAGAACTTCCCAGCAACTTTTACAAATGTCAGTATTTTTACCATTAGGATTACAACATACAGATAAACAGGTTAACTGGTGACTCTCTCACAACCTTACCCCCAATAATGAAGGAATTTAAATGATAAATTTTTGGATTCTGACACTTCCCTCACACCAAGACATTTGGGCTGCATCTGTCTTCCTACAAGAATGCAATTCAGACATTTACACAGAGCTCTGGCATGTTACATTGGGTGCTTGGCTGGAGGCTGAAACATCAGTGCAAGGGCAGAAGAGGCATGTCCAAACCTAGAGATCCATGGACTTGTACCAGCTGCCTCTCTAGTATTTAAAATCCAGGAAGAAAGGTGTAAACAAAGGTTAGGACCCAGAAAACTGTCCAAAAATCAAACAGTGAGATTCTGTGCTGCATCTGTAAGAGGCGCTGCAAACAACTCAGAGCCTGGAGGAGGGAGCAGCCCCTACGTGACTAAAACTTTCTGATTCTGGGCTGCTACAGGGGTCAGAGTGACTTTCAGTGTAAACTTGGACAGCCCTGGAAGGCTGCCTAAATTACAGGTTGTATGTGGGCAAGCTGCTACTCTATCCCACACTTTCCCCACTCCCTGTCTTGCTCTGGTATACTCCCTATGCCAGGATTTGCGAAGAAGTCCTTTAGGACATCCTGACGCTGTCTTCCTCAGCTCCTCTGCAGATTAAGAATCAGGGCTTTCAGGGCTCTTTATGTTGTTGTCTCCTTTACCTGGTGTACAGGGGCCAGAATGGGGGCGATAATGTCACCAGCTGTTTTTCCTTAAAAACTTAATGGGATTTTATGCCAGTTTAGTTAAGAATCTTACATAAAATACCCATCTGCTCTGTTAATTTCACAGTATGACTAATTATTTCATATTAGTTTACAAAGGCCCAATGACATACAATAATGCATAGGCATAACTGAATAATATTTTGCATTTCTTTGTGCCTATCTGATGATATCAACCCTGTGAAGTAGGTACTATTTCAATTTACAGGTGGAAAAGTTGAGGCACTATTAAGTGACTTGCTCAAATCACAGAGTTAATCAGTTGGAAATCCACTTCAGGTGACTCACAAGCAGTTCAATCCAGAGGTGGTTTAGAGTTCACCTGAAAAAAGATTCAAGGACATCAAATCTGAATCTGGCATTATCTCTAGAATGTTGAGATATGGCATAATGAGGTGCAAAGGCATGTACTGATGACCAAACTTGCAGCTCTGTGTAGTCACTTGAGCTAGAAAAAGCTGCAGAAGCCACCTGCAGTCTCGTTGACTGTGATACCACTCGGCTTAGTGGAGACACATTGGCAATGTCGTGGCATAAACATATGCAGCAGAAAATGCATGGCGAGATTTTGAATCGAGACTAGAAGATTCTTCATCCTGTCTGTAACGGTCATGAACAGTTTTGAGGATGACTTGAATGATTTAGTCCTGTCCAAGTAAAAATAGAAGACTCTCTCTGCACATACAACGTATGGCATCTCACTTTATACTTACGAGCATCGGGCTTGGGAAAGAAAGTTTGTAAGTATATTGCCTGATTGATGTGGAAAATGAGACACTTTAGTCAGAAATTTTGGATGTGATTGTAAGTATACTTTGTACTTATAAAAGACTGTATAAGGTGGGACAGTTACCAGGTCTCGCAATTCTCCCACTCTCCTCACAGAGATAATCACCACTAACAAGGCTACTTTCATCAAAAGATGAAGCAATGAACAGGTAACCAGCAGTTCAAAGTGGGGACTCACAAACCTTGTTAACATCAGATTTAATCTTCAAGGGGGACAGGTTCCTTTACTTAGGGATATAACCTGTCCAGATCTTTCAAGAACCTGAGTGACATCAGATTGGAGAAAACTGAGTGATGAGCAACTAGACGGTGGAAAGCAGAAACAGCTGCTAGCTGAACCCTGATGGAACTAATGGAAAGTCCTTGCTGTTTCAAGTGGAATAAATAATCCAGAACTTGTTGCATAGACGCCTGGATCAGTGAAACACCTTTGTGCTGAGACCATAAGAAGAACCATTTCCACTTCAACAGGTATGGGTACCTAGCAGAAGGTTTTCTGCTATTCATGAGGATGTTTTGTAAATCCTTTGAACAGACCTCCTCCTCAGATGTTAACCATGGAGCATTCAGGCAGTAAGATGAAGAGCATCCAGGCTAGGATGAAGGAGATGTCCATGGTCCTGTGATTATGTATGGATATGTATTTCCCATATATATCCATACATAAAGGCTTGGGGGCGGGGGTCAGAGGTAAAGAAGGAGCTGAGGAATAGGGAAAATTGCTGGGGAGGAGCCTGGGTCTGAACTTGGAGGGCTGTTGGGTGTGGGTGGGAGAAGTATGGAACAGGGTTTTTGGGGGTGAAGGTGGGGCGGGAGGGGGAACTGTTAGGGAGCCTCTCCCATGCAGACCCTGGCTGATCACTAGCCTCTCTGTCAGGCACATTTGCCCCTGTCCCCATGTATCCCTATACCCTCCTCTGTCCCCATGTGGCCCTGTACCCCCACTCAGCCACCCCTCTCCCACCATACGTCTCTGCACCCTCCTGCTCCTGTGTTCCTGCACCCCCACTGCCATTCAGCCCCCGCCTCAGTCTGTCCCCTCCACTAGCCCTTCTGAAACGTATGTGATCCCCACAGAAACCCATGTACCCCACGCTGTCCATCCCCCCATAGCCTGTGCATCCTGACCTGGCCCAACAGGCAGGGCACTGTGAGGAACGCAGTCTCTTCACTTCCCTATCAGCAGCTGGGGCTGCTCCCACCTGGAAGCAGATGCTCTCTGTTCTGGTGCCACAGCAGCCCCTGGTGGGTGAAGGGCAAAAAGCGTAACTGCAGCACTGTTCCAGCAGAATGTATTTTCTGCAGAGAAAAAAAAATTCTGTACGGGACATGAATTCTGTACATGTGCAGCGGCACAGAATTCCCCCAGGAGAAAGCACTGTCCATAAGCACTCATAAATTCTTTCCCCAATGTTGGTGAGGAAAGCCTGACAAGCTAGATGCATGGATCTCAACTCTCTCACATTTTTGTGGAGAGCTAAATCTTGGACAGACCAGAAAGCTTGAGTCATGGATTTCCCAGGTGAACCTAGAGAAGCATCTGTACCCAGAGTCAATGTGGGTTGTGGGGGGACAAAGGGAACTCCCTCACATATGTTGGCTGGGTTCATTCGCCAGTCCAAAATGGCTAGGACTCCTGTGGGCTCTTGAACTAGCATGTCCCAGTGGGTGACAAATCAGAAGGTACATCAAGCTCACCCACATCTAAAACTTCCTGAGATGAAGTCTGGAAAGCCAAACCACACATGTACATGAGGCCTGAGACAGATCCTTACAGTCATAGTGGGATGGACATTTAAGTCTAAGAAAATGGCTAACAGTCTGAAATCTGGTTTTTGTGGGAAGAAAACCCCGACTGCTGTAGAGTCCAGGACCACTAATATCTTCTGATCGGGGGAAGTGCTGACTTGTCCTTGTTGATTGGCTGCCCCAGAACTCTAAAGGACTAGATCATTGCAACACTGAATTTTACTTGGCTCTTGGACTGACCTCCCACCAACCAATTGTCCAGGTATGGAAATATTTGTACTCCTGTTTTCCTTAGGAATGCAGCCACAACCACATGCATTTTGTAAATACTTGCAGGGTCATGGACAGACTGAAAAGTAGGACTATAAACGGATAATGGGAGTCACTGACCATAAATCTTAGGAATTTTTCTGTGGCTTTGAGGATAGAAACACGAATCCTTCAAGTCGAGGGCAGTGTACCACCTGCCAGGATCCAGGGAATAGATTAGAAAGGCTCCGGCGATCATGCGAAATTTTATTTTCTTTACATATTTGTTCAGCTCTCACAGGTCTAGTAAGGGCCTAAGACCTCATTTTGCCTTTGGAATTAGAGAGTAGCATGAATAAAACCCTTTCCCTCTGAATAAAGTAGGAATCTCTTCTACAGCTCCCAACGTGAGACTGGACCTCCAGAAGGAGGACCACTTTGTGAGAGTGGTCCCTGAAGACGGACTGGGAAGGTAGGGGAGGAAGGGTAGAAACACAACCTTCAGTTTATCCCAGTTCCACAGTGCTTAGGACCCACTACTCTATGGTAATATGGGTCCAAGCACATAGGAAGTGGAATAGCCTGTCAGAAAAAAACAGGGATAGGAGAAGCTGGCATAAGGCAAACTGGTAAGCTATCCTCAACAGGGCAGTCAAACAGACTGCTTGGTATATCCACGCTGTCTCTAGATGAGCTCACTGTAGACAAAAAGTGATGAGGGGGTGGTCTCATATGACTCTTCCCTTTCCTCCTGGACTGGTCAAGTAGCCTAAATATAAAGGGCTGGTAACAGTCAGTGAAATGACTCAGGGCAGAATTGCTTTTTTCGTGTGGAGTGGAGTATAAAACCTCAAAAGACTTCAATGTAGCTCTGGAGTTCTTCAGACTGTGGAACTTATCAACATTCTTGGGAAAAGAGGGTCGGTATCTCAAAAGGGAGATCCTGCATATTCTGCTGGACCTCCTGTGGAAGACCTGATGATTGAAGCCACAAACATCTCTGCTCAGTCCTTTTGGCTGTTGGTGGCAGAGAAGATGGTTTTTGCCAACAAACCCTTCTGAGCTCTAGAATGACCTCATTTATAGGCAGAGCAACTCAGGAGGGCCTGGCTGAACACCAAAATTCCTCCAATCATAGAATATCAGAGTTGGAAGGAACCTCAGGAGGTCATCTAGTCCAATCCCCTGCTCAAAGCAAGACCAATCCCCAACTAAATCATCCCAGCCAGGGCTTTGACAAGCATGACCTTAAAAACCTTAAAGGAAGGAGATTCCACCACCTCTGTAGGTAACACATTCCATTGCTTCTCCACTCTCCTAGTGAAAAAGTTTTTCCTAATATTCAACCTAAACCTCCCCCACTGCAACTTGAGACTATTACTCCTTGTTCTGTCATCTGGTACCACTGAGAACAGTCTAGATCCATCCTCTTTGGAACCCCCTTTCAGGTAGTTGAAAGTAGCTATCAAATCCCCTAGTCTTCTCTTCTGCAGACTAAATAATCCCAGTTCCCTCAGCCTCTCCTCATAAGTCATGTGTTCCAGCCAGCTAATTATTATTGCTGCCCTCCGCTGGACCCTTTCCAATTTTTCCACATCCTTCTTGTAGTGTAGGGACCAAAACTGGACACAGTACTCCAGATGAGGCCTCACCAATGTCAAATAGAGGGGAATGATCACGTCACTCGATCTGCTGGCAATGCCCCTACTTATACAGCCCAAAATGCCATTAGCCTTCTTGGTAACAAGGGCACACAGTTGACTCATATCCAGCTTCTCATCCACTGTAACCCCTAGGTCCTTTTCTGCAGAACTGCTGCCTAGCCACTCAGTCCCTAGTCTGTAGCAGTGCATGGGATTCTTCCGTCCTAAGTGCAGGACTCTGCACTTGTCCCTGTTGAACCTCATCACATTTCTTTTGGCCCAACCCTTTAATTTGTCTAGGTCCCTCTGTATCCTATCCCTACCCTCCAGCGTATCTACCACTCCTCCCAGTTTAGTGTCATCTGCAAACTTGCTGAAGGTGAAATCCACACCATCCTCTAGATCATTAATGAAGATATTGAACAAAACTGGCCCAAGGACCAACCCTTGGGCTCTCCGCTTGATACGGGCTGCCAACTAGACACGGAGCCATTGATCACTACCCCTTGAGCCTGACGATCTAGCCAGCTTTCTATCCACCTTATAGTTCATTCTTCCAGCCCATACTTCTTTAATTTGCTGGCAATCTGTGAGAGCTCTCCTGAACTACCTCCACTGTGTGTCCAGGGAGGAAGACACCCTCTTCAACAGGTCTTGATAGGACCTTATACAACCTGATGAAGTGAGGATACACCAGATATCACCACCTCATCAGGTGATGAGGAGGAGGAATACAAAGCAAGCTGCAGTGAAGCTTTCTGGAACTCCTCCAACGGAGGTCTTGCTGAGGCAGTTTACTCTTGCTCGGCACCCAACTTGGCACCCAGGGTAACTTCATGAGCCTCCTCATGTGAACTACCCCGGAATCTACTTGGAGATCTGGAGGAAGAAGGGTTTGCAGGGAGGATCTGGGTGTGGAAGGAAATCTCCACAGATTCCAATACGGCCACTGATAGGGCACTGGACCAAGGATCCATGTCCCTTGACGAACATGGAACCTCTGCTAGAAAACATTTTGATGACGGAGAGCGATGCCTCCTATCTCGAGATAGACACACATTAGCCAACTTCCAATTCTGAAAATGAGCCTGAGTCACCCAACCAGGTGCAGAAGAGCACTGGCAAGATTCCAGAGATGACAGTATTGAGATAAGCATACTGGGCTCACCTCAAAATAGCACTGGACAACAGTGTGCAGAAGGATCTGAAGCAGTCAACGGTATTGAAAGCTGACCTATACCTACAAGTAAGTACAATGCAGTCTAAGGGGTTGTTGGTACTGGACAAGATGTCTCCTATACTACTGGAGAGGCCAGTACCAAGAGACACAGGAGATCTCGTGCTGCCGTATATGCCTCCAATGTCATCAACATGGAGGGGTTCTCCTTATGCTGCTGCTGTTGCATTGAAGAGGTTGGTATTACAGCATCAGTCAATCGCAATGACACAGACACCAGTGCTGATGATCCCAATTTAGATGCTACTGGCACAGGTGAGTGCCTCCTCTCCAGCACTCTACTCTACTTCCCAGCTTGTTTACTGGTTGACTGTGCCGGGGACCTTGATCTCTTGGAGGATGAGTCCTTTGCAGCACTATGCCAATGTTTTTTTCTCCGTACCAGGGAAGGAGAGCTGTGCCAAGACTCTGCAACGTGCAGAAGGGCATTTCTGACAGAAGTAGATATGCTTGGTAAGGCTCTAATGATAGATGCAGGGCAGCCTTTACTAGAAGGCGACAGAGCTTCACTGCCCTAAACTTTTTGGGGCTTAAGTCCCTGAAGATCTTGCACCTGTCCCAGACATGACCCTTGTCAAGGGACTTTAAACTCTGAGAAGGATGGTCACTCACCAACATGGATTTCCTGCAGTCAGTGCAAGGCTTAAAGCTCGGAGACAGAGGCATTTCCTGGTACCAGACATCAGCATCCAGAAGAATCAGGAAGCAACAGTTCACCAAAGTACAAAACAACTAAGAAATGTAACATACACTAACCTAACTATGAACGAGTACCAAACTATATATAAGAGTACCAAACTATATACATTGAAAAGGACAATACTTGGAGAAACAAGCTAATACAATGACTACCAACCAAGGGTGATAAGAAGGAACTGAGGAGGATTGGGGATGGCTCCGCCCTTTATACTAACAAGCAACAGCATGAGGCAGCAGAGGGCACATGTGGCACCTGACAGATACCACTAAGGGAAAAGTCTCGGACTCTGGTGCACTGGGCACGCACACCTCTGAAGTGGAACGGACATGTGCAATCACTCAGAAAGAAGTCCATCCTTTGTTCGAAAAGCATTCCGCTTTTTAGCTAATGCTACTGTCATAAATATAAAGGGAAGGGTAAA
Organism: Caretta caretta; assembly: GCF_965140235.1. Taxonomy (NCBI): domain Eukaryota; kingdom Metazoa; phylum Chordata; order Testudines; family Cheloniidae; genus Caretta; species Caretta caretta. The sequence continues at coordinate 119,847,663 of NC_134206.1, read as the reverse complement.
CCCCTTTAAAATCTCTCCTGGCCAGAGGAAAAATCCTCTCACTTGTAAAGGGTTAAGAAGCTAAAGGTAACCTTGCTGGCACCTGACCAAAATGACCAATGAGGAGACAAGATACTTTCAAAAAGCTGGGAGGAGGGAGAGAAACAAAGGGTCTGTGTCTGTCTATATGCTGCTTTTGCTGGGGATAGAACAGGAATGGAGTCTTAGAACTTTTAGTAAGTAATCTAGCTAGGTATGTGTTAGATTATGATTTCTTTAAATGGCTGAGAAAGGAACTGTGCTGAATAGAATAACTATTTCTGTCTGTGTGTCTTTTTTGTAACTTAAGGTTTTGCCTAGAGGGATTCTCTGTGTTTTGAATCTAATTACCCTGTAAGGTATCGACCATCCTGATCTTACAGAAGTGATTCCTTTACTTCTATTTCTATTAAAAGTCTTCTTGTAAGAAAACTGAATGCTTTTTCATTGTTCTCAGATCCAAGGGTTTGAGTCTGTGGTCCCCTATGCAAATTGGTGAGGATTTTTACCAAACCTTTCCCAGGAAGTGGGGTGCAAGGGTTGGGACGATTTTGGGGGGAAAGACGTGTCCAAACTACGTTTCCCAGTAAACCCAGTTAGAGTTTGGTGGTTGCAGTGGATATTCCAAGGACATAGGATAAAATTAATTTGTACCCTGGGGAAGTTTTAACCTAAGCTGGTAAAAGTAAGCTTAGGAGGTTTTCATGCAGGTCCCCACATCTGTACCCTAGAGTTCAGAGTGGGGGAGGAACCTTGACAGCTACTATTAAGGTTGCAAAACTGCTGCAGCTATTTTCACTTGCTCAACTTTCCAAAAATTAGGAACCTTCTTTTATATAGTCTGACTTTATTTTTCTTTTAAAATCATATTCATAAATGCCATGAATGTTAAGTTTATGCCCTTGTATTGGCATATCTAATACATCAACTTTAGCACAAAATATTAAAGTTATATATACATGTATACATGAGAATGAAATTAAGCTACCTTTTCATGTACTTGATGACCAGATCTAACTTTTCCAAATCCTTTTCTTCTATCAGATCAGTACAATACTTCACAACCTGTAGAATGTCTTCCTCCATGGGATCTGTAAGGAAAATATAGATACAGTAGGGAACTTTTCTTCAAGTATACTTGGAATCAAAGAAATTCTGCAGTGACTAATATTTCAGAGTCTGATCTTGCAGCCCTTGCATTTCCACATCTCCCACTGAAGTCATCTGAAGTTTTGCATATGCAAGGACTGCATGATCTTGAGAAATCTGGACAGCAGACTTGTTTTTTTCCTGCAAGAACAAGTGACAGCAAAGCTATTAAAAGAAAGGGAACAGACATATGCATTTATAATGGAATAGCTGTTTCAAAACTTTGGTAATGAAGGCAGTGATGTCCTGTAACATCAGAGAGACCAAAAAAACTGCAGTTCTAATTTTTCAGGACATCAAGGAGGCAATAATTGTCTCAAATTATGTTAAAGTACAATGCTACCTTCAGGTTTTAACGATTGTTTTATACTTTTGTTCTTCTGTAATTTTATAAAAGAATTTTAATATATCTATTAAAAAACCTTTCAGTTCACCTTTCTGATAAAAATGCTTTCTATAGAAGATGGTTTCACTTCTGTTACTTTTAACTTTGGTAGCTGCAACATGTTGGACAGAAAGAAGACTAGCTACAGTAATTTAGCTTGTACTAAGGCATGAACAAGATATAGGACAGAAAAGGGTAGCTTTTAGAAATGTTATAAAAAGAGATGCAATAAAGTTTGGCAAAAGCATAGATGTGAGAAAGAATGAAAGTATCATAGAATCATATAACTGAAAGGGACCTCGAGAGGTCATCTAGTCCAGTCCCCTGAACTTGTGGCAAGACTAAGTATTATGACTATTCCTGAGAGGTGTTTATCTAACTTGCTCTTAAAAATCTCCAATGATAGAGATTCCACAACCTCCCTAGGCAAATTTATTCCAGTGCTTAACCACCCTGACAGCCCGGAAGTTTTTCCTAATGTCCAACCTAAACTTCCCTTGCTGCAATTTCAGCCCATTGCTTCTTGTCCTACCCTCAGAGGTTAAGAAAAACCATTTTTCTTCCTCCTCCTTGTAACAATCTTTTACATACTTGAAAACTTATGTCCCATCTCAGTCTTCTCTTTTCCAGGATAAACAAACCCAATTTTCCCTCATAGGCCATGTTTTCCAGACCTTTAATCATTTTTGTTGCTCTTCTTTGGACCTTCTGCCATTTGTCCACATCCTTCCTGAAATGTGGCGCCCAGAACTGTACTCCAGTTGAGGCCTAATCAGCGCGGAATAGAGCGGAAGAATTATTTCTCATCTCCTGCTTACAACACTCCTGCTACTACATCCCAGAATGATGTTCGCTTTTTTTGCAATAGTGTTACACTGCTGACCTGTATTTGGCTTGTGATCCACTATGACCCCCAGATCCCTTTCCGCACTACTCCTTCCTAGGCGGTCACTTCTTATTTTGTGTGTGCGCAACTAATTGTTCCTTCCTAAATGGACTACTTTGCATTTGTCCTTACTGAATTCATCCTATTTACTTCAGACCATTTCTCCAGTTTGTCCAGATCATTTTCAATTTTAATCCTATCCTCCAAAGCACTTGCAGCCCCTCCCAGCTTGGTATTGTCCGCAAACTTTATAAGTATATTCTGTATGCCATTTTCTAAGTACTCCAATTATCCCAAGGTTGTGAGGAAGAGAGAGATCAGGACGACTGGAAAAGAAACCAGCAAGAGAAGCAGGAGTACACAGAAGATATGGTATAGAAATTCAGTTTTTCCCATTTGGTTTTCCTTGTGATGTATGCAGAATCACCACGGGTATAATATTTGAAAATCAAATTATCTGAATTACAATATACCTGAAATAGTTGTAATCCATTCTTTGAGCAAGGTCTTTACATCACTGAATTCAACAGCTCCAGCTAGATTTGGTACCCGTGATGTAATTGAGCCAGACTGTGCTGTCTGCAAAGCTGATGGGCCTGAAGTATTTGAGGTTGATGGAACTGGTTCCACCTATTCAGAAAAAAAATAATTGATATTGTTCATATGCTTCAATGTTTGTCAGACTGATTTTCAAATTTGTAACACCTATGTTTTCTGAGAAAAATACTGAAAAACAAGTCTTAATACTTTGAAAAACAAATACAAGAGGCAAGAAAAGCAGCGCAAGTCCTATTTAGTACATTAAGCAGCTACAATAACAACTGTGATTAAAGACTGATTCTAAGGAACAGTCATTAAAATAAAAAGATAATTTACTGAAAACTTTTAGTTTTGTTAAAATTACCTGAGATTTACCAGTGGCTGTACCTTCCTGATTTAAGAAACCATCTATTAGCTTCTGTGGGCTTCTGGAAGAAGCCACCATGTTTTTTGCAGGGCTATCCAAGAGTTTGTTTTTCAAAGGACTTTGAATCTTTTTCACTGGACTGATTTGATTTTTTTTCCTGTTTTTTTTCTTAGTTTTCACGGTTGCTTGCTTCAACTGTAATAAAGGATTCTTTGATACTGAAAAAGCAGGAATAATTAGTGGCCATTAACTTTCTAGTATTTTTTTCACTGAAAGCAAGAATCATAACACTTATGTGAAATCTAAGACCAATCATTCAATTTATCATAGACAAGACCCATTGTTTTTGGTTTTTACCAAAAAAATCCCCAGGTTTTACGAAAGTTATGATTTGTTTTTTCCTGATTTTCACCCTAACTTTGAACGACTCAAGTACATGAAAATAGTAATATTAAGACATCCTCTACATTACATGTAGTAGAGGTGGTAGTGGTTTTGAGTTCAATTTAATTCACATTAAATTTTGTTTGTTACAGTATCTTGGGGCTCCGATAGTGCCACTAGGCAGTACTGAACCTATGTATTAAGCAGCTAAACACAGTTCATTAAATGAACCACAGCATTAAATTGCTTTACCTTCACTATCCTTACTTTTCCCTATTTGTTTCTTTTTTCTGTCCTCCCATTTCCCCAATATTAACCCCGATATTTACCCAGAAAACTGTGAATTTAATTTTTTGCACTGATTTTCACCCATTTTAAATTTTTTATAATGAATACAGATTAATTCCGGGAAATTATAAACAAAATAAAACACAAAAATGAAGAGCTTTATTCTTAGACAAGATAACTTATTTGTATCTGTCATTCCAGTCACTGACAATGTTTCAACAAAACTTTTTAAAGGATATTTTAATTAAGTTAGTGCATGGGGATGACATCCAGCTTAATATTCTTTTTAACAGCAAACATTCTAGTTCCTGAATGAGAATAACCTGTTGAACCTAAATCCAGTCAACACTATAGCAGTTTTAGTCAGGCACACTGCTTCACTATTCTCAAAGCCGCATGCAACCTAGAGAACTCGTGAACACTTATAATGCCCACCAGCTAGAAACAGCAGCAAAAAACTTCTTCCACCTTTGACTAGCCAACAAATTATACCCCATCCCATTAGATTCAAACCTATCTACAATGACCCATGAATTGTGAACTCCAAGTTTGATTATTATAATGTACTGTGTAATTTGGAATGAAACCAAACACACACACAAAATTCCAACTGGAGCAAAATGCAGCAGACCAACCAATGGTCACCAACAGGGCGACAGAAGAACATCGCTCTGATGCTTTGGTCACTTTACTTGATCCCCACAGAATATTGGATCAATTTTAAGGTGATGGGGGGTGTAATCCAGACCCTACTGAAAGTCAATGGCAAAACTGCTATTGACTTTAATGGGGACAGAATTTCACCCCAGTCCAGATGATTTTACATAAGATTTGAGCAAAGCATACCACAAGAAAAGGGAAGGGGACAAAAGAAGGGAAGGTGTCCAATCTCTAAATGAAAAGCTGGGAAAGGCATTTTTCAAAATTGAACTTCTAGATCCTTGTCTTTACTCTCAAATTCTAATTGGAAATGTATACACACGCATGTCTCATGGAAGAAATGAGAAACCCAAGAAAGAAATAAAACCCAAAACATTTGGTGGCATATGCCACAGAAGCAATGGAAATACTACTAAGTATTTTGTAGCAGTTTTCATCAGCAGATCTCAAAATGCCTTTTAAACCCATTAACCTTGTTTTAGAGAAGGGGGAAATGTGGGACAGAGAGCTGAAGTGACTTGTCCAAAATCATCCAGCAGGCCAGAGGCAGAGTCAGGGACAGAAGCTAGGTCTCCTGAGTCCAAGTCAGTGCTCTATCCACTCATAGGCACTGAACTGAACATTCAGCTTAAACTAAACAGTGAGTTCTATCTTCAAGTCATGGGAAATGCAAAGTTGACTCTTAAATTAGGGCCTCATTCTGCAAACACATTTGTAACTAGTCCCATGAAGTCAACTGACTAGCAAAATTACATGCATAAGTATTTGCAAAATGGTATATTAAATTTGGCAAAAACTGACAGCCTGCGAAAAGCAAAGGCAGTGATTCAACTGAAGATACAGTGGAACAGTGACAGTGTGAAAGTCACTTCTAACGATACAAACGACTGTCTTGACTACTCTGCTTTGTCCTCCAATTTGCTTCTTTGGGCACACTTTTTGGAGAAAGCTGGCTTGTTCTACCTAGTCACTTTGAGATCAGATAGAATAGTCCCTAACAAAATAGTTGGAATGTAGAACAGAAGTGACAGTCCTGTAGCAGCTCTTGGTTATCTCAGATTTTAGGCACACATATGCATTCAATCTATACCTATACCCACCCACTATTTTCCCTTTGTATTGTCAGAAGACTAGATCAACCAATATAACAGAGCCATGCTCCTTGGAAGAACAGGGGAAGAGAGGATCTTTAAGTCACTTTTATGCTGCCTTGATCCTGGGACCATACAAAAAACAATCGAGTCCCTGGCATAATTTAGAGCATACTTATTCTTAAACCTATCCCCAGAACAACAAACCTGGATTGGACAACAGGACTGGGGCCAAAATGTGTAACAATGTTCTTAGACTGTGGTATTTTTAGATGCATTAGTTGTATTTTGCAATTTTCTTTAGGATTGCAGAAAGTCCCTTCAAATCTTAGAATACTCCAGATACAAGACTGATGTACATTCAAAAAAATTTTTTATGACTCACCAAAGGTGCTGATCGGTTGCTGATAAATTATGTTCTCTGACTGCTTTTGCCTTTGATCATATGCATCTTTAAGTTCCTCTTGCAGCTCAGGAGGTAGAGCAGCAAAAACCTCTGGGTCCACCTGAAGAATGAGAAATAGTTCATTAGAGGTTTTTCTACTGGTGACAACAGTGTTTGATGTTTACTTTTTATTGTTTACCCACATGAGAAAGGGATTTGCGTTATGTGTCAATCATATTTAGATAAATTTAAAATATTGTAAGATATCTTCTGTTTGCATTTATATATTTATATACACACATATACACACACACATATCTGTCAACAAGTGAAAAGCTTAAATTATTTTCCTTTCAATATTTACATTTTAAATACAATTTATTTTACAACTAATTTGCTTAACAACATTTATAATAAATCAACTCGATTTAAATAACATGCTCAGAGGTGCCAAATCAACAATTGTTTTGATTATTTTCATAATATATTTAATACACACTTGCTGAATATTGTGGGCGAAGCTGTGCCTTTAAGACACACATACCCCTGTAATGGGAGCATGTGCAAAACAACTCCTTCCCAGGGAGAGGCACCCAGAAGCATTCCCTCTCCACCCTTATCCTCAAAGACAAGTAGGATTGACATCTGGCTCCTTCTAGTTCTTGCACCCGGCAATTTTTTAGGCTGGTGCTTCCCGAATGGAGCATCTTGGAAGCAGCCTTGCACCTCCTTGAGTGCAGGGGCTACAAATCTAGTTAGATGAGTTATGCTGGATTTGGAGGGGAGTGGGGTGGATAGGAGCCTTCCTTCTTCCCTATGCTAGTACCCTTTGATTGTACAGATTTTCACTTTTGGATGAATAATCTTCTGTCATTCATCATCATCTTGACTGGGCCAGAGCTTGAGTACAGATATACAGTATACACACCTGATTATCCGAATAGAAAGGACGACTTGGATTTTATTTGGCTAATTGGGAGTTTATAACAGAGAGGGCAGAAGCAGCAGCGCAGCAAGACCTCTGCAACTCTGATGTCATGTCCCCAGTCACTTACTCCCATGACAGCAGGACTGCAGAAAGCTCCTTGCACTGCCACTCCTGCGCGTGCGTGTGTGTGTGGGGTTGTGCTCCTAGGGGGGCAGAAAGGATACTGCTTGGCCAGGATACTACTTTACTCTGCCAGGACCCTGCCTTCCCTGCACGTTGGGCTAGCAGGGATAGGGTGTCACCGGTCCCGCATCAGTACAAGGAGCCCTCTGCAGCTCTGCGGTCATAGGAGTGAGTGAGCAGGGCTATGGTGGGGGAGCTGCAGCGGGCTCCCTGTGTTGCCGCAGGAGCCATTCAGCAGCAGCGTGGCCTCATCATTGCTGGGGGTCTCTGGTCTATTATCTGAACCTCTGCATCTGTCCTCTATGGGAGACAAGGAAGGGATTCAGAAAACACAGAGATTCAGATAACAGGATTTCAGAAAATCAGGATTATACTGTAGTGTATTCTAGATTTTTCTGGAACATTCAGATGAAGTTTCATGAGCCAGTAGAAATACTGTATGTGATATTATTCTCTAGTTTTGAGTTGCTCAATGTTTTAAAAGTTTCAAATATTTGCCTTCTTAAGTTTTCAGTGCAAAAAAGTGAGTGAACTATTTACGCTAAGGGTGAAACGTATACTTTCCTCCATTATAAAAAAAATCTTGTGAACTTTCTGACATGCTCTAAAAGCTAAAATGGGTGAGTGCAGAAAGTAAATTTGGCAGGGAGACGGACTTTACTAAGAATTGTTTTTGAGTTTTCCAATGAAAATGGTTAGATTTTGGCAAAGTTATGAGGCGTTCAAAACCAACCCGTACATGACTATTACATGTTATTTATAGGCTTAGAGGGTTAGATTTTTATTGATAAATGTTGGTAAACCAGTGATTTCTCTGTACACACACACACAAACTGACGAAATTATACTTCCATAGATAATAACAGAAACGTACAGATAGGAAAAGGAAGAAAAATGGTGCTTGAGAACTTATCAAAGTTTGATTTAAGCATATTAAGTGTGTATATTTTGACATGTGATGTTGACAATTTATTTTTTAACAATTATCAAGCTTTAAATTTTTGAATCTCAATGTCTACTGTCATTAACTAATTATTGTCTGACTTCCCTCCATAATTTCCCACAATTGTGAAAATTTATAAATCAATAAAAATAGAAAAATGCTTAAAAATAAACACTGATAGCATTATCCATCAGATTATAAAAAAATAAAAACAGAATTCTGCCAAGCCTGGTAGTAGTTTTAACAACAATGGCATTTTTTTCTTCAACTGAGATCTACAAATATTTGTATGGAAGACAGGCTGCACAGTTCACACATACCAACTTACCTCTCTAATGAATACTCACTTCATATAAATTGTGCATCTGCTTACAAAGGTAAATCTTGATGCACCTGGCACAGATTTTTTCAGTTTTGAAAACTCTTCATGCCAAGCACAAAGTTTTCAACACATAAGACATGCAGTAAATAAGGTAAGTTTTGGACGGAGTCTGGCCCTACTGAATGCACACCTTGTATTTGATAGCACATTACAGTGGAATCAAGCCGAATATTTCCAGAACTTGGAATGATTTTTAAGAACACAGGTATTTCTATTAAAAATATATTTTTTTAAAAAGTTAAAGCTGAACGCTTAAGCACCCAAGAATCAGGAAATTTGCACATGCAGTATGAACTCGGTCCCTCTGGGTACATGCATTGCAGCAGTCTAATTATATTCTCTCATAACTATTTCTCAAATAAAATCATATACAGAATATTTTATTTTTACCTGTGCGAGAGCACACCCACCCTCAATTGCTTAAAAGGTGCACTTTGTAAGTTGCACTAAGAGATAGTGATCCAAACTAAAGGTTGAATGTACAAAATTAACTAATTTCCTGACTCTTAAGTAATTATCTGTGCAACCATAATGTCTTACATGTAGCTTTAAAAAAAACTGAACAAAAAGTGAACCTTGTATATTTTACATAAATAGTTCTCAAACTTTCTGATGGTATTTATGCCTGTAATAAATTATTAATAAGGTGATTACAATATACGGCGCTTTCAGGCAAAACAAATCTATTGTGAAATTAAGAACTCATAAGTGACCTCTCCTTATTAACTCATCATACAAAACATCAGTTTTTTTATGTGCTGTTTACATTCTCAAAGTGATTTACCATTTGAAATCACAAAGTAGGAGGTGCAAATTTGCTAATGATAAAAAAAAAAAGTTACTAACCTTTGTGTAACTGGTTTCAGAGTGGTAGCCTGTATCAGCAAAAAAACACGAGGGGTACTTGTGGCACTTTAGAGACTAACAAATTAATTTGGGCATAAGCTTTCATGGGCTAAAACCCACTTCATCAGATGCATGCAGTGGAAAATACAATAGGAAGATATATATACTCAGAGAACATGAAAAAATGGGTGTTGCCATACTAATCATGACAAGACAAATTAATTAAAGGTGGGTTATTATCAGCAGGAGAAAAAAACATTTGTAGTGATAATCAGGATGGCCCATTTCAAATAAACAGTGACAAAAAGACGTGAGTAACAGTAGGGGGAAAAAAATTAGCATGGGGAAATAGCTTTTACTTTGTGTAATAACCCATCCACTCCCAGTCTTTATTCAAGCCTAATGTAATGGTGTCCAGTTTGCAAATTAATTCCAATTCTGCAGTTTCTCGTTGGAGTCTGTTTTTGAAAGTTTTTTGTTGTTGGAGAATTGCAACTTTTAGGTCTGAAATTGAGTGACCAGGGAGGTTGAAGTGTTTTCCGACTGGTTTTTGAACGTTATAATTCTTGATGTCTGATTTGCGTCCATTTATTCTTTTGCGTAGAGATTGTCCGGTTTGGCCAATGTACATGGCAGGGGGCATTGCTGGTACATGATGGCATATATCACATTGGTAGATGTGCAGGTGAACGAGCCCCTTATGGTGTGGCTGATGTGATTAGGTCCTACGATGGTGTCCCTTGAATAGATATGTGGACAGAGTTGGCAACGGGCTTTGTTGCAAGGATAGGTTCCTGGGCTAGTGTTTTTGTTGTGTGGTTGCTGGAGAGTATTTGCTTCAGGTTGGGGAGCTGTCTGTAAGCGAGGACTGGCCTGTCTCCCATGATCTGTGAGAGTGAGGGATTGTCCTTCAGGATAGGTTGTAGATCCTTGATGATGCGCTGGAATTGGTCTTGTTACAGTTGGTATGGCAACACACATTTTTTCATGTTCTCTGTGTGTATATCTCTCTCTCCATATATATTATATCTATCTATCTTCCTACTGTATTTTCCACTGCATGCATCCGATGAAGTGGGTTTTAGCCCACGAAAGCTTATGCCCAAATAAATTTGTTAGTCTCTAAGGCGCCACAAGTACTCCTCGTTTTCTTTGTGTAACTGTTGTTTTTCAAGATGTGTTGCTCACGTCCATCCCACGTTAGGTGTGTATGCGTCACGTGCACAGTTGCTTGAGATTTTTCTCTCAGTGGTATCCACTGGGCTAGCTCTAGTGCTCTCTGGTGCCATGTGCTCCTGTGCCAGTGTAAGGCGCCCAGCCGGCTCCACACCCTCTCAGTTCCTTCCTCCCAGCTAACTCTGGCAGAGGGGCAGGAGGGTGGGTCATGGAATGGACATGAGCAAGACATCTCGAAGAACAGTTATGGAAAGGTTAGTAATAGCTTTTTCTTCGAGTCATGTCCATTCCACATTAGGTGCCTCCCAAGGTGGGCTCGGAGTTCAGAGACATACAGATTGTAACACTGCTCTACCAAACTTGGCATCATCTCTAGCTTGCTGGGTGATGGCATAATGAGAGGAGAAGGTATGTATCGATGACCATGTCGCTGCTCTGCAGATGTCTTGGATCGGGACCTGGGCCAGAAACACCACTGATGAAGCCTGAGCTCTCGTTGAATGGACAGTCAAGATGGCAGGAAGTGGGACACCCACCTGCTCATAGCACATACAAAACCAGGAAGGGATCCAAGATGAAATTCTCCAGGCCGAAACTAGTAGGCCTTTCATTCTGGCTGCTACTGCCACAAAGAGCTGTGTGGATTTACGAAACAGCTTGGTCCTCTCAAGGTAGAAAGCCAGGGCATGTCTAATATCCAGCGTGTGGAAACGCCGCTCCTCCGATTTTGTGTGTGGTTTTGGGGAGAAAACCTGATTACTATGAAGCTGCGAGACCACCTTTGGGAGGAATGCTGGATGGGGGCACAGTTTAACCTTGTCCGTAAAAAACACTGTATACACGGGTTGTGACGTAAGGGCCCTCATTTCTGATACCCCTCCTGGCTGAGATAATCACCATCAGGAAGGCAATATTCCAGGAGAGACACAACAGAGGGCATGATGCCAGTGGCTCAAAGGGAGGGCCCGTGATTCTGGACAGGGATGAGAGTTGACTTGCCCATTTATCAATACGCCCAGGGCTCAGAAGGTAGCTTGGACCAGACTGATGCTGGCTCTCACATGGGCCTCCGACCAGCTCTTGATCAGCCAGTTGTCGAGGTAAGGGTAGACTGATACACCTTGCCTTCACATCATGCAGCTCTGAGTATTGGTACCGGGCTCAGTACTGGAATCCGGGTGGCACAACGGAGCGGCCCTTCTCTCTGACACCACTGTGTATGAATGGCTGGAAGGCACTCCCAGTACCAGGAGAAAATCCCATGGATTCCTACATAAGCCACTGCCCACCAGGCCACCGGGATCTGATGAAACATAGGTTGGGTACTGGTATTGGCCCCTTGATTGGGTGCTGACTTCACCTCTGATCTTGAGGAAAAGTCAGTTTGGAGGGATTGTAGGGGGCTGGAACCCCTTGCCTCTGTAAGCCAGTGCCAAGGGTTCAGGGAACGGTGCTGGAGCAACAAATTCTTTGCTGACATCAGCAGGGTCAGTTTCCCTCTGGTTGGTACCAGTGGACTCAGTGCCGGATAGGAGCTCAAGACAACATGCTCCCTTCTGCTCGATGACCTCGTCGGTGCCAGAACGTGCTCTGCCAGAGTCGGCAGTACTAGGAGAGCCATTTGGTCCCTGGCCACTGCAAATGTCTCCAGGGTGGACAGCACTGAGATCCTGCTGGTGCCATGATGACCTCCCAGTGTCGGTGGATGGTCCTGTACCAGACTCAGCGGCACCTGTGAGCAGGATGGAGTCGATGGTGTCACAAGCAGAGTGGGGGTAAAGGAGTGGCCAGACACAGGTTGCGCACTGCTGCACTCTCCGTGTTTGTCCTTCCTCGATTCTGGGGAATGTCCCCTCTTGGATCGTTGTTTCTTGTGTTTTTTCCTCAGCACTGGTGAAGGGGAATGGAGCCAAGAGACCAGTGCCACTGGAGGAGCACTCCACACCAATGTCTGACCAGCTTGGCTTTGATACTGGTCTGAGCCTGGCTTCCATCAGGATAGAACTTAGCCTAACATTCCTGTCCTTTTTCATATGAGGCTTGAACTGGCAGTAGATCTGGCAATGCTCTCGAATGTGATCCTCCCCGAGACACTTCAGACAGCTGGAGTGCTGGTTGCCCACCGGCATGGGCTTGCCACAGGAGGCACAGGATTTGAAGTCCAAAGACTGGGGGCGGAGGATGCCCTTCTAAGCTAAATGTGGAAGGTTTAACTATATACACTACTACTAAAAGAAATACCTGTAAATACCTGTATTCTTTACTACTTAAATGCTCTGCTTTAAGCTTCAAATCTTGCTAACTTTTATAGCTTTTTCTCTATTCCAAATGATTACTACAGAGGCTAATTGAAATGAATTAAACCTATTTGGATTCTTACAATACGAACCTTAGAATTAACAAGTGAAACTTACCACAAATTTCCCAATGAACAAATCAGTCACCTTATTAACCAGGCACCCAACTCATATAAAAGCAATTCAGACAAAAGTGATGTAGAGTTGAAAAAAATGTACCTAATTAAGTAATAAGAAACTGCAGTGCGTAAATTGTGTAATAATTTACATCTGCTGAGTTGTTATAACTAAAATCCTTCACACTTGCAGCAGAATGACAGTAATATTTCAATTTATGGAGTGTACTACTGTACTAATTCATTAGTAGTTTCAAATATAAATAGCTTTTTTTTTTTTAAAACACATATGGACAAATTGGAAAGGGTCCAGAGGAGAGCAATAAAAATGATAAAAGCTTTAGAAAATCTGATTTATGAGGAAAGGTTAAAAAAATTGGGCATGTTTAGTCCTGAGAAAAGAAGACTGAGGAGGGACCTGATAACTGTCTTCCAATATGTTAAGGGCTGTTAAAAGAGGACGATGATCAATTTTCTCCAAGTCCACTGAAGGTAGGACAAGAAGTAATGCACTTAATCTGCAGCAAGAGAGATTTTGGTTAGATATTAGAAAAAACTTTCTAATGGTAAGGGTATTTAAACTCTGGAAGAGGCTTCCAAGGGAGATTGTGGAGTCCCTGTTATTGGAAGCTTTTAAAAACAAGTTGGACAAACACGGTCAAGGATGGTCTAGGTTTACTTATTCGTTCAGTGGCAAAGGGGATTGGACTTGATGGCTTCTTGGGGTCCCTTCCAGCCCTACATTTTGTCTATGATATATTCTCCCATAATGATGTAGTTTATGACATGAAGACATTCTTAGGAAAAGACCATATATTGTTTTAAATTAAGCTACCACTTCAATAGTAACGGCTTTAAGATCTGTTGAACTCATGTTACTTTTAGTTTGAGAACTTAGACTTGGATCTACAAAGGAACTTTGCCACAATGCCTAACTTTTAGATGCATAGCAAAATCACTGGAATCCACAAAGCCTGAGTTAGGCACCTAAGAATGGGATACACAAAAGCCAGGCCTCTAGGTGGGGCCACCTAAGCTAGCCAATGGGAAATAGTGATGAGAGAAGTATGTCCTAAGCCCTGTTCCTCTCACAGATTTCAGCACCTAAATCCAGGCTATAGGGAGGCACCTACTTCTGTTTGCAATCCACAACTGGAAACCCATCTCCCCTTTCTTGGAGTTAGACAGCTTAGGTGGCTAAGCTGTTTTTGCAATTTCCCACAAAACAGCTGGGGGGATAGGCCTCTATTACAACCTTTAATCCAGTGGTTAGGGTACTCAGCCAGTGTGTGGGAGATCCCAGTTCAATTTCCTTCTCTGCCTAATAGGATGTTTAGTCGAGTATAGTGTCCTGAGAACAGTGAATGGAGAATTAGCTCCCTGTTGCTGCGAATGAATTTTAAATGAAGTCTATAACAAGATCTTTCAGCATCCATCTCCAACATATCTGATCCGCTGAGACTGAAGAAAGGATGAACAGCCTTGGATGAATAGCATCCATCCACCACTTCAAGCCATCATGCTATAAACCAGAGGTGGAAAAACTACGGGCTGCGGGCCAAATCCGGCCTGTGGGACCGTCCTGCCTGGCTCCTGAGCTCCCAGCCAGGGAGGCTAGCCCCCGGCCCCTCCCCAGCTGTCCCCCCTACCCTGCAGCTTCAGCTTGCTGCACAGGCAGCATGGCTAGCGCACGCCCACTTCCTACGCTTTCCAATAAGCCTGTCCTGCCACTCTGAGCGGCATGGTAAGGGAGCGGCGGGGGTGGATAAGGGGCAGGAGGTCCTGTGGGGCAGTCACGGGACAGGGGACGGTTGGATGGGGCGGAGGGTGGGGGTGGTCAGGAGACAGGGAGCAGGGAGGCTTGGATGGGGGTAGAGTCCAGGGGGTCCTGGGAGCAGGAGGGGTTGGATGGGGGTGGGGTCGGATAGGGGGTGGGGTCCTGGGGGGACAGTTAGGGTTGGGGGTCCCGAGTGGGAGGCCTGTTGTGGGGCAGGGTGTGGATAGGGGGTGGGGTCCTGGGGGGCAGTTAGGGGCGGGGGGTCCTGGGAGGAGGCAGTCAGGGGACAAGGAGCAGGGGGGGTTGGATGAGACAGGGGTTCTGAGGGGGGCAGTCGGGGACAGGAAGTAGGAAGGGTCGGATGGGGGAGGGGGCCAGGCTGTTTGGGGAGGCACAGCCTTCCCTACCCTGCCCTCCATACCGTTTCGCAACCCCGATGTGGCCTTCGGGCCAAAAAGTTTGCCCACCCCTGCTATAAACCACTTTTGCATTCCCCGAATCCCGGTCCTGCTGTGCACCAGTTCAGTAGCCTCAAGCAACTAATATGGCATCTAGGAATTGCTGGGACCCATGGGAGCTCCTGTCATGCCTCCCCCGACAAACACACACTAAACTGGCAGGCACATGTGTGGCATGGGAGCTACTACGCTAGCTTTATGCCTTAAAAAGATTCATCTCTAATGGGGTGATTCTCCAGTGGCTAGCTAAGCTGATTTTAGGACTGCCTTGCACTGCTGGTGCAATGTAACAGAGCTGCAGTGCAAGGAAAAAACTGTTCATACATCTCATTTTATTACAAAATGAGGGATAAATGTAGAGCCTTTTCATCATCAACAACAAAAAATAACTTTTCAAGACACGGATGTAGAAATACTGGCAACTATAAATCTTTAACATGTATTATACTTTTGCTGAGTCCAGGATAAAAATTCTAAAGGTGCAGAGGCCAGTACTTAGTGGCCCATGGGTCGGATCTGACTGACTCACAAATTCTAATAATTTTGCCTGGACAAATGAAGTTGTTAACTATTTATTTCTACAGATTCAAAGCTCACGTTAAAACCCACTTATTTTAGAGTAAACTCTACCTGCGAGAATGCTGGCAGGGCTATTACATTAATTCCTGCATCACCGTTTGGTTCTTGGAGGTCTGGTATTTGTAAGAGAACTGTTCCAACTGGCTGTGGCAGAAACTCATTGTTACACCCATTCATGGGCTCTTTTTTGCTATCACCATAAGTCTCTCCCTGTTGAATTGCGTACATTTGCTCTACTTGTTCTCTGAGATCAGATGGCAGTGCTTCCAAGACAGATTGATCTAACTGCAAATAAAATAAAATAAAAAGGTCATTAGATGTTTGGAGAACCAAGAACATAAGAACATAAAAACAGTTAAAAAGAGTCACAGTACTTATTTTACAAACTGAAATTAGAAGAAATTAAAACTCAACAATGGACATCCTAATTTGTATACACAAGCTGACTTGGGAATCTGACAGTACTGAATGTTGTAGCACAGTGGTTCTCAAACCTTTATACTGGTGACCCCTTTCACATAGCAAGCCTCTGAGTGCGACCCCCCCCTTATAAATTAAAAACACTTTTTAATATATTTAATATCATTATAAATGCTGGATGAAAAGCAGGGTTTCGGGTGGAGGCTGACAGCTCGTGACCCCCCCCACGGGTCCTGACCCCCAGTTTGAGAACCCCTGTTGTAGCAGCTGTATTATGTAAAAGGCAAAATTAAGTTAGTACACATAAATGCTTAGTCTTGTATTTTTACAAATAATATTTAACATAGTAAATATAAATCCTATATAAACTTTCCTTCACATTCATCTAACCTTCATTATAATCCTAAATAACTAATATGAATAAAATATTGGCAACATATATATTGATTTGAACATAAGTCTTCTATCTGGTCTAAAGCAGTTGACTGATCATTCAGCAATACAGCAACTGACGATCATTCAGTTTAGTACCAGGATATTTATATATATGCTCCAATTTACTTTGGTGTTACTAATCTGGTGTATTTACCGCAAGATGAGACTTCTCACTGCCATATTTGTAACATAGGTTTTGTTAGTACAGTCAGTAAATTTAGGATATGCTCTTCCCCCAAAACCATAAACACCATTCAATAATCAAGTCCGTTCTCAACAGTTGGTCCCAGGGGTAGATTTCCATAAAACATAAAATTACTAACATCAAACAAATGAAATGGTGCATCAGATTCCAAAAGCTGAAATATTTAATTGCAGCTCCCTGAGTGACAGAGAGTATGATTGATAATCACAATAGGAACATCTTAAATGTAGATTTGAATCCATGTTGCTCAAGATTATTATTACTGTAGCACCTAGGAGACCCAGACATGGACAAGGACTACACTGTTGTATTTGTAGGCCAGTGGTGGGCAACCTGTGGCCCATCAGGGTAATCTGCTGGCGGGCCAGGAGACAGTGTTTACATTGACCGTTGGCAGGCATGGCCGCCTGCAGCTCCCAGTGGCCACAGTTCACCGTTCCCAGCCAATGGGAGCTAGGGGAAGTGGTGCAGGCCATAGGGCCACTGGGAGCTGTGGACCGTCAATGTAAACACTGTCTCACGGCCCACCAGCAGATTATCCTGACGGGCCCTATGCGGCCCGCAGGTTGCCCACCACTGTTGTAGGCTCTGTACAAATACAGAACAAAAAGAAAGTCTCTAAAATGAAAGGCAAATAGCAATCTGTACAGAATGAAATACTGTATTTGCTGGTAAGTGTTGCAAATACAGGTTTCAGGGGAGTATTCCAGATGCTTTCTTCTACTGATTATCCTTAAGAGAAATTTTAAAATCTCATACCCAGGGCACAGCACAGGGGTATATAATTGCAGGATTTTATCAACAAAAGGAAATATAACATTAAATATAGGAGCTTATTTTGTTAGGTCACTGTCTATTTTCTTCACCATAAATGAGGTTGGAAAGAATAAAAGGAGAGCAACATCTGCTTCTATGCTTTGGTTCATTGGGACAATTTTGAATTTCTGAATAATCTAACCATTTCTAAGCATACTGAATTATAGTACAAGAAAAGGGGGCTTTTCAAATTCTATTACTTTTTTATTTTGTTTAATATAGTAAACAAAAACAACATGGCAAAATCTGAATTACATCATTTGAACCTTTTGAATTAGTTGTGTTACTAATTAATTAGTAAGGTAAAGTGTATCCTTGTGCGGAGCAGAATTCTTATTTAGCTCTAGTCAGGTATTAGGATGAGCAAGTGTGAATATCAGGACTATAATAAAAGGATAGTAACAGTGCTTAAGAGCGCTACCTTCATGAAAAACATAAATGGTACATTGTAAAAGTCCCCTTTAATAGTTCATTAGTAATTAGCCTATATGGAAAATAGTCCCTATTAATAACATAATAATTAAAGCTCAGCACATACTATAGAATTAAAAAAATACATATTTAAATTCCTAACAGAGTATTGTTATTTTTATTCTACAAGAGCATTAACACAAAAAAAGTGTCGTAACTCTGAGTTAAGTTTTTAGAAGGTCATGATTTTTAAAACCAAGGTTTGTATTTCTTTAAAGAGCTTTAGAGTTGCTGGGTGAAGGGTAATCTATTCAATACTCTGATCTCAGAGTATCTTCTCCTTTTTAGTCCCAGTTCCATTCTCTGACACTGTAAAAAGGAAGAAAAATACTGGAAGAATGACAGTTTTTCCTGTTGGGTATTTACCACCAAAAATAGGAACTGCATTCCTGTACAGTAATTACAAACAAATATGTATCAGAAGTTCCGTACCCCTCACATTTACCTGGGAAGGTGAAGGAACCTCAATACTTAAATTAAGTCTTGATTTTACGCTGATAGGAGTGTGTAAACCATTCCATTTGACTGCAGACTCAGCCTTGCTGGTAATGGGATTGAGACCAGATGTCAGATGGGTAGTGAGAGATGGCAGAAAAGTGCATGTTCTTGATGCAGACGATATTTCGAGATCCATAGCAGCCACAAATACTATAAATGTAGAAAACAATATACAGAAAAATTCTCTTAACAGTTCAAAAACAACTTACTTTTCACATGGTAGGAAACTTTAGTTACCCTATGCTTCTACTGAAAAACATTTGGTAGTTTGTGCAATAATGGGAATTGTTAGTGAGAGCCTTTTTCTACTTTAAATATCTACCTTAATTATCCATCTATCTTTTCAAGATTTTGTAGAAGTTCCGATTCCAAACTAATTCATACATCCCTCTTTTTCAGGTGGGATGGAGCAGCAAAACATGCACACAAAGTCTGATTGCTTACATAACTTGAAATGAATTTCTGTTGAAAAATGTTCAGACGCAAAATCAAATTAAAATGAGTTGTGTCTTAAAGGAAGCCAATACGATCACAAACCCAAAATACAACTGACCATGGCAGTTTAAAGCATGCAGTGTTGTTGTCGCCGTGTCAATCCAGGACATTAGAGAGACAAGGTGGGCGAGGTAATATCTTTTCTTCGACCAACTTCTGTTGGTGAGAGAGACAAACTTTCCAGTTTATACAGAGCTCTTCTTCAGGTCTGGGAAATGTACTCAGAGCATCACAGTTAAATACAAGTTGAAACAGATTGTTTAGCAAAAGTAGTTACTGACCTTCTTTATGTTCTTCTTCTGAAGATTTCTTAGTTTTTTGAACATGTAGAAGATCGATAACTGAATGTGATCCCCCAGGTAAATGTCCAGATGGTACTGATGAGCGAGAGGAAACAGCTGAAGTGGTTTTATTGATGGGAACTAACTGATGCACCTGAATTCCAACCTCAAAACAAAAACACATTTTGTATCCTTATTTCTAATCACAAAGTCAAGAACAGTAACAAATAAGGGCAATTTAAACTGACAAATTTTATGGAGTTTTTTTTTTTTTTTAAATATATAAACTCTCCCAACCCGCCTGACCAAAACCATCCACCTACTACTAGAGGAAAAATATTTTGTAGGCACTAAAAATAAAATCAGCCCCCCAAGTCAACAGCTAAGAAATTACGAAAGTGCCACCCTTCTTCATTTCTCTGGGGTAAAGTAAAGAAAAAGTGTGTGTCAACAGGATCATATGAACAATTTATATAACTGATATTGGTTTTACTAAATTATACAAACTCCCCAAACTCAAACAAGTATATATATTGCAACCAGGATTAGAAATTTATACTAACTCAGAGAAGTACCCATGACAGCTGAAAGATGTATCGAGTGAGGGATACTATTTTTTTCTCCCAATTCACTGATCTAATCTATACTACACTTACCACTTCAGTATCTGAATATCAGACGAACAGTGAAGGTCCATGCCAAGTGCACAAGGGCAGGGTTTCCCCCAAAGTGCAATAGAAACAAACATACTTTCATTTTCTACCAGATACATTTCCTGCCCAGAAAAGCTTTCCTCACCTTTAATTTAGTCCAAAATCATATCCAAAACAAAACAGCAGAAGTATTTTTAAAAATTATTTTGCCCAATTCAATGGTGCACCTGGGTACCATTTGCAGGCTTATCTCCAACTTTCCTAAAATCTTGAACGGGAAATCCTGAGATAGAGTACGACAGGCCACACCAAGCATGAAATAAGCGGTGGGTGGATGGCTGCTATGACTTTTTCTATGTTTATATAGCTAGGAAATTATTCACTGCCAATTAGTTTAGCTGAAACTGTGATATTAAACTGTGAAACCTCTCTCTATAAAAATGGCCTGTTTGGGCTTCCACATTTCTATTCTAAAAAGATTACTAAATTAAGTGTACTCAGTTTACAAATAGGCAAGTTGTACTTTATCATATGTAAAAGTGGCAAAGAGTTCTGTGGCACCTTATAGACTAACGGACGTACTGGACCATAAGCTTTCGTGGGCGACACACGAAAGCTTATCCTCCAATACGTCTGTTAGTCTATAAGGTGCCACAGGTCTCTTTGCTGCTTTTACAGATCCAGACTAACACGGCTACTCGTCTGATACTTTATCATAAGTGAAACTATTACCCTGTTAATGTCAATCCAAATCTGTGCAGCCTAGTAAAGTTAATAAAATATATCCATGTAGAGCAGGAAACGTAAAAAACAGAAACTTGAACTCTTTGTTTTATTAACTCACCCCTCGCATATCTGATATATTCAGTTTCATTGTGTGAAACATGTTTAGTGTTTCTTTCCCGATTACTTTTGCACTATCTGTTGCATGGTCAAGAGTTACAGTTCTGCAATGAATAAAATACATTTAAAGAAAAGATGCATTACAAAATTGCAAAGACTTTACATTATTAATTCCAGACATCATCTCAAAGAAAGATATACTACTTGATTCCATGGAGGAAAATAATTTCTAAGTCTACAAAATTGGATTAACAATTTTTAGGAAAACTAGGACAAATACACTATAGAAACATTGATTAAAATCAATACTTATGAGAGATGATTACCAGTCTAAGACAATTTTAAAAAATTCTGGATTATTAAGTTTATAGGGAGGAAGGGAGAAACATTTTTGTCCTCAATAATTAACTAATATTAATGATCTGATAGGTGAGAAACCAAGGTTTTACTGAAACCATCTGAATACGTATATAGCAGCCAGAGGTGTAGAGGAGTCTGTAACTACACTATTTCAGTTTCAGTCTTCTTTCCTTCAAACCCTGAAGGATGCACTGGTGGCATCAAGCTCATTCTTTCCCACTCCTGCTTCATCTAACACCTACTATCTTCTCCCAATATTGTCTCATTGTTTCTGTTGCTTGGTCTGTATCTAGCTGTTGTCTTGTCTTATACTTAGATTGTAAGTTCTTTGGTGCGGTGACTATATTTTTATTTTCTATTTGTACAGCACCTAATACAATTGGTTGCTAGTCCAAGACTAAAGCTCGTAAGTGCTATAATAAAACATATAATAAACAACATGTCTCACAACTTTCTAACCTCTGAAGTATATTCTGTTCACCTTTCCTCTCCTTTTCTGTAAGTGCAGCTGTCATTTATTGTTTTTCATATTCCTTGTCCTTTCTTTCTAATTTGGACACATTTGGCTCCCCTTCCTTTCTCCTCCCATATTCTCCATTTTTATCCTGGATGAGTTCAGTTTTCAGACTGATGATTGATTCTGCTGCTTCTCACTTCTACTTTACTTCCTCTTCTAGCTCTAGATCTACTGCTCAATACACCTATGAAAGGGATCAGTACTAATACTTTTCTTATGGGACAAATCTAAGCAGTAATAATTGATTTGTGTAAAGCATTTGTACAGCATGCTATTTTACTTTACTTAACAGACTTAACAGAGACTATTAGCTTTGGAAAAACCCTATTGCATTCTATCTATATCAACAGTATTACATCAGATAGTTTTACTACATAAACAGGGTGCCAGAACTTCTCTTAGATCTAATCTTATTTTCAGCATGATACAGAAAGGTGCATGTTCTCAAGGTCACCTTTTATAAAAAAATTAGTATTTATTCTGTGTATACTTCTCCGAAATCAGTTTGAGAGTGTACTATCGTAGACTTTTAACCAAAAAAACAAAAACAAAAACAAAAAAAAACCCAATCATTTTTGGATTTGCTAAATTCAAGGAACCGTACACTTTAATAGATATGTGGCAGGCAATTAGTGCTACATACTGGAGTAGTGTGTCAGTAAGTATTACCAATTATTATTTTCTTGTTTCAAACAAGAAAAAAGCATAAAGCCTCACCAAGGCTATTTTTTTTTTATGGTTTGTAATTAGCCTTCTGGAATCCCTGAAAAGATTTATTGGAAGCTGAACATCACATAAAGATTAGACTGGGGTGCTCTTCTGATTGGTGCTGCTGACTGTACCACAGTGCTGAAGAATATTAACGCACAATTGTTAGAATTGTGTCAAGGTCGGTATTTGCAGCCAGCTGCTCTTCCAAAAGTGATTTTGACTGACAAAGCCTTTTCGGGAAGGCTTTGCAGACCAAACCACCCCTGCTTATTTCAAGACCATCACAATGAAGTTCCTTTTCTACTTCTAAAGGAGACTGGAAGGAGAGATATTAGTCTCTAAACTCCTCTAAGATTGTAAGAGGGACATGTATTTAAGACATTTTCCCATGAAAATCCTATAGTCATGTTTCTATAGGAAAACAAGAACACCTAGGACTATATTAAGCAAAATGTATAGGAAGTTTGAGAACACTACTGCAACTATTATATAGTTATAGATACTATATAAAGTCCAATTTTGCAAGGCAAAAAGCATCTTTAATGCCCTTTATGTTTTACTGGGAGTTCACAGGGCTCAGCATGCTGCAGAAGTGGGTCCATACCTACATAATGATAAGTTTTTAATTCTATGCAAGGTTACCTGGCAATGTTGTCACAGATTCCATGGCCTCCAAATTTTGCAGGTTCTACAGGGGCCCCAGCCTTTCTGACCATTATTTTAAGAGTTAATCGTTTACCCTTCATCCCAGCAGCTTCAAGTCTATGTTGGATCTCTTCTGAAAGACTCAGAAGGAAAGCTTCTGCTTCCTTAGGCTAAAAGGAAGAGAAAAAAAAGCTCTTTATCACTCTCTGTCATGTATCTGATGTAGAGAGCTAAAATGTCTTTAAAAATTAAAAAAGTACTTTAGTTAATTTATTTCATGTAGTTTTGGCACTAACGGGTACACTATAAAGATTTTAAAAATAAAAAAGAGCACAGCCAACTGACTGCAGCAAGAAAACTCATAGGTAAAAGTGCCTCTTTTTTAACTTGCTCTGTTTTGCCTCTGAATAGAAGGAGAATTTTCATTGCATGCATACTGCTATACTAATGTATGACAAATCTGAGGATACAAATTTCATATAATTTTGTCATTTGTAGTCAGAGGAGCATGTTCTGGCAACATCTGAGGTAAATCACACACTTTTGAGATGTGGAACATTGAAAAATTAGTTTTATTTTTCTACAAAAAAGTGCAACTTCTTTGTAGAGTCATTTTAAGAACAGCCTGATGCACAAACTTCAAGTTGTTTTATTCAAGAGATTTTGATGACGACTAGTACGAACGCTGAAAAGAGGAAGTCACTCACTTTGTGCAATAACGATAGTTTTTCTAGATGTGTTTCCCTATGGGTGCTCCACTGTAAGCTTATCTGCACCTCTAATCAGAGATTTTAGGTAGTGGTGTCAGTTCAGCCTGCACATGTGCTCTCCCTCCCATGCTGCTTCAAGGCTATCTACATTGTCAGGGTGAACCCCCCTCAGTTCCTTCTCTACACAGAGTCCCTTATAGGGAACACCGAAATAGAGGGGAGGAGGGCAGGTTATGGAGCACCCACAGGGACATACATCTCAAAGAACCATTGCACAAGGTGAGTAACTCCCTCTTCTTTGAGTAGTCCCACTGTAGGTGACTTCACAGCAATATCCTCCTTGGAAGGCTGAGGCTTTGGAGTGGAGGTGGTTACTATAGAGAGTACTATGGAGCCAAAGACGGCAGCGGAGGCTGAATCTCCAGTCATCGCATAATGATCTATGAATGTGTGGACAGAGGCCCAAGTTGCTGCTCTGCAGATTTACAAGATAGGGACATCTTTAAGGAATGTGACCAATGTAGAAATTGACCTCGTGAAGTGTGTACGATTCCAGACAGAAGCAACAGGTTGAGCCCTTGATAAAAGTGATTAATGCAACTTTAGACCCATTTGGATAGAATCATAGAACTGGAAGGAACCTCAACAGGTCATCTAGTCCAGTCCCTTGCACTCAAGGCAGGACTAAGTATTATCTAGACCATCCCTGACAGGTGTTTGTCCAACCTGCTCTTAAAAAATCCCCAGTGATGGAAATTTCACATCCTCCCTAGGCAATTTATTCCAGTGCTTAACCACTCGGATAGTCAAGAAATTTTTCCTAATGTCCAACCTAAACCACCTTGCTACAATTTAAGCCCACTGCTTCTTGTCCTATCTCCAGAGGTTAAGAAGAACATTTTTTTCTCCCTCCTCCTGTCACAGCCTTTTATGTACTTGAAAACTGTTATGTCCCCTCTGTCGTCTCTTCTCCAGACTAAACAAACCCAATTTTTTCAATCTTCCCTCACAGACCTTTAATCATTTTTGTTGCTCTTCTCTGGACTTTCTGTAATTTGTCCACATCTTTCCTGAAATGTGGCGCCCAGAACTGGACACAATACTCCAGTTGAGGCCCAATCAGCGCAGAGTAGAGCGAAATAATTACTTCTCGTGTCTTGCTTACAATACTCCTGCTAATACATTCCAGAACGATGTTTGCTTTTTTTGCAACAGCATTACACTGTTGACTCATATTTAGCTTGTGATCCACCATGATCCCCAGATCCCTTTCCGCAGTACTCCTTCCTAGGCAGTCATTTCCCATTCTGTATGTATCCCATTTTTGGATAGTCTTTGAGCTGATATGGTGGAGCCTTAGATTTTTCCGTGAATGAAAGGAAGAGTTTAGGTGACTTCCTGAAGTCCTTAGTCCTCTGCAAGTAGAATCCTAGTGCTCTTCTAATATCTAGCATAAGCAGAATCACCTCCCTGTTGCCACAGTGTGATTTTGGGAAAAAACCAGGAGGATGGATCTGTTGATTCATATGGAAAGTGGAGGCAATTTTAGGGAGAACTTGGAATGCAGCCTTTAAAAAGCCTTTGTCTTTAAAAAACGACAGCATATGCTGGGTGTGCCATGAAGATCACTATTTCTCCTACGCTCCTAGCTGAGGTAATGGCAGTTAGAAATGCTGTCTTCATGGACAGGTGTAAGAGAGAGCAAGTTGCCATGGGATCAAAGGGAGGTCTAGTCAAAGCTCTGAGGTTAAGATCCTAGGTTGGAGAGGGTGGTCTCATATGTGGAAAGAGATTCCCAATGCCTTTAAGAAATCTATGAGTCAGCGGGTGAGTGAACACTGTGTAACCATCTACCAGATGGCAGAAAGCCGTTATGGCTGCAAGTTGTACCTTAAGGAAGCTCAGAGTTCTGACCTCTTGAGATCTAAAATGAGAGGGAGAGAAGACAAGGTTGGGTATTAGAGTAGCAGCCGTGTTAGTCTGTATCCACAAAAAGAAAAGGAATATACACAGAGAACATTAAATCTCCCCACGGTATTTTCCACTGAATGCATCCAATGAAGTGAGCTGTAGCTTACAAAAGCTATGCTCAAATAAAGTTGTTAGTCTCTAAGGTGCCACAAGTACTCCTTTTCTTTTTGAGGTTGGGTATGTGTACTCAGAATGACACCAAACTTGGAATCATTTCCATTTTCGTAGGTAAGTATGTTGAGTGGTTGACTTTTGGCTGTGAAGCAACATGTCTTTCACCTAGTCAGAGCATTCTACCTCTAAGTCTTGGAACCAAGAAGGAGCCAAGACAGGAGGTGGAGGACCCACAGGTTGGGATGAAGAATTAGCCCGTTGCTTTGAGAGAGCAGGTGGGGAATGGGCTGAAGAGGAACCCGAGGAAGTATTGCCATCTGTGTCAGGTAAGGGAACCAGAATTGTCTTGGCCAGGAAGGGGCACTCAGAATAACTCTCACTTTGACTCTTTCAACAGAACCTTGGACAGAAGAGGAAATGGGGGAAAGGCATACAAGAGGTTCTTGTCCCATGGGAGGATGAGGGCATCTCCCAGTGAATGTTTCCCCAGGCCAGCCCTGGATCAGTAACAAGGACATTTCTTGTTCCGGTAAGTAGCAAAAAGATCTGTAGTTGGGGTGCCCCAAAGGGCAAATATGTCTTGAAGCACCTCTGAATTCGGTTCCCATGTATGGTTATGAGAAAAGTTCCGACACACTGTGACCTGTCACGTTCTATATCCCTGGTAGATTGACAGCGGAGATGAACACGTTGTGGTGGATGCACCAATTCCAAAATTTGAGTGCTTCCGTGCAGAGGGAGGGAGATCTGGCACTCCCCTCTGGCGATTTATGTAACACATATAGGTCATATTGTCCATCATGACCTTTGAGTAGGTGTTCTTGATGAAAGCAGAAAGTGTGCACAGGGCCCTTAGCTCTAAAAGGCTGATATAGAAGGTTGCTTCTGTGGAAGACCACTTGCCTTGAACCTTATGGTCGTGTAGGTGAGCTCCCCAGCCTATTAGGGAGGCATC
Organism: Caretta caretta; assembly: GCF_965140235.1. Lineage (NCBI taxonomy): Eukaryota > Metazoa > Chordata > Testudines > Cheloniidae > Caretta > Caretta caretta. Next base: position 119,820,725 of record NC_134206.1, on the reverse strand, counting down.
TGTTGTTAGAGTCAGCGTTGGTGGCGGCTGCACGAAGGGAATGCTTGCTCAGACATTGGATGGATCTCTCCACCAGTCAAGGGAGTGCTTTACTGCGGAGGGCAGTGATATCAGTTTGGTTAGTCTGTCCCTGTTTGGGGAATATACAGAAGTGAGCCACATCTCAAGACATGTCATCAACATCCAGCGTTTGGGGTGACAAAGGTGCATGCTGCCATATGACCCAGCAGCTGCAGGCAGTTTCTGGCTGATGTCTGAGGGCTGGCCTGGACTGTTGCATGAGACTAGTCCGAGTGGTGAGTCTGTGTAGCAGAAGGAAGGCTCTCGTTTGTACTGCATTGAGGTCGGCGCTGATAAACTCCAGTTGTACCAGGGTCAGTGTCAATTTCTCTAAGTTGAGCTGTAGACCCAGCAGCATGAAAGTGCGCATGTCGTCTGGATGGCAAGTACAGCGTCTTGAAACAAGGGAGCCCTGAGGAGGCAGTTGTCTAGGTACAGTAACTCCTCAATTAAAGTTGTCCCGGTTAACATTGTTTCATTGCTGATCAATTAGAGAACATGCTCATTTAAAGTTGTGCAATGCTCCCTTATATCATCGTTTGGCAGCCACGTGCTTTGTTCACTGCTTGCAGGAAGAGCAGTCCATTGTAGCCAGCTGGTGGGGGCTTGGAACCAGGGTGGATCGGCAGCCCCCCCATCAGCTCCCCATTCCCCTAAGTTCTCTGTGCAGCAGCTGCCCAGAAGGCTATCAATTGCCGGCATTTCAGCTGTCCTTCCCCTCACTGCTGTGTGCTGCTCTTGCCCTCTGCCTTGGAGCTGCTCCCCGGAGCCTCCTGCTTGCTGTGAAGGGCAGGGGGTGGGGGGAAAGAGGGGCTAATGTCAGGGTGTCCCCCTCCCCCATGCTCCCCGCTTAGGCTATTTCCATAGAGCATGGCAGGGCTCAGGACGGAGGGAGCTTCCTGGCAGCAGCTTCTGTCTCAACTTGCTGATCTACTTAAAAAGGCAGTGTACTTAGAGTGGCATCAGTGTACTTAAAGGGGCAATGTGCATCTCTCTCTCTTACACAAACGGTGTGTGTCTCTGTCTGCCATGCTATTCCCCCCCCCGCCCCACATTCGTGCTGTCTTGTAGAGTGTGAGGCTACATTAAAAACAATGGGTTAACCCTTGAGGGCTCAGCTGATTGCTAGCTCATCATTTAGCAGTAAGGCATTCCCTGGGAAATATCCCACCCTCTCACTTCACCAGGTCAACCAAGATTCATAATCATCATCCCTGTGTACCAGTATTAAATTGTTTGTTTAAAACTTAAGAGTGTGTAAAGTCGCATTTTTCAGGAACATAACTACAACATTAAGCAAGGAGTTACTGTACAGGTAAATCACATTGCCCAGCGTTCACAGGTGGGCCCCCTACAACGGAGAGAACCTTGGAGAATACGCTGGGTACAGATGAGAGGCAGAACTGGAGCACCCTGTACTGATAATGGTCCTGCTGGAAGTAAACCATAGGAATCTCCGGTGTGATGGTTGTATCAAGATGTGGAAGTAAGCATCTTGTAGGTCGAGGGCCAAAAACCAATTTTCTTGCTCTAGAGCTGGAATAATGTCTGCTAACATGACCATCTTGAACTTCTGAGCCTTCATGTATTAGTTTAATGCTTTTAGATCTAGAATGGGCCTTCAAACTCCCTTGACCATGGAGATCAGGAAATAAAGGGAGTAAAACCCTTTGCCCTTGAGTTGTGCTGGGACTGGTACTATGGCCCCTAAGTGTAACAGATGATCAATTTCCTGGCAAAGCAGGTTCTCATGAGAATGGTCCCTGAAGAGGGACAAGGAAGGAGGGTGGGAATTGGGGAGGGAAGTGAACTGAATGGCATAACCCTCTGAAATAATCTCCAAGACCCATCTGTTGCAGAGGATCCTCTCCAAACTGCTGGGAAAGAGGGCCAGGCAAATTCCAAAGGGGCATGACAGGTGTGTAGATGGCACCTGACATTGCGGTATAGTTGTTTGGGCCTTCGACCAACCCATCAAAAGTGCTTAGAAGAGGCAGTCTGAGAGGTCACAGATTGTGGTGCTGACTGCTTCTGATCCCTGAACCTCTTACGTTGTGGCTTGTAATAGTGCTGAGTGTGGTTACTGAGGAGGTCATGCCCTATGCTATGTCTGAGAAATATATCTTCTCTGTCCCGCAGAGTAGATTCCCAGGGAGCATAATGTGGCCTAGGAATCCTTCAAGGTGCGGAGAGAAGAGTATCTTCTCCGCAAAGAGCTTGGGCCCTTCAAATGGGAGATCTTCCACTGTAGTCTGCGGCTCTTTGGGCAACCCAGAAAAGTGTAGCCAATAAGAGTGTCTCATTACCAGTGCCATAGAGACAGAACAGGCCATTGTATCGGCTGCGTCCAGTGCAGTCTGTAACACCGTTCTGGCTACTAACTGACCTTCTCTGACAATCGCCTGAAACTGTTCCTTTTGTGTCTCCAGTAAATGTTCCAGAAATGCATTGAGTTTCCCACAATTAATAAAATTATATTTGGCCATGGAAGCTTGGTAGTTTGAGACTCTAAACTGCAATGTCGCTGACAAATATGCCTTCCTCTCATAGAAAGGTAGCTTTTCCAATCACAACCATATGGGTCGACTTGGTGTGATGCTGCTTGCCTCATGCATTAACCACATCAACTACCCACGGAGTTGGGTTGTGGATGTTGAAACAGAAAGTTTGCCTGTTTGGGAGGGATGCAGAATTTTTTGTCGGCTCCCTTGCCAGTTGGTGTCTTCCAGATGGACTTTGGTAGGAACTAAAATAGACTCATTAATTGGGAGGGCAATTCTGGGCAAGTAGGAGTTGTGCAGAATATCCACCAGTTTGTGATGTGCATCTACTACCTCCTGTAGGGGAATCTGCAGCTGGTCCACCACCCTCTTAGTAAGGCCTTGCAAGTTCTTGAAATCATCAGCTAGTGATGGGGAAAGGGCATTAAAGCCTCACCTGGTGAAGATAGGGAGAAGTTTGCTGGAGCGAAACTTCCCCTTCAAGACTTTCCTCCTTTTCCTCCTCCTCTGGTTCAGGGGCTCTGGACAGTGATGCTCTAGGAGACCATCAGGCAGACTCTTTCTGAGAGACACTAAATGCCCGTGAATTATGGGATTTGTATGTTGCCTAAGGATCCCAATACGGCCCTGGGGAAGGGGGATGAGTGGTGGGAGTGCCCAAGGGGGCCCATAGATCAAGGTTAGTTTGATGGACTTGAGGAAGACCCGTGATGGTGGGCCACGATGAGAGGCCAGGGAAATGACCTCCTCCTGGTCACTGTCAGACTTGTTACCAAGTAAGGGTGGCACTGGCTGGGGCATTCGTGGTACACAGCCTGGTGCTGAGGGCGAGTCTGGGTGCCAGGATGTGCTCGGTAGCAGGGTCCTGGTACCAAATAATGGGGATTGTGGTTCTTCCCCAACTGTCACATCTCTGGGATACTGGAACTCTTGTGGTACAATTGGCTCACTCGGTACCGTGGAGGAGTGTCCCTGGTACGTTGTCCGTACTGACAGTTGTGAAGGTGCAAAGCGTTCCCTAGACGGGAGCTTTGTCTCACCCAACTGAAGGTTTTCTCAGTGCTGCTCCTTTAGAGGTGGTAGAGTGTTGGTCTTTGTCCTTCGAGGGAAGTTACCACAACCTGACAGCTTGAGCTCCAGGTGCATGTAGGTGGTGTGGCAGAGCTCATAGCAGAAGCACCCTGATGTTTCTGGGTACCGTGGTTCGGAGTAGCCAGTACCAAGGTGGCCACACTGGGGAACCCCTCTGACTGGCCAATGACTCAGTTTGGGGCCTCTGAGCCCTTTCTCTCGAAACTTTTCAGGAGGAATCTGCTGGTCTTTTCGTGACTCTAACCCCTTTGAAGTTGAAGGCTCCAGGGATGATCCAGGGTCAGCACCGGAGTCCCCTGGATGGCTGAAATGTCTTCTCCATAAGGAGAAGTTTTAACTTCAGCTCCCTGTTCTTGCAAGACCTTGGCTTTAGCTAGAGGCAGAGGGAGCACTTCTAAGGGATATGGGACTCTCCCAGGCACGCAGAGGCAACTCTAGAAGCTGGGCATTCCCCTGGGGAGGGAGGTATCACCTTCTAGCAGTGAGGAATGCAGAAGAAAGTTCTTCTTTCCTCTCTTCTTTTATTTCCCCCGCCCTTCTTTTTTAACTGAAAGAATGTAGAGAGTTTTCTAAAGGTGCCTGGGGCAGGAAATATAAGCTAAAGTTCTTTTCTTTTTTTAATCCCAAGGGGATAAAATGGAAACACTTACTACTAAGGAGAACAAAAACAACTACTACTTATACTAAGGACACAGATAAGGAAGGGACAACTACTGGCTCCTTCAAGGCCAAAGGCAGTCAAGAAGGAACTGAGGGGGTTTCACCTGTGCAGTGCTAGACAGCCTCGAAGCAGACCACCAGGGAGGGAGAGTGCATGGGCAGGCTGAATGGACACTGCTACCTCAAATCTCCAATTAGAGGCACAGTGGAGTAGATACACCTGCAGCGGAGCACCCATAGGGGCAATACTTGAAGAAATTCAGAAGATAAGATTTTCCTTGACACACATGGGAGCCTAAGCTGTCAATTTCTAAGCAATTTGAGCGTTCATTTCTCTCTCTTATGATTGTGGCTCTAAACTTCCAAGTGAACTTCTGAAGCAGCTGCAGTACTTTTGCTGAGGATCATCGCCAAAGTTGTTTATACTCCTTTTGGCAAGCTGGACCTAAATTCAGTGGCTTTACTTAAGGATTCCTCAGTGACCACTGCTTCACAGTTTGGATCAAATAACCCCACACTGCATTTAGCAGCATTTCATCCCTTTTTCTTCATTTAATATTATGAAATTAAATGAAAAACTCCCAACTTTGATGCAAGAAAGTTTGAGAAATCAAGCACTCAAAAATCAGGAAATTACAAAAGGAAAAGTTTTCTATTGCACTCTTAGACCTTGGCCATGAGGCCGCTACCCATTTCATTTTCTGATTTCCAAGTGAAAAGTAATACATTAAGGTTTACTTAATATTAAATTTAATCTGTACTATAAATTATGAATGGTATGCAATGTGATCAAATTAGAATTTTGGTAGAAACATGGGTTCAAAGTTTCAAACTCTAGGTTCTGAAGTTAGGTTCCTAGGGATTGCCTAAACAAACATTTAGGTGTAAGTCTGTCACACACAAGTCTGCCATGCAGTAAGTGCCCATGCAGACTCTGTCATGCACTAGAAGTTCCCCAGTGTGCTTTAATGCAGTGGCTCTCAACCTTTCCAGACTACTATACACCTTGCAGGAATCTGATTTGTCTTGTGTACCCCCAAGTTTCACATCACTTAAAAACTACTTGCTTACAAATTCAGACATAAAAGTGTCACAGCACACTATACTGAAAAATTGCTTACTTTCTCATTTTTACCATATAATTATAAATAAATCAATTGGAATATAAATATTGTCCTTACATTTCAGTGTACAGTATATAGAGCAGTATAAACAAGTCATTGTCTGTATGAAATTTTAGTTTGTACTGACTTCACTAGTGCTTTTTATGCAGTCTGTTGTAAAACTAGGAAAGTATCTCGATGCACCCCTAAAAGACCTCTGCATACACCCAGGGGTACATGTATCCCTGGTTGAGAACCACTGCTTTAATATACCCTCCTTTAAAATGGGAGTAGATTAAGAGCTTGTGTAGACAAACCCCTAGATTGTTGTTTTGATTCTAAAATCAATGAAAAAGGCAGAGGCTCCCTCCCTCTCCAATATGGCATTTTGTTTAAGAACCTTAAACAATATGTTAAAGAGTCTAACTTTAGGCACCCAGGTATGAAAATGTTGGCCTTCATTTTTATAGTTTTCATATAGTATTTAATTTCTCACTCTTACCATTGCACTAACTTCCTTTATGAAGGTAATAATTTTAACATAGTTATAATTAATAAAAGATTTTAAAAATGCAGTATTTTAAAAGATAGAAATTGGTTAAAAATTTGCACTAGTCTAGATATGGTACTATGCATTGCCACATGAGTAACCTGCATTTGAATTTCAGTCTGGTGAATCGTTCCCGGGAATAGAATGTTATGTTGAGAATGATGGATTATCAATAAGACTGTTGTTATTGTGGCTGTAACAGAGCGATGTCTTAAAAAAAAGATTAAATGAGGGCATTCAGAATATCCATGGGAAACAAGGAGGATCTTCTGCTGTGGGAGGAAGTCTTTCAAACATAATATTTAATCCTCCAAAACGAAAGACAGTTTTAGTTTACCTGAGTAAACCTTATACCATAGTTGATCTCAGCTGAAACAGATTTTCTTTCCTTTTCTGTTCGAACAGGTCTATCATCCAAGCCACGACAGAATCTGTAGAGCATCTGCCCTGTTTTTGGACCAAATTCCTTCTGGAGTTTTGACATAGTAAGATATTGTAAGTCTCCACAAGTTTTAATTCCCAAAGATGCCAACTTGGATTCCATTGACCTACCAACTCCTAACAAGAGAATAAGTAATTTTGTTCTGTTAAGTCTACACAATCCAGACAAAGTTCATTATTTTTAAAGCACGACCATTCTCTTTCAATCCTAAAATGCCCGGTATCCAGTTCAAATTTTAAGGTGGGATTGGGGGAAAAAGCACATTGGCTGCATTACGATTGACCAGAAACTTTTGTATCGTGTACAGTATTTGTTTAGTCTGTACCAAATTTTACAGTTACTGATGTTTGTATGCTTGTTCCAATTTCAAGACTTGCTAACTTGTGCTTGCAAGACATTGCTTTTAAACTTGTAACCCCATGGATAACAACAGTGTCTTCTACGCTTTGTACAACAACTGAGCACAAGGTCAGTATTAAGACAGTAGTCTGATTAATACATTTTATCAATCCAAAAAAGCTCTGAAGCCTTACATAATCAGAAACAAAATAAGTGAGATATATTTGCAACTGTACACAAAAGTGTTTGCACCTAAAAGGAAACCTGTAAAAATTCTAGCTATTTTCAATTGCTACTTGGTTGGAAACATGTTATTTCAGAGAGGAAAGACGGCTCAAATTATGAGTTACGAACCACCTGAAAATTGTAAGTATCCAAGTATGTTAATTTTATCTCTTTTTAGTGAAAATTACTGATTTATAAAAAAAGTAATAATTTACAAATTAATCATAACTTACGCATTTACACTACTGTAGATAGCTAAAGTTAGAATACTCTGAATCAGATTCCATCTTTTAGGATCTCCATTTTACAATTTAAATGATGTACTGACACTGAAAACATTAAATGCAAGTGACATCAGAAAACTTTAAAGGACTTTTAAGTTAAAGCATACTACGTTATACTATAGAAAATTAAATTTAATTAGATAAAAATGGACAGATAGTACAGGTTAGATGAAGAGGCCAAACCAAAAAAAGTTATGTATCAAGAAAAAAATCAAGCTTCTAAAACCTAATTGCCTTGGCAATCTATAGTGAGCTACAGTCAGAAGTGAAATAGACAAATTAAGTATTATTCTAGATTTAGCATTATACATTGAGGAACATATGGATAATGATGCTATTTTCAAATATTTTATATGTCTACTACAATATCCTTCTGTTTTGTTTCCTTATATGAAAGAAATCTTTTTGGAACACATATTCCTAAAACAGCTGTGCATACAGTTTGAGCAAGATTAAGTACCCATTTATGCTCTGTATTTCAGTTATTCATTAACTTCAGGGTCTTCCCTCTCAAACTGTGTCAGGTGCATACGCTATAAAGGCAACATGCTATCCTGTTACATACAAGAAAGCACTTTGGCTTACAATTGAATAAATACAGTTGCCACAATTGAGCAAATTTCTACTATTCTTCCATGACACAATCCACACAGATTCCTGTACCTCAAGTTTAATGGTACAATAAATTAGAGATCTTTACATACAGTAATTCAATGAAAACAAATGTTGTCAGTCCTACTTCTATGTCCATTATGGCAAGATAATGTACACAGAAGTGTTAAGGTGTTGTAGTCCTATTGTAGTTTCCTTTTCCATTGTATTCTCCACTCACCATTCCATCCTTGCGTTGGCTAATTTCAAGGAATACTTCCTTCTTTCAACCCAAGAATGCTCAGTTTTCCCGTATCTCCTCCTCTACATTCCACTCACTGACTTCTACTTCTCCACCTTCCTCATTTTTCTCCAACCCTTCTCTCACTGGGCATTACCTAATATCAACAAGTTTTAAGAAAACCATCCATCTTTTTACCCCCTTTCCTCTCCCATTTTTCAGTCATGTCTCTTTATCCTTAGTAACTCCCTTTTTCTGGTGCCTTCCCAAACTTCAAAATTCTGTCAGTGCACACGCCTTTCGAAAAAAATATTCCCTTGATCCTGACACCACCTACAATATGATTTTCAACCATTCATAACAGAGCCAACTAACCAATCAGGCAAGCACATTATACTAAGCGAAAAGGAGTACTTGTGGCACCTTAGAGACTAAAATTTATTTGAGCATAAGCTTTCGTGAGCTACCTAGCTTATGCTCAAATAAACTGGTTAGTCTCTAAGGTGCCACAAGTACTCCTTTTCTTTTTGCGGATACAGACTAATACGGCTGCTACTCTGAAACCTATACTAAGAGACTTTTTCATTACATTCCTAACAGTAACTACCCAAGTATAGTGACTCAGCATGAATTCTGCTGGAGATGTAACACCCAGAAATTAGCAATGCAAAAGTATTCAGGCTGCCTGAAATACTAAACTGAGTCCATCCCTTGCCAACTCACCATACTATATGGCTTTGTAAGGTCTTTAATAAGGAATTTATTTTTAAAGAAGATACAAAGAAAATAATGTAAAATAACAAGAGAAATGAGAAGGAGCATTCCAGTATTCAGCAGATAATCCTAAACATGAAATATCTTCATTTTCCAGATTACATAACCTTAAATAATGGCGAACCTCTTTTATGTGAAATTTGAGAAAAATAATTTGACCCTTGATTGATACTGGACACCAATTTGCAACATATAGCAAATTCTAATGTCAGCCTGAAAAATCCCTGTAAAAGAAGGACATCAATAATTCAATTTAAAAATGTACCTGGAAGATTGCTAACTAGCTGACCTCTAATAAAATCATCCACTTCCTCCGGTTTTAAGTGATACTGTCCATCTGGTTTTGCTTTGCGGGTTGCCATTCTGGCCAGCAGAATATTGGAACCTGTAAAAGTGAACAAATAATTAAAAGATGCCTATGCTGATTTCTGCCATCACAAACAGCATTTTCCTAGTCAGAGGATGAAGAGAAAGGTGTAGAGAGGTATAGCCACATTTTAATCCCTCTCCAAATACTGCTTTGGATTTTTTATTTAGTATTTGTTTCTGCAGTCCATGCTTCCACTCCACAATTGGTAGGGTTTGAGGGAAAAAGGGAATTTTTGCAACACTAACTTGTACTTGCTAAATTAAAATAAAAAACACCCACTACAAAATACTTTAATGTATTAGTCTCCAGTGAATGTTCTACACATGTAGAAATAGACATAGTAGCTATCAAAATCGCTAAAAAGTAAAATTTCAGCATCTTTATACTGTAGATCAGAGATACTCAGACTGAGGCTCATGAGCCACCAGTGACTCTTTAATGTGTCTCCTGCAGCTCTTTGCAGCACATTATTAAAACAGTGTGATTTAATTATTTATCAATCTAAGTTACTATCCAATCAGGATACTTTTAATATGTAATTAACCAATTGTAGCTGATAAAAAAAATGTGGTCATTTTGCTGTGAGAATTATATAGTATATGAAACAATGAATTCTCACTACTGTGGCCCTTTTGGGTAATGGTGATCACTAATTTGGCTCCTGAACCCCTGAGCTCTGAGTATCACTGCTGAAGATCATTCTGAAAAAAGATGTTGCGCTCAACGTAAGTATAATAAACTGTCAATTACACTAATCATACTAATAGTTAATTATATGATAGAAATGGGTATTTCTCAGCCCCTTTACCTGCTAAAAAAGAATAAAATTCCATTAGTTTTACTATTAGAATGCCACATAAAAATCAGAGTGAGGGGGACATTTGGCACACTTTCAGAATTTTTTTTCTGCTTACAGGTTTCTTCATGTCCAGCCAGCTACCACTCCAATATGGTGTGCTAGCATGTCTCGTTCTGTGATATCATTGCTACCAAAAAAACCTTGCTGTAATATAGGGAAAACTACAAAAGGTTAGGTAAATGTCACCATTTACAATGTGTTGTTCCCTGTCTCTCCTGTCCTGCAAGGGTTACATTATTTAATATCTTTTTGGTAAATAATGATGGTAATGCAGACATCATGGGCACCATGCTAGCAATTATATTTATGACACACTCGATAAAAAAAAAGGAGTACTTGTGGCACCTTAGAGGCTAACAAATTTATTTGAGCATAAGCTTTCGTGAGGATTCCATGTCCAATTTTCCTTTGGTGTCCCATCCTCTGCCTGTAATATGTCACTTCAGATTTCCACCAGTCTACCTATCTTAGGTATATGGCTCCCATTACTGTAGTATCAAAGTGACTCACAATGTTTACTGTATATATCCTCACAGCATTATGTGAAGTGGGAAATACTACTATACTCATTTTACAAGATGGGGAACTGAGGCACAGAAAAAGTAAGGCCTTGTCTACACACATTCACAGGTTTTAATTTAATTGGCTTAGATAAAATGACTTAGTTAAGCCAGTGAAATCTCTGTGTGGATGCTCTTATTTCCATCTAACTTAAATCTGTTCCCAACTGACTTAAGCTAAACCAAAATAATAAATAATAAAAATAATAACAATAAAAGACAGTTATCTCAGAGATAAGAGCATTCAACACAGAAGTTTTCACTGGTTGAGCTATATAATCAGTGAAATTCACATCTTCGGTTATATTGCTGCAACCTTCCCAAGGAGATAAATTACTTGCTCAAGGTCTCACAAAGTATGTGGCAGGCTAAAGAACTGAATCCAGGTCTCTTTCAAGTCACAGGCTTGTGTCTTAGCCACTGGGCCACATGTCCTTTGTTCCAAATCATTTTATCCTGGCCTAAGGTGATGTCCTTGTACTATTCCCATCATATGAAGTTTTAGAAAATCACTGGATACACAGTAATTGCAGACTGCTCTCTTTTTAAAAGTATTTGATATATACTTATTACTGGAACAAACATTTGACTGAAGGAATTGGTTCTTTCAACCAATGAAATTGAAATCAGAATATAAAAGGTATGCTCAGAAACTGTATTTTTTAAAATAAAGAATAAGCACATTAAGTAAGGCTATAAAAGGTTCCAAATATGTCTCAAGGCAAGGCATGACACAAACAGGAATCTGGTGAATTATATTTAAAGTTAATAACAATAATGAATAAGAGATAATGGGAGAAGTCTACTTCCAACGAGCTACAATAATGGATTTCAACTTAAATCAGAAGTGAATTTTAATTGTCTCAAAATATTTATTCCCAGATTCTCATTTCTATAATATGATTATGAACAGAGAGAAAGGGGGAGAGAGAGAGGGACAAGGAAAAAGAAAAAGCAAGCATGGAAAATTTTCAAAGATGTGAATTCACATACTGTACCTCCTACAAAACTGACTACCTCTACTTTTAGTGAACATGTTTCATGACCTATACCAAATCATGCCACTCTATAGCCCTTTATTACTTTCCCGTTTTATACTGGATGGTGATTGAATAGGTTTTATCCTGCTTTCATTTGTAAAATCTACTGGAAAAGATATCTTAATATTTATTTTTAAATGAACACGAAGTGTCCCAGAAGTGAAATTATACCACACTGTCAGTACTATAAAGGGAGCTGGTAGCAACCCCTAAAGTTAGGTTGCTTAACATTTTCCATCAAGGAATTTTTTTTAGTAAATTTATTTTAATGGCAATGTTTTGTGTATTTCATGAAAACTCACTGTTTTAGCAGTCCCTTATATTATTTTGATATACCCAAGGACGGCAAGTGACACTTGTAAGTAAATATGAAATAAAGTACTAACCCATCCCAACAGAGGCAGCACATTTAGTCTGGTCTTTGATTTCGGTGCGGATAGCACTTGCAAATTCATCAGGAGTCAGTCTGGTCTCTGCAAGGATTTCAGTGATATCTACTAGTGCTTCATCACAACTGACTGCTTCGATGTTATGAGTATAGCTAACAACACAAAGTAAAGGAGGTGAAACAGCAGCAACAGCTCACCATCTGTTAAAACAAATATGTAGCAAGTAAAGTCTTCCTTTTGTGGTGGTATTTCCCTAATTTTTATTCTCATTATCCCACACAACTTAGTTAAGCATTTAAAAGTATTACTAAAGCAAACTACGGTCTAGGATTAATTTCAGTATGCATCATGCTTTTAAAAGATTAGTTGGAGAAGGAAAGTTAAATATTTTATTCTTCACCTAAAAATAACTGACCCCTTTCCCCTCCCCCCAGTCAACTGAAATAAAGAAGTAAACTTTTCTTTAAATTTATTCCAAAAAAATTCAGTTCTTGAAAATGTGTGTCTAAAGAAATGTTGGTGTCTTGGAAGGGCAGCAGCACATACAACACTTGCCAATTGAAAGCCACAGTCTTCTCCCACTGAAGTCAGTGGAAGTTTTGACACTGACTTTTACAGGAGTCAGATGTTGATCATTTTGCAGGATTTGACCTAAAGATACAGAGCAACACAGGAGGCAATCTCAGTCTAAACTGACTACCCTCCATTACCCAGTCAAGATAAAAAGTTACTACAAAAGGAAGAACTGAGGTGGGAATGGTTTGAAAGGGGGAAAAAAATGGGGATAACAGACCCATGAAGATGAAAATCCTAGATCACATAATGGCATTTAGGAATGTAGCAAGTGAAAACATGCTTGATTGCTGCAAAAGATTATACAAATACATAATGCACTTTACCTGGCCAGTGTCTCATACACTGTCTGTGTAACTTCTTTGTATGCATGGAAGTCATATGGAACTGCTTGAAGACTTGGACATAGCTGTTTTGCTTGGCCAAAAAACATTCCATTCTTTATCCCAACTTGTCTAAAATCAAATAAAATCAAGTAAGTTATATAAATCTTCCCTTTTTCAAAAATCACATTTCAGATATTTACAAGGTAAAGTGTTTGTACAGCACCACCTAGCACAATGGATTTTCAGCCCATACCTAGGACTCCTAGATGCCACAGTAATACAAATAAATAATAATATTCATACTTTTCCGCACCACTACTCCAGGCAAAGAACAGATATACAGGAGTTTTCTCCACTCATGTAAATGGTCTAATTGATGCAAAAAGTGACTTGCACTATAGTAATGAAATCCAAAAATTATAGGATTTTGTGCTATGTGTCTCAAACAATGAACAGAAGTGGGGCTATTGGGAATATACATCGTAACTTATTTTAAAATTAAATAATATGTATTTTAGACAGAGCTTGCCATCTCCTGCTCCAAGCTATGAAAGAACATGAACTATGTAAAACAGTACAACTCTGCTAGAGCATGGAGAAGGAAAGAGGATCAATGTGGTTTATTTTATTATAATAGCACAACTGTGTAAAGTTACATATTGAACTATAAAATAAATAAAATCTTTGCAAAACCAAGCCAAAAAAAAACAAAACAAAAACAAACCACCAGCTCATCTGCCCTATAATACTCTAACGATGGTTCCATGGCGATAATAAATGCAAGGGTGTTATTTGCCATACGAACCAATTAGGCTGTTGATTAATCGCAGTTAACTCATGCAATTAACTCAAAAAAATTAATCGTGATTAATCACACTGTTAAATAATAGAATACCAATTGAAATTTATTAAATATTTTTGGATGTTTTCTACATTTTCAAATATAGTGATTTCAATTACAACACAGAATACGAAGTGTACAGTGCTCACTTTATATTATTTTTGATTACAAATATTTGCACTGTAAAAATTCACCTCATACAAGCACCATAGTGCAATCTCTTTATCATGAAAGTGCAACTTACAAATACAGATTTTGTTGTTGTTACATAACTGTACTCAAAAACAAAACAATGTAAAACTTAAGAGCCTACAAGTCCACTCAGTCCTACTTCTTGTTCAGCCAACCGCTAAGACAAATAAGTTTGTTTACATCTCTGGGAGATAATGCTGTCCATTTCTTATTTACAATGTCACCTGAAATGAGAACAGGCATTCACATGGCACTTTTGTAGCCAGCACTGCAAGGTATTTATATGCCAAATATGCTAAACATTTGTATGCCCCTTCATGCTTTGGCCACCATTCCCGAAGACATGCTTCCATGCTGATGATGCTCATTTAAAAAAAGCATTAATTAAATTTGTGACTGAACTCCTTGGGGGAGAATTGTATGTCCCCTGCTCTGTTTTATCTGCATTCTGCCATATATTTCATGTTATAGCAGTCTTGGATGATGACCCTGCACATGTTGTTCGTTTTAAGAACACTTTCAATGCAGATTTGACAAAACACAAAGAAGGTACCAATGTGAGATTTCTGAAGGTAGCTACAGCACTCGAGCCAAGGTTTAAGAATCCGAAGTGCCTTCCAATCGTTGGATCGTTATCGAGCAGAACCAGTCCTCGCCATGAACGCATGTCCTCTGGAATGGTGGTTGAAGTATGAAGGGAAATATGAATCTTTAGCACATATGGCACGTAACTATCTTGTGATGTCAGCTACAACAGTGCCATGCGAACACCTGTTCTCGCTTTCAGGTGACATTGTAAACAAGAAGCAGGCAGCATTATCTCCTGAAAATTTAAACAAACTTGTTTCTCTGAGCGATTGGCTGAAAAAGAAGTAGGACAGAGTGGACATATGGGCTCTAAAGTTTTGCATTGTGTTATTTCTGAATGCCTTTTTTAAATACATAATTCTACATTTGTGAGTTCAGCTTTTAGGATAAAGAAATTGCTCTACAGTACATGTATTAGGTTAATTGAAAAATACTATTTCTTTTGTTTTTTACAGTGCAAATATTTGTAATAAAAATAATATAAAGTTAGCACTGTACACTTTGTATTCTGTGTTGTATCAATATACTTGAAAATGTAGAAAATATCCAAAAATATTTAAATAAATAGTACTCTATTACTATTTAACAGTGTGATTAATCGGGATTAATTTTTTTTAAATCACACAATTAATTGGGATTATTTTTTTTAATTGCTTGACAGCCCTAAATATCAATATATTATATATCTTTGAGACTATATTTAAAACAAGTTACTGTAGGCGCTGGATGTTCCCCTCTTGACCAGGATATTTGGGGAATTCAGCACACAATTTGTGGGAAAATTACCGTTAGATTTGGTGATCACAAGCAATCAGGACTTTAATTTTATGCCTCATCTGTGCCTGACCTCCAATAGTACAACATTCCTAATGCAATGAAAAAACAGTGGTTCAGTTTCAGAGAGAAGGACGGCACCTATTAAATCAATCACTTTGTATGGAACCTCGGATTTTCTTTAGTGGCCTTGGCCCAACTGAAATATCTTAGCTTGTGAGAACTGATTAATACCATGTTTCGAGTTATGAGCTAAAGTAAAAAGGGAGAGGAAACACATTTTCCCTTCTTGTGCTGGTGCCTAGCATAATTTATTTAAATGTAATTTCTGAAACAAAGACTAAGTGTTCCATGTTTGGATGAAGTTAAGCAATGTAAATAGATATTTCACTAGCCATCTGTGAGCACTGTATGACAGAACTTTACAATCAAGATGACAAATAATTTCTATCTACCTGGCTTCATAACTACAAGATGCAATTTCAGCCATTGACAAACCAGAGATATCCAAGTCAGCTCCATTCATCTGTGCAGAATCTGGATTCTCCCCGATTGATGAGTCCAGTTTATCAGGAACTCTATTTTCTGCTTGGAAAAGAATATTTTACATTTTGTTCTTATATTATTGTCTTAATGGTTCAAAAGACTTATTTCATTCCAAATAATCAATGGATTTACAACTGAAATTTTTTCCAGCAGTTTCTGTGTTCATATTTTATGATGAGGAATTTCTTCACAATATATTGGTTTAAATCATCCAATAACCGATTAGGTCAACAAAGAACTTACCAATATATTAACACCCATCTATGGGGTTGATCTCTGGAGGACAGTAAAATATGATGCTACTGAAGAATAACTATACTTTCTTTTTTTCACATTATCTGAGACCAACATGTAGATGGCTAGTGGCCAATAAAATTCAGACTATAATAATACTGTGAGTTGAGAGAACCGTTAATACCCTTAACATGGTTGTAAAAACAGATTTAATTGCCAAACTCCTGAGGTTTCTTTAAGCTACAACCTATAAACTAAATGCAAGACACTCAAAGCTTATCAACCATTTGTCTGAACAAAAGAATGTCATATTTACACCCCTTTTAAAAAAAAAGTAAGTTAAAAAGTACAAGAATATAGAATTTCAACTTAAAATGCAATTCTGCAGCTCAGCCTCCTGGTAACCTAGTACTGACATCTCTACTTTCTAGTAATTACTTAATCTAAACATCAAGTAACTTAATTTAGACACCTCAAATCAGAATTTTAAAAGTTAAACAAAATACCAAGAATATTTTCAGATCAGGAAATAAGCAAAAAAAATGTAAGCCTTGCTGGATACTTATATGTCCTTCACAACTTTCAGCTTTATTGTTAAATTCACAGATAACGTTTCAGTCACTGGCCTCTGATGATTCTCTTAGTGGGATTCAAAAGCACCTGATTTTGTATATCATTCCAAACGTCCGCTGGACCAAAATGATGCAACGCTAAATAAATACTCCAATCTCAGACTATTAAAGAAAAGGATGAGACAGATCTTTAGCTAATTCTATAAAACCTACTTTGAATGAGCTAAGACAAAAAGACTTAAGAATCATTCAAGCCACCTGAGTACTACATACATATGCAGAAATGTATGGTAGAGAAATACAGCAAATTGGGGAAAAGTAAAGCATTCTCTATTCTATTCAGATTCTTATTCTCTGCACATCAATATGGTAGCTAAGTATCTCTAGATAAGCACACTGACTCTTAATTGTAGGTCAGCCAGAAAAATCAAGTAGCTGCAAAAAACCCAAAGCTCTGAAATCAAGAACTGAACTCTAAATGGTGAAATCTCAAAGGACAAAAAGCTACTGCTTGCTTTAAAGGAAAAGTATAATATACAATTTAGATTTGGTTTTCATTATTGCAGTCTATTTAATACAATACACCTTTGTAATATAATACAATATACAAGTTATAGCTGCACGTGCCCAATAATACTGTATGACAACAGCTTACAGATTAACATTTTTAGTTTGAAAAGAAGTATGTTGCTATCTCCACATAAAGGTGGTTATCAGACCAAAGAAAGGTTGTAATGGGGGGCAGAATCTGACTCATGTGACTCATCTGCCTTTCTATAGAACTTCTAATTTACTTGTCTTTTTATTTCTTAAAAATTTGTTTTAATGTTTGATGGGCTCATTAAGTTACCTAAGATGTCGGAAGTTGCAAATTTATTAAGAGCAAAATTATGGCCCAAATAAAGATAAGAATGACAAGAACAACGTATTTAGTCTGTGCCTTCCTGTGCCCTGGCCTGAGATGTTGTTGTCATCTTGTCTATCTTCATTGGGCTCGTCGACCTTTTCCACAGCGTAGCAGAGCAGATCCCCCCATGAGCTGATGGAGTCACTTCATGTGAAATTCCGGGCAATGCAGAACACATTGTCCTCACTGGAAGGCAAGGTAGAGAATCTCTCATCAAAAGCTGGGAAACTAGACAAATGCATGGTGAATGTGGAGCAACAAATGGAGAAATCAGAGGCCAGGACCCTAAGTCTGTGAAAAAGAAATTGCTGAGAATAAATCTGTGAGTAATATGATAGTTACAACTGCTGCTCTTTAGAATGAAAACTGGAGATACAGGGGTGGAGGGAAAGAAAGACTAAAAATATCCACGTCTTGGACATCCTGGCTACGAAAAGAGACCCCAACCTCTGAATTGGGTGTGTACACTAATCCCTTAGTTTTCGGACATGAATGTTAAAGAAGATATCAACAGAGTGTAATTTCTACCACTCAGGAAACTGCTCCAAATTGACACACAGAGTGAGAAAGACAACAAATTTTAAATTTCAAAGTTATATAGTTTTGGATGAATCCAAAAAAGAAAAAAGAAGTATTTCATAAAGGATCCAAGATTCTACTGTTCCTAGATATCTGTCCAGCAATCCAGACCAAAAAGCAGGAACCAGTATCACTGAAGAAGCAATTTGCAAAAGCAGTAGTTGAAGCTGAAGGAATCTGTATCTGGTCAAACTAAGTGAGTCAGAGGAATTTATGTATCTATTTTTTTCAATTTGGAACATTATTTCTAATAAGCAAGTTCTGGAGAAGGCAAGATCAGAGAACAGTTTGGACAGCATGAGGCATCAAACAAATGAAGTTTGCTCTATACAGGAGAATCGGTGTAAAAATGAATTTAAATAAAAAGAATACTCGGGCCCAATTTTCTTCTCATTTACACAAGTATATCCCCAACAGGTTGTGCATGTTTAACAGAGCACAATTTGGCCCTTTGGGTTTTTGATATCTTTAGAAAATAGATTTAAGTTTGTTTCACATGGGCCTATATGCCTACTGGACCATATTTACATGCAGTGCACAGCATAGTTTGTTCCTGCTGTGAAGTGCTTCATGTACACTATCTAGGATGTAGCAAAGTCAGAGTTAGTTAGCAGTACCACCTTTTCAATTAATGCTAAAAAGTAATACTCAATCTCTAAATTCATTTTGTTCTCCTCAAGACGACAATCTGATACTTTTAATGAAAATCTATAATAGTCTCTCTTGATATAAGTTTGGTAAGTTGAGATAAAATTAATAAAAAGAGACTTTTTAAAAATGTAATGAACCTGTAGTTAATAAGATACATACTTTAAAAAGAGTGCCAGGGAGGGAAAAAAACAAAACAAAACAAAACACCACACCTTTTGGCAAACTACAGGCTGCACAGGAAGAAAGAAAGAGCTGCCTGCCAGCAAGGGAGGATGCTGAAGTAAAAGGTCTGAATGTGCGCACTTCCAGAAAAAGCTGCTGCAATAAAGAACAATGAGTTTGTAACATACTGAACCTGAGCTCCAGTGAAACCTTGCACACTGAATATCATAGAAGAGATACTGTGGAATTTGTGTATCACACATAGTATGTTATTCATAGCTAATCTTCCTCAATTTTATTTAACTAGCTAGCTTTCCAAGACATTTCTAAATTGTAACAAATGACCTTCTTATCAAAATACACTGGCCTGGAAAATGTTGTAGAGTGCCTATGTTTAGAACTATGCTACCAACTGTTCATTGACAAACTGTGCAACAAGGCTAAATCCCTATAAGCAATAACTGCCCTTATTATAAACTACTCAGTCTTACACATGGCACTAGGAATCAATTTGATTAAGTTTGAACATCCTGAAAGGCACTAAGAAAAGGTGGAGCGACAATGGGTTCTATATTTTTTATTTTCTTCCTGTTTTAAACTGTGATTATGCTATTGCAAAACGACAAAGGGCATCTATTACGGAAGATATCTGCTTTCCATTTTTCTTCCAGGATCTGCTTAATTTATTGACATAGCCAACTTTTTACCGTTAATACTACAGAAACAACATAGTTGTGGAAAATCAAACTATTCTAGTCTACCTTGCACATCAACAAAATTACTAACTGTGGTATAAATTCTAATCCAACGCTATTCGTTGATTCTGCTGCTAATGTAAGAAGTGAAAAATAATCTGATTTCCAGAAATCAAGCTGAAATTAAATGGTTGTGGTTAGAAACCTCTTTAAACTTCTAAACTGAGAAAAATTAATAAAATAACTGGGAAAATAAATATGAAAAGCTATTTATTTTTAGTGTGCCACTTTTTTTCCATAGTAAACATACTTCAGATTGTATGAACACACCTAGTCTTAAATGCTGTCTTACAGTAATTTATTGTTGACACTTGTATATTGCTACTTCAGAACACAAAATGTAATAAAAACAGTTTCTAAAGTACTGTGGGAGAATGAGAAATTCTTTAATAATCAACAACAGATGCCTGTCTTTAGAGGGAACAATCCTGATAGTGAGAGGACAGAATTCATTGAATTCTTCAGGGGCTTTCCAGCAACTGAAATATTCTAAAACGAAGCTACATTAAGTCTACAGGTTAAGACATATATAGCTCAAAGACGTATACCTATATCTTAGCAGCCAATTTCTCATCGGTAACATGCTGGTGTTTGTACAGTTCTCCTATGCTTTCTAATAAGTCCTTTTAGCAACCTTAACTTTTGATATTTTGTACTGGATCCTCTGTGATATACTGTTACTCAGGTGCAAATGATCACAGATGGTCTATGTTTATCTTATTTTTCAAACAGGACATACACATTTATCAAAGCACTATACTTTATTCCCATCCCTAACCAAAAAGGAAATAAAAAATAAGTTACCCTAAAATATATGTCCATTCTCAACAAAATTAATTAGCAGAATGTAATGATGGCAAACTATTACAGAAGCAATTTATATTGTTGTCAGAGACCACTATCCTGTCAAACATTAATCTCTCTCTCTAAAGTCAGCTCAGTGAAAAATATTTATCCTTAATTTTTTATAACTTTAAATGAGAGATTCTTCATCAGCACTGTGATTTTAAAATCAGACTCATTTTTGTACCTGCTTTGCCATTCAATATCTTATTCTGGTAATATTGCCATTCCATCTGTGGGTTTGCACCAGGGCGCAGTGGTGCCCTTCCAGCACCTCTGTTGCTTGTAACAGCCACTGGTTTTCCTGTGAAGAATAATTAAGTTAATTAAAGTTCTTATATAATAAACATTTACAACAATAGCACACCAAGGCAAAGTTTCTGACAATGTTTACTTTAATTTTGTTCGCTTCTTTCAACACCATTCTTTCAGCGTTATCTAATCTTCTAGCATTAAGGAAGCAGCAGTTAAGGAAGTGACATGCATTAGAAACAATAGTTTAGTTAACTGGTTACAATCTCATGTCAAAAGGAGGAGAAAAGAGAAATCCTTTGAAACAAACACTAAAAATCCAGCTATGCTAGTTTGCGTATAAGGACTTGCCTAAACAGAAGATGCACAGCCTAACTAGCTATCTGATATTGTACCAATTTAGTCGAACCATTGCAACCTCTATGCATTGCCATCTTACATCAATTTACTTTGCACCTGCCATTTAACTAAAGTAAGCTAATGTAAACGAGGTTTAAACTGGTATAAAACAGTCCACACACAAAGGTGTAACAGTTTAACTAAAATGGTGAAAGACTTGTTAAGCCAGTCATAACTTTATGTTTAGACCAGGTCTAACCACTGACCATTCTGGCCTAACCTTTCCCCATTTTAATCACCTCTGAACTTTTCCATGCTTGTCTCTTTCAGGCTGAATTTTTTTGGAACACTTCAGCACAAACAGTGCAACCACTTCCATGAACAGGTTTAAAGAACAGATTGTATTTTTTTATGTTTGCAAATCTATTTTTAATTTTATATGTATAAATAAAATATTAGAAGCTCTAGCCTCTCTTTCCATAACAGAGATTTGATATTTGGCAGGGAGATAGCCCTGGTGTCAGAGAGGCACCTGCATCCCTATGAAAATACATCCAGATCTGGCAGACTTATAAACTTACAACATTTGCCATTTGCACAGTAGAGCTAACCGGTAAAATCTCTGAACATTCCATCTGCATTGAGCATGCTCACCAGCCTCAGTGAGTATGCTCCCTTGCCTCAATGTCCCTCTGTATGCACTTTCTCCCAGACCCCATAGCAAAAGGTCTGGACAGGTACAGCAGTAGAATATCTTTTGGCCTATGGGAAAGCGTACTGAGCTAGGACCAAGGAGACAAAGAGTTATGTTCTTTCCTTTTCCACTTGACTGCTCTTATTAAGCAAAAGGCCACATATCGCTTACCTTAGAAAACAGGCAAGCATCATTCTATTTACAATTGGGGTACAGAAACAAAAAACAAACAAAAAAATCACATTTGGTATCCACGCTGCCTTTCAAAATGCTTGTGCTAAATCTATATGATTATCTATGCTGTCTGTAACCATGTGACCACTTCCCCTTCCACAGCCAGGACTTAACCCAGGATTTCTGATCCTCAACATTCCTCTGCTCTCTGGCAAACAGTTGCATAAGACACTGGAAAAGATAACTGCATAGTATTACTACCAGTTACTCCTTTAGTTTATCAGGTAGGGATCTGTACTGTGGATTTACATCTTCTGCAGTCATAGACTGCTGATGACTCATGCAGGAGAGGTTCAAAATAGTTCCACATGTAATTTCTGTTCTTCAAGTTAAGCCCCCCCCCCCCCCAAAGCCTAGGAAATTACATAGGAAAAAATGTTCAAAGACCATTAAGAGTTGCAAAATCAGGCACCCCTAAATTAGGAAATACCTGAATTCAGGTTGCCTATGCTTAATAATAATAAAAGATAAGTCATCCCAACAGGGTTCAGATATAGCCCAGCTCTCCCCCCATTTCTAGTTTTGGAGGGGTTATGTATCTCCGTTTTTCACCTTTTCACACCTCTGGCTGCTGAGAGTGGGGAAAGTATTTTCTTCTTTTCCTTGGTACTAAATGCTGGAAAGAAGGCAGCAAGAATTCCACTCTGTTTCTTCCACATGTATTCACTGAGTGTGGGGCACTGAGCAATACAACCTGGCAATATGAGCAGTGCTCTCATACCATCGGGCAAAGTTATTAGAAGAAAAGCACTCACCAAATCAACTTTCCTTGTTGTCAGCAAGTGCATTTTCAGTACTGTATAAGTGATTTTTGACATTTAAAAATATATGAAACTGACCTTTGAGATCAGGCCTATTTCGAATACCAACTGATACAAAGAAGCAATCCATATCCATGTGCATTATACAGCGCTGATGCTTGGATGAACTTAAGACAGAAACATTACCTGGTATAAACAAATACAAACAGAAATTTTGAAACCTAATTTACAATTTTTGCAGTATTCACGTTAGTCATCAAGGACTGATATAAGACGTTTCCAAACACACCGAAGTTATTTTTATAATATTCCCCACCCAACTATTAAACTGCCTTTAAGGAAAAAATAAATTGTATACTATTCAATGCACTAAAATAATAGAATGCAATATAACAACATTGTGGAAATGTAGCCATAAGTCTACTAAGTGAGGATTCATACCCCATGATTTCCTTTTTATGTTCTCAAAATTAAAATTCTTCACCTTGTTAAAACAAGTCTGTTTCCAGGAGTTTACTATATATACACACTAATAACTAAGTCTTAATATTCACCATGCTAAAATTCAATCTGCAATGGAATGCTTCTTCAGTTTTTGATCAAAGATCAGAGCAGTCATCATCTCTGCACAATCTTCTCTGTTCATTGAAAGTGTTGAATGATTTAAAAACCTTTTCTATAATGGGAATTTCAGTCATCAGTGTACCTACACAGGTGCAAAACCTAGCATAGGAAAGCAAAACAGCTATAAGCTGCGATTTACACTGATGCAGCTTACTCCTGCTTGAATCTGGGGTAAGCTCCATTAGATCAATTGTCACTTATAATAATTTCCCCATGTACACTATAGAATTTGAACTGGTGCAGTTACACTGGTGACTGGCCACCAACCACTGACATTGGAGCAAATCCCAAGTGTGGACAATACCTAACACTCCATCATGAAAAAGTATTTCAGATCAAGAAAACTGAATTGCTTCATTTGTCAAATGGCAAACAATGAGAGGAAATAAACTGTTTTTAAGGCCCTGTTTTCAAACATTTAATCATTTCATCTCATCTATCACCTGTCTTTTTATTTTTTTTAAAGAAAAGTATTGCTCAATATTATACAATTAGGGAAAACAAAGGAATACATAATGACAGTTTGATACCTTAAAGAAATAAAAATCTCTACTAGAAGTAATGGTCTGCCTTTCATCCTTAGTTAATTAGGAAGAATAGTTCTGCATGTTCAAGGAGATATTGCTAAAGATATAAGATGAAAAATAATATTTAGGCTACTACTATACTTTAAATATTTAAGTTCTGGTCATTTTGTTCTTTACGTGAATAACTTCAGTATGGCATCTGCATGCACTGCAACACACTTACAGAGCCAATTTTTGTTCTAGACCAGATGAAGAAGGGTCACAAAGATCCAAGAGCATGTAGCAGTCTTGCTAAAAAATTCTCATTTCGATTACAGATCATTTCCAACTGCTACTCAACTTAGAAATCTTCAGTATGAACTGTAAGAAGTAGCGAGTTAGATTTTCAAAGAAAAATGTAAGACCAAATACCTCCTTTGTTTGTATAGATAAAAGTGTTTATCCTCAAGAACCCAAAATAGCTTGGCAATCTCTGGAAGAATTAATTAATAATTCTACAGAAAAGAATTGTATTTACAACTGAATTTCATATTAAGTCACAATTTGCTTTTAAAATTAAAAAATGAAGGCGGCCCTTCAGACGTTCATTTATCAAAATCACATAAGTAGCTATTTCATATAACCTCATAACCTTTTGAATATAGAAAGCTCACATGTTTAATCTTGATCAGCTGCCTATCATAAGACTGAAGAAATAGAGAATCTTTTTAAGTAAAACCGTCAAACAAGTATCTACCTGTGTCAGCTATCATAAGTGCAGACCTGCCCACTTTCAATTTTTTTAACTTTTCCCTTCCCGGAAAGACACCATTGTTTTTTCTCTGCAGGGTATTGACAAATTCTGTCAATTCACACTTCCATGTAGATATGTGATGCAGTCTTGAACGAGAGTAAAAGTCAGAAATAAAACTGCAGTCTAAAGGTTTGGACAATGATGAGGGAGTGGCCTTGCTATGAGTAGGTACTGAAGAAGTGCTTTTTGTGCTTAAAGGCCCCTGAACAGTGGAGTGGTGAGCACCATTTATTTTAGTATTACTGTGCAAAGATGAAGATGAGAATGAATTACTCGTAGTCCTATGTGGGTTCTTTAAAAGATCTGTGTTTTTGTTGCTTTCCTGCAACTGCTGCATAGTGCAGTCTCTAAAGTCAATGATGCCTTTTTCAGTCTTCCCCTTCTCTGGCACAGAGCCTGGAGATAACCTGCTTGCAACTCTATTGCCATAGGGCATCACGCAATCCTGTGTCTGTAAGGCACTGGTAGAATTATGAGCATGTCCATTAAAAATGGCAGTGCTGTCTCTGTGATGCTGAATTCCATTTTGTTTCCTCCCAGGAAAGACCTGCTCCAACTCCATAAAGCCTAAATCTTCACTTTCTTCTTTCTCTTCCTCATTCCAGCTACTGATGCCATTGGCTTTGATCTCATTTTCAGTCTCATACTTTTTTATTACACAATTTCTAGAACAGACAAGAAAATGTTATTTAATAACCTTACAAAAAACAAAGATACAGTTCATCAAGAAATAATTTTAAGTGTTTACATATACATATACAAATAACATAGATAATTTAGGGATTCTGAATGCTCACATGCAAACTCCTGCTA
The DNA here is from genome assembly GCF_965140235.1 of Caretta caretta. Classification (NCBI taxonomy): domain Eukaryota; kingdom Metazoa; phylum Chordata; order Testudines; family Cheloniidae; genus Caretta; species Caretta caretta. The sequence goes on along the minus strand of NC_134206.1, from coordinate 119,795,065 downwards.
GGTTATTAGAGGTAGATGATTATATGACTTTATTACTAAGTTTGAACTATGATCTTTCACCATAAAAAGTCAGTATTTTTGGTACAAAAAGCTTTTGTAGATTCGCTATATTATTATTAATATAAGAGTTAAAGGTCACTCCTGCATTAATCATGCTCTCTCATTAGTAAGGCAACTTTCTCTGGATTTACAGTAAGCTATATTTGACGAAAAACCATGAGCAACACAGTAATTTGGATTTTTTTTTTTTGGAATCATAACCATACCTTGGACAGCACTAATAATGTAAGGTTGCTGGAAGGGAATATCTTCCATTTTATCCCAAAGATGCAATTTTTACACTCTTTGTATAATAGAAAATGTTAATTGCAAAGATCAAAAACGTATTTCTCCTTTTTGGAGGAAGATTTAGGATAGTTTGTGGAAATCCATCTGGTTTTCTCCTAGCTAAAACTTGTTCCAGATCTATAAACTCAAAATAGTCACAGCTTTTGGAGATTTGTTTTCTTTAAGAAAAACTGTTTGCATGTTATGTATGTATAAAAATAAACAGTAAGTGTTGTCCAGTATATTAGCTGTTTACTTCTTCCTTGATACCGTGAAGACAAAACTTTTACCTCAAAGAGTAATACTATAACAATACCAGTGAATATAAGTGTGATTAAAATTAGACTTTTCAAGAGTTAAGTGGATTCTTGGTCTATAGAAAAACCTAAATACTTCCACAGAAAGCCATTTTAACAAACATTCAAAAGGTGACTGGTAATTAGCTATTTGACATGCAAGTAAAACCAGAAAGCTAATTAGCTGTGATAACAATTCATCTAAGATTACTGCAATTACAATAAACTACATTAAACATATCAACAATATTTTGGAATAGCTATGTGTTTGGGAAGCTGTTTCCCAGTGGCACTGACTTAATATAGTCATAGTATACAGTAAGTTTTAAAATTCAGAATGGTTATGTTAGATACTTATGAAAGCCTGGATATTCTTTTCATCCCAAAATTATTACGAACGTAATATTAAACTAGGGTTTAGGTTACTATAATATCACCTACAGATGAATGTAAGCAAAAAAGAAATGCTTCGCATGTACATACAGTAGGAGCTCTTTCATCTGTCACCACTTAATCCTCCTTCAGCACCGCTATGCAGGATTAGATCTACAATCTACTAAAACAAGTATTAACTGACTTTTTTATGTGACATAGAGGAACATAAACTACCATTCTGAATCTGATCTGGGGCCCATCTAATCCAATATCCTGTCTCAGACTATAGCCAATACCAGATGTGTCAGAGAATTCTGCGAGAGACATTAAAAATGGGCAACTGTGGAATAACCTGTCCATAGGGGGAAATTTTTTCCTAACCCCACTCACTCCCAAATCAGTTAGAGACTGACTTGTATCTACAAGTGGTAGGGTTTATTCCCCTTCCAATTTTGTTCTTTATATTTTTTAAATCCTTTGTAATATATTTTATTTTCCTTATCCATATAAATGTCCACCCTTTGAGTTTTGCTAAATTCTCAGACGGAAAAATGTCCACAGGCTAGTTATGCACTGCAACATTTTGAACTTATTTTTTTCAGCTATATTCATTTATACTTGCTCCAAAACCTTTACCAAAAGAATAATTATCTCAATTTATTATTCTTTTTAAACCAAAGACCTAATTTCAGTATCACTGGTCAGATTCTCTTAATGTGTGCAACACACACTGTTTCCATAGAGCTGTGTGCTATATGCATTGCGTCCTACAGTAGAAACATTATGGAAAAGTGTGGTTCAGGGGTCAAGGCACTGGACTCAAAAAGAGGATAACTATGGGACCCTAGACGACTTATTTCATCTCTCTATGCCTCTGATTTTCCATCTGTAAAATGTGGATGACACAACCTCTTTTGTAAAATGCTTTGATAAGTGATATAATGCTATATAAGTATTATCATTTTAAACTGATTACAGCCGACCGATCAACAGCTTTGTCAGTATTAACAGACTGAAAACACTTACACCCTGTTGTTGAGCTCTTTAGCTATATTGCTAGGACCTGGCATAGGATCTTCAGGTTTGCATATGGTACTGAAGTTGAGACCTTTCTGAACACTTGACTGCTTCGTGTAAAGCTGATATGGAATATATGAGAGGAGATGTCCAGCTTTTATGCTGAAACAGAAAAGAAGCAAAAGTTTATCACTCAAGGCTTTCAGAAAAATATGTAAACTAACATTATCTTAGTTATAATAGGCTAATACTTTGATCATTACAATCTGCTGTCTTGCTATACGTGGTTTTGTCTGCAGTCCTTTAACTGTCCATATATTTCAGTTGTGTTATCTGAACCTTTAAAGAGTTGATGTATTGCACCTAAATGGGAAAAATTGTTTTAAATTTTAAAAAAAGTAAGAAGTGCAAGCTATGAAATGAGGATAGAATAAGTAGGATTACAAAAAAATTGATAAATACTTTACACACTCTGAACTGCTAAAAAGAATTTTAATGATTGTTCAAGAAATCTAGAAAGTAAGCATATAAGATGTGAAAGTCACTTTTTTTTATTTGAAGTAAAATAGACCAAAATTAAGCACACTTACAATAACTGCTGTACAACTATAGCCAAAAAGGTGCAACAAACATTGATTCATCAGATTTAATAAAAAAAAGCAAGTAGCTTTAAAAGGGGTCAGAACATAAATTTTAGTTTATTGGTCTGATAGACATCAGTACTTCAGTTCCAAATTCTGGACTTTAGGTACTGCATATTCACAATATAATAGAAATGTTATCAATTAATTGTCTCAGATCAATGCTGTGCTGGGAAATCCATTTAACTCTGAACACTGTAACAGACAGATGCACTCCAGAAAAAAAAAAAAACAAAAAACAAAAAACATAAAATCAGAGATAAGCATTTCACTAGGATCTGATTCAACTTTAAAGGGTTCCCTCAGCTTCTGCAATTCTACAGGCTCAACTGTCCCATCCTGTAAGGGAATACACTGGTAGGGAAGAGGAGAAAGCCTCCAGAGGTTCTTCTCATGAAGATTTGACATTGATCATTCCAGTTCCATGCTTCTGGTATGCCCTGTCTCTAACCCAATTGCACTGTTAGGCCTTGGAGAAGCTGGTAGCTTCCTCAGGAGCCCTTCTCCTTTAAAGTGGGATCCTGACAACAAAAACCCACCCAGAATGAGATTTTTATCTTTCCTTCCTGATCTCTTTTCGTGGTGGTGAAGGAGATGATGTGCTCCCTTCCTAGCCACTACCCCCCACCCTGACCACAGGAAGAGATCTCCATACTGCACTTTGGAACAGAGGTGTTGCTGATGTGGAAGTCCTTTTTACCCCAGGGAGGGGTGAGATACATATGAGAATCAAGTAATCAGACTAGATTCAGAGCTTTTAAAGAGAGGACACACAGAGAGAGATGATTTATCAAAACTATTTATTAACACCTCAATACTTTTTTCTCCATGATATATTTCCTAACTAGCTGAGACTTGTACTCTATTAAGGAACTTGGCAGGGGAAAAAGTCTCTATTGGCTGTCATGTTACAATTAGGGAAGAATGTAAAGGGAGATCATGTTACCCAATTAGAGAAACAAATTAGCATTTTTAGAGAGAACTGGGAAGGTTTCTAGGGAAAGGTGTAATCAAAGCAGCTACAATAGAGAAAGTCCCCGAAACACATGAATTAAATACATTTTGATATATTTATACCACTTAAATGATATTCCTTTATGAATACTGTGAATTAAATGACATTTCAAACCTTTCAGGTATAAAAAATGTTGGTGCAGCAACCAAGCATTTATACTCCTGAAGTATGAAAATTTTTTCATATCATCACATGAACCTGAATAACCCAAAGTGACAGTCACAAAATTATCCTGTCAACTTTGAATACAAACACAGTACTTAATACTGGTATTTTCTATGCTGAGATTTTAGCCATTGGTGTAGCTGCATCAGTCACGCACCTATCATTAACACTGTATTATACTGCATTAACCGCTAAAATCCCAGTGTAGACAAGGCCCCAATAGGTATGTCTAGACTGGCATAAGTCTCAGAGCCCTTGTCTATAGACCTGGTCTCATACTATTGCGGTAAAAACAGCTGCATAGATGCTTGGGGTTGGGCTGAAGCTCAAAGGTCTACACAGATGTTTTTAAAGCCCTAATGCGAGTCCAAGTCTATAAACCCAGGACCTGAAACTCTCTACCACAAGTTTTAAAATGCAGTCTAGACAGACATGCCAATGACCTCCTGGAGTAATGAATTCCATAGGCTGATTATATGCTTCATAAAACAGTATTTCCTTTTATTATTTCCAAATCAAACTTACAAAATTGCCATGAAAATGTATTGGCCTAGGGACAACATCTATTATCCCACCCTTTATTATTGGGGAATAAAGTGTCTTTTTATTAACTCATGGGGGGGGAGGGGAAGGGAACAAACCCTACCTAGCTCTAGGGAAGAGAGGACCAGAATTTTGTGAGGCTATTCAATCCTTTTATTTCCAGTTTCTCCTCCTTCTTGTATTATAGAACGAGATTTAAAAAAAACATAGGACAAGTTGTCAATTTCCACTGTGTCCTTAGTAAATATGAATACTGCAATTCCTCTCTAACTTCTCACTTCCAGATGAAATCTCAACTTTTACAATCTATTTTCATATTTAAAACCACTAATCATTTTTGTATCACTATATTCAGGATCTTTATAACCTCTGCTACATCTTTCTTTTGAGATGTTCTCCAGTTTTTCAGACGATGTACCATTATTTTGTAAAACAAAATTTGTATTACAATACAACATCTATTTCAATGTGCTGAAACATCCTATTTCCTTCAACTGCTGAAATGTTTTGATAACTTCAGCTTGTGTATTGCTTTACATTTATACCTGATATATTTCATCTGCAATGATGCTCCTCAATTCCTGTGTGTGTTAAAATCTACCTAGAATGTGTCACAACCCCCTGAAGATTTTACTAATCTAAACAATTAAGTTATCAAACTTCAGTTTTCTACTTACTTTCTCTGCCAATTAAGATTCTGATCTTTCAAGGTGCTGCATTCTCAATTCACACCGGAGTCACTAGGTGCCTCAAAGGATCAAGCCGTTATATATTAACAGTCTCAACACTTAATTTCAATGTACTATTAATTGGTCTTTATAGTAAAGAACTGTTCATGTTTACTTTTTTTTTTAAACACACAACTTAACCAATTTTTAAGCTCGCCATAATATTTCCTTTATCCCATCATTATTTTCTAAGTGTTTCTCATGAGAAGTCTTATTAAAAGCGGTAGAAAAGCCAAGTATATTATGTCCTTCCAGTCAGTATTTTCCATTTCATTACATTTTCCAAAGAACTAATATGTTGGAGAGACATAATATCTCTTAAAGAACTTGAACTGGTTTGACTATACCAGCTTATATTTATTCTAGTATTTTACTTTATGCTTAATTACAAAATAGGAGCAGAGGTTCCCCCTGGAAATTAGGTGAATCTCACCAGACTAATTTCTGGAATCTCTTGACAACATTTTTAAAGACATGTATCATGTTGGCAAATTTCCAACCTTTAAAAAGATGTGGTTAGAATCTCTCTTCTTAGGGGTCTTCACTATTTCCTTTAGAATGATCAGGTTGAATTAGGTTTAGGATTAACTCTGCTTACATCAGATCTTGGAGGCTCTGATCCAAACTGTCAGAGAACACTCACTGATATGTAGATTTGAAGACCAGAAGGGACTATTAGATTACCCAGCCTGACCTGTATATCAAAGGCCATTAAAGTTCATCCAGTTACCCCTGTATTAAGCCTCATTACTTATTTGACTAAAGCATATTTTCCAGAAAGGCATTCTGTCTTGAAAATAGCAAGAGGTGGAAATGGTAGTTTATTCCACTGGTTAAATCACCCTCACCTGTTCCAAATTAACTACTTATTTCTAATTTGAATTGGTCTCTCTTCACCTTGCAGCCAATAGCTCTTGTTATGACTTTCTCTGCTCTCAGATTAAAGACCACTCCTGCACCCAGTATTTTCTCCTCCATGAAGGTGCCTATACATTAATCAAGTCATCTCTCAATCTTTTTGACAAGATAAACAGACTGAGCTCCTTCTCCAGCCCTTGAATAATTTTTGTGTGCTTTTCTGCATCCTCTCCAATTTTTCAACATACTTTTAAAAATGTGGACACCATAAACAGGGGAAGAGAGGGAAGGGAAGGAACAGGCTTGTCGGTCTGCTGGCCAGAAAATCTCCTGTTAATCTGTTGCCTCCCATCATCCTGTTGAGGGGGAGTCCTGAATCTATAGTCCTCCCAAGAAGTGAGAACATACAGTGAGAACTTCTTGCATAAAACAGGAACTACACAGGACTGAGCTCCCTTCCAGTTGGCATAATATCCAGGGGATTGGGGCTAGCCTCCTAATAGCTAAAGGAAGGCAGAAACAAAGATGGGGGAGGGGGCAAGTAGGCAGAAATAATGAAGCTGGAAGAAGGCATAGGGCAGTAAAGCAAAATTAGAGTGTTTGGGTGTCCCTTCCACTTTCATCCACTGCACTGCCTGTTCCTCCCTGACTCCCAAGCCAGCGGATAATAGGGAGTGAGGAACCCCTTCCCTACCTTGCATGGGGTCCAAGGAAGATATATGGGACACCGCATTGGGGTTCTTCACTCCCCAGGACTACCTCCTCCATCTCTGAACCCTGACAAGCTTTAATGGGCACTTCAGTGTTCAACAAGCCTATAAGGCATGTCAGCCCAGATGAGCCTGACACACCATCGTACAGGCAGCAGTTGATTAAAAAACCTACTCAGGCTCATGGGTGGCACATCAGGGAGAGGGAACTTTCAGTCCTTATGAGTAAGGCTGCGACTCTTTCATGGAAGTCACGGATTCCGTGACTTTCCAGGACCTCCGTGACTTTGGCAGCTGCAGTGGCTGACCTCAGGGCCGCCCAAGCAGCTGGGGCGGCCCTAGGGCCAGCGGCACCGGCTGCTGCTCCATCGGCCCCAGGCAACTGGTCCCAGGCGCTGCCTCTGAGCAGTGGTCCGGGACCGGCGGTAGCGAGGCCCCATGCCTCCCCCTACCTGGAGTGGTTGGGCCCCGGAACAGAGTGGTGGCAGCAGGGCCACAGGCCACCCCAAATCTGGAAATATTCAAGATTTTTTTTCAAAAATTGCAATTTTTCTAGTGTGTGGTCTGATCAAATAAAAAACAAATTGGATTGTAATAAAAATACAATACTCAATTAAAAATAAAACCATAAATCAATCCTAATACCTTTCAGAACGTAGTTTTTCTAGACATTTTCTTTTTTTAAAGGGAGAAGCCACTCACACTGAAGTGAACCAAATGCAAAATGAAACAGTCAGATCACTATCCTTCTAATTTTACCTTTCTATGATCCATTCTGGTCGAACCACCTTTTCCCCTTTCAGTTCTTTTATTTTGGCATTTGGAAGATTTGTGGCAATGATGTGCGTTGTTTTAGCTCTGGAATAGTACACATGGTATTGGCCACCATGCAACATTATTAACCTCCTTAATTCATCAGCTGAAGGATCTGTAAAATTAACAAAAATCCAACTGTAAAAGTATTCCTGCATGAGAACACTTATGGAACCATGGAAACTCAGAAATCTAAAACCATGGTTGATTACAATGCAAAGCAACGTTTTTCTGAAAATCCACTAATTTCTTGAGAGACTTAAGCCATTTCTTCAAAATACAAGTAAACAAAGCCACCGAAGTTTAGGTAAATTGTCGTTTCTGGAAAGACTGCTTCAAAAACAAAGATTTCATGATCAGGTTAATTTTAAAATGTTAAACAAGGCCCATTTTACACAAGCATCAACACACAACAAAATCGGATGAATTTCGTCCACATCTTTTGATTGGTATTTTCCCATATGCATTTAATGAAATGCTGTATACAGCCTTGATGGAAAGCAGTTTATTCCTAGGAAGTAAGGAAAATTACTTGCTTATAACTCTTTTTGATATTATCACAGGATTCCTAATTTTGAGATTTCAAGCTCAGGTGGAAAACTCTCTCAAGCTCTTCAGCTTTTGGCTCTCTGAAATAGTAGTAGTTGAGGAAAAGCCCACTCTTTTCTTACATGCACTGACCAACTGCCAATACGTCAGTTCCAGTTAGAACCTGCCCAGTCAATTCCTGAATTGTATAGAAAGCAAGGGATTCCCTAAAAATTAAAAACCAATCATAAAAAACATAACATTTCAGAAATTAAAAGTAAAATTTTTCGTGTGTGTAAAACAATAATTATTCTTAAGGAACAGTCAAAAATAAAAGGCTACTACCTCAAAAACATTTTAAAAACCCAAACTGAAACTTCTGAGTTGTAAGGGGAAGGGAGAGGAAGTCTACCTGAAGATATCTTAAAAGAAGAAGAATTATAGGTAATTTTTCCAATCTTTAAAGCAGTGGTTCTCAAGCCAGGGGGTACATCAACTCATCTAGATATTTGTCTAGTTTTACAACAGACTATATAAAAAGCACTACCAAAGTCAGTACAAACTAAAATTTCATACGACTTCTTTCTACTGCTCTATATACTATACACTGAAATGAAAGTACAATATTTATATTCCAATTGATTTATTATGTAATTGTATGGTAAAAATGAGAAAGTAAGCAATTTTTCAGTAATAGCGTGCTATGACACTTTTGGATTTTTATGTCTGATTTTGTAAGCAAGTAGGTTTTAATAGAGGTGTAACTTAGGAGTATGCAAGACAAATCAGACTCCTGAAAGGGATACAGTTGCCTGGAAAGGTTGAGACCACCGTTTTAAAGAAAACACACACAAAATATTTCAACTAACTGGCCCCATCTACACTAAAAATTGAACCAGTGAGAGTGTACTAAGTGCCAGTGGTGCAGCATGGCCATGCCAGCCATGTTACTTTGATTTTCATTTCTGTTTCAGTTTTGCCTTGTGTAGACACTAGTGCTGCTCACCACTGCAGTTGTATTGTTGAATGGGTACCTATCCCATAATCCCCTGTACAGCTCCCTGAAACAGTGGCTTCTGGAAGATTTCAAAAAGGCTTCTGGATTTCTCTGTGGAACCCAGGAGAAATGTGTGCCTAATTCCTGTATATGAATCTTACAACCCTACTCCCCACAACACATATACTAACCTAATCACAGACCATTTTATTTTAATAGCCCCTTAAAAGCAACATCTCTCTCTTATTCCTCCTTATTCAATTCATAAGCCACATTGTCTCAGCCATGATGCACTGAAGAGCCCACCCCATCCACCAAAATGTAAATCTGATCATCATACCCCAAGTATCTGCTACCTGACAGTGTGACTGGGATACAGTTTGGAAATGCAAAGTTAGGATTATCCTGGGTGCAGAATTAAAAGCTCTTTAAACACTATATAAATATATTGGATTTCCAGATCCCTAAATTCAATTTCAATAATAATTCACATGATAGATGGAAAAACATTTACTGCCAATTATCACAGAATCATAGAAATGAAGGACCGGAAATGACCTCGAGGGTCATCTAGCCACTCCCACTGCGCTGAGGTAGGACCAAGTATACCTGGACTATCCCTGACAGGTATTTGTTTAATCAGTTTTGAAAAACCTCCAATGACAGGAATTCTACAACCTCCCTTGTAACCTGTTCCACTCCTTAACTAGTCTTACAGTTAGAAAGTGTTTCCTAATATCTAACCTTGCCGCAGATTGAGCTGATTACATCTTTTCCTACCTTCAGTGGACATGGAGAACAACGGATCACAATTATCTTTATAGCAGCCTTTAACATATTTGAAGACTTATTGAATTCCCCCTCTGTCTACTTTTCTCAAGACTAAATATGCCCTATTTTTTTAACCCTTCATAGGCCAGGGGTGGGCAAACTATGGCCCGGGGGCCACATCCAGCCCTTCAGATGTTTTAATCCAGTCCTCGAGCTTCTGCTGGGGAACGGGGTCCAGCGTTTGCCCCACTCTATGCGTGCTGTGGCTCCGCATGGCTCCCGGAAGCAGAGGCATATCCCTGCTTCGCCTACTACATATAGGGGCAGCCAGGGAGCTCCGCATGTTGCCCCTGTCCTTCCCATTGGCTGGGAACCACGGCCAATGGGAGCTGCAGGGGCAGCACCTGTGGATGGGGCAGCATGCAGAGCCCCCTGGCCGCACCTCCCGTAGGAGCCAGAGAAGGGACATGCTGCTGCTTCCAGGAGCTGCTTGAGGTAAGTACCGCACGGAGCCTGCACCCCAGACCCCGTCCCGCACCCCAATCCCCAGACCTGATCCCCCTCCCACCCTCTGAACCCCTCGGTTCCAGCCCAGAGCATCCTCCTGCACCCCCAACCCCTCATCCCTAGCCCCACCCCAGAGCCCCCACCCTCCCCACACACCCCAGTGGGCTGCCCCAGCCCAGAGCCCCCTCCCGCACTCTGAACTCCTCATTTCTGGCCCCACCCCAGAACATGCACCCCCAGCTAGAGCCCTCACCCCCTCCCACATCCCAAACCCCAGTTTCGTGAGCATTCATGGCCTGCCATACAATTTCCATATCCAAATGTGGCCCTCGGGCCAAAAAGTTTGCCCATCCCTGTCATAGGCCCTGTTTTTAAACCTTTTATCATTTTTCTTGCTCTCTTCTGGACTCTCTCCAATTGGTCCACATCTTGCTTAATAACAATGTCAATACATATAATTAAATGGTGAAAAAATGCTTACACTTGGAACTGAAAAATAAAAACAGATGCCAATATGGAATGTTTCAGTAGCCATTCTGATTTGATGGCTGATGGATATCAATTTAAAGCATCTTTCTTTCTTAAGTAGAGAAAATTATTAGCCCTAAAACGACTAATCAAGTTTCAGTTTTTTAAATTAAGCTTTCTGACTTGAGTGAAAAGACCCATCCAACTTAAGATTTCATTGGGAGTGTTCTGGTAACTCAAAACTGTAAGACCAAATTCTGCCGAACTTAGGAAAAAACTCCAGTCTGAGACCCAAGCTTGTAAAAAAGTTTCAAGTGGAACAATATTTTTTGTCACATTATGACTAGTTGAAGAAAATGATTTTGTATAGAAAGCCACCTGAGCCTTAACCATAACGTTCCAAGGAACATTTTACAATCATAACTAAATTTTATTTATATTACTGCAGATTCTTATTCAGCTATACCTATTTAAGGCCTGATTCTCATTTACAATAAGGCTCCTTTACACCTCACCAGCAGTTAAGAGCGGCATTAGTATAAATGAGGATCACTTAATGTTTTGGAGAAAAATGAAAACCTCACCTGTAAAGCCATTGACATAGATGGCAACTCCACTAAAGATATTGGATGAAATTCCATCCTTCTGATGCTGTATAGCCGCATCTGACTGGAATTGATCCTCCAGTTTCTGGACCTTTGCAGACATGTATCCTCCCTAGAATTTAAATAAAAGAGAAGTTTAAACATGAACCAAAGCAATGACTATTTTCACTTTCTGATGCCTAGCTACAAAACAGTCAGTTTCAACAAAACTGACAACTCAATCAGATATTCCCTTCTGAAAATAGTTGGTATAAATTTGGTTTTCCCTCCTGAAATACATTTTGGATGAACTGCAAAATTCATATGCGGTTTTTCCAAACCACGAGTAATACATTTAATCCAAACTCCTGCTGATTAAACAGTTGCACCATGCTAGCAACGTGGCAAGGCTCTTCATTTACTCACCCGGGTGGCAGGTGTTAGAATCCCACACAGAATGACTTTAGGTCTGCAGACCTGCTGTGAAGGTGTGGCTTGTTACCTCTACTCTGGCTGTAAAGGACATAGGAGTGGCTCTCTAAGGAAGAATGATCTAATTCAGAAGAAATTCTGGAGAAACCCTAGGGAAAGTCAAACTCAGGTAGGAAGCTTAGGCTGGGGTTTATGTTTTCTTATTGTTTGAGTTAGTAATAAAGTCAAATGAAAATTAATAAAGCCACAGAGCGTGAGTCTGGATGATAATTTATGATCTATGTGCTCTAAGGATAGGGCAAAGACTCAAACGCATTAACCTTCAGAGATTCCAAGGCCAGAAGGGGCCATTGTGATCATCTAGTCTGACCTCCTGTAAATACAGGCCATAGAATTTTCCTGAAATAATTCATGAATTCTTTCTTCCTAAATGTACATGACACATGGTGGTGTGGTATACACTTATCTAAATTTGGGTGCCTTTGTTATCACATGTCCAACTGTAAAGGATTTAGATGAAGAGGAAAACTGTAACTTCAAATCTCTCAAAAATGGACCTATCATATAATCTCCCCAATGGCAAAAAAGCTTCTATTCCTACTTTGCAGGGCTAAAAAATATCGAATGGTCCATTTTTGGTGTAAAGTCAATCTATTATTTTTTCCAAGGGTAGGGGTGGAAAGAAGAGTGGAGAAAACATTAATTCTTTCAGTAGGTTGTTCTTTTGTTTTTAAACTGGAGACTGTTGAAAGTTGCTCAAGAGTTTGGAATGTTAAAATAAGACCCAATGAATATGGACTAGTAAATAAGTGCAATTTATTGGATGCCTTTGCTGAACACCTCTGAAAGTCAGGACGTGTTTTTTGGAATGATTTGGAATGACAGTCTCTTTCAAGTGGAGAAAATACGTGTGTGTGTGTGTTGAGGCCCTTTACACATTAAATTTTTTTTTAAAAAAATCAAAAAAGCATCAAGAACATTGCATTTATTTACCCTTTCAATAAAAAGCCTTTTGGTTTTAAACATACCCATATCCCCCAGCCATCGTCATTACTGGCTCGTTTCCTCCATCCACCCCGCCTCATAGTGAAGCTTCTGCTTAGGAAACAAAAAACAAAGGGTTGGTTGGTTTGTTTTTTAGCAGCATCTCCAATTCCACTTCGGTGATTGCATGCAAACAGACTGTCTTCTTCAATAACATACTCATGCACGTAATCAGAAGCTAAAATAAATGTAACAGTTGCAAATTCAATCCTAAGAAAAGTGAAATGTAAAACAACCCTTTATTTAGGAGCTGTGAGATGCTTACCAAAATTAGTCCTCAGGGTGCCTGCTACGTCCTGCACTAAATATAGTATTTTCTTCTTGCTACTACAACACAGCATTACAGTGTTAAGTATCTACAATAATTTACTAGACTTTTATTGTCCAACATACACCTTATATAGCACACCACTTCTAAGCGGTTTAAACAGGATTGCTACTATCCATGAACAATATTGCCAGTCAGCGATATATATTTTTCATATTTGATATCTAGTGCATCTTGGGATGCAGGTTCAATTTTCGTGGTATCAGGCACTGGTTAATTACACTAGTGGATTTACATCTAATCTCAAAGGCTGTTGATGCTTTTATGTAAAAACCAAAAAAGAACAAAAGTCACTTTTTGCTTTATGGAGTGCCTCTTGGTTAAAATGACAGTTGATTTACCCCCAGGTTTGTTCAGAAAAATCAATTTACAAACTAAGACCAAAATGTCCCTTTCTGTGAACAGCTTAATACTGGCATCTGAGCTATGCATAGCAATACCTCCAGGTATAGGAGGAGACAGAAATAGTGGTGAGGAGAGGGAATGTATTGGACTATGGCTCCTAAAAACACTGCATCCAAATAATCCACATTCACTAAAGCACTGATATTGATTCTGAAATATTGATGATTAATGTGGTGTGATTGCCGGGTCACTACCTAGAATATCACATCTGAGATTCTCTCAACCCATAAAGTGACTTTGCCTCTTAGGGAATATGCCCGTACCCCTGGAGAGGTTAAATAGAACCAAATTTTGACTTCATACTTGAATATGGTGCAGTCTTGCAGAAATATTTTAAGTTACGCTGATCACCTGGTTCTTGAGAACATAAAAGGGTTTTCTATTAGATTGCGTGCCCTTTAGTGGCCTGCAGGGAGAATGCCAGACCCCTAAAAGGCCTAATGGTAACCAACACCTTCCTGAAAAAACTCCAACTCCCATGAAGTAGTAAAAAGCTGCGAGCAATCTTGTGCTCAGATACACTAGTGGTGGGTATTTTAGGTAGGTTCTTTTTGTACATAACGTTCCTATATATCAGCAAGGTGGAGACTAACCTTATTGACATGGTCTCATAAACCAGGGATTCTATTTCATGAGCTGACCCTTTAGAACAACTTTTCTGAAGTCTTGTGACACACTAGACTTTTGACTCAAGAGATGGGAAGGTAATCTTCTACCAAAGGCCAGCAGGTCAGAGTACTACTACAATCAGGGGCAATAAAAATCAGACTTATTTTGTCTACTTTTAGTTTCATCAGGACAAGTGATCAGAAAGACAGGTATACATTAGGTGAACTCAAGAGATGGGGAACATGATGTCTGTCACACAAAAGCCCTCCTTTTCCTGGATTGGCATTACTGATTGCTGCAGATCTGCAAGCATTGAGATAAGCGGTCATCAGAAAAATTCAGATACATTTCCAACTTCCCTGGCAGATGGGACTCAGCCACTTCACTTGAAGTCTGAACGCAGGCTAGGCAAGTGGTATTTCAATGATTATCAGATGTGTTGTGCCCAGCTTGTTCATTTGACATCAGTGCTGTGGTCTTCAGGTTACAAGTGATCAACAATCTTCCCATTTGCAGCTCAAGGAGTTTGATGAGGAACCAAGATCTCTGGGATGAGAAAGAATCCCCATCCAGTCTTGCACTTCTGGCGATGACAGCTCACCCAAGAATCCAGCAAAGGCATGCACCCCCTGGAGAAATTCATTGGGCTTCCTCCAGCAGCGCTGGACTGCTAGAGCTAAGGTAATCTTTCCCTGCACACAGAATCTACTGAGCCAGAAAACTAGGTGAAGGAAGGGATGTACATGTTTACTGGTTCAAAGGATCAGAGCTATGAAAGATGACATGATGCTCATTACACAGAAGATCAGCTGGAATGGATGTGTATTTGACTTCCTAATCTGAGCTGCTACAAGAAATGCTTTATCAAGCTTCTCCTGGAAGGGGTGGGGCGGGAGGAGAAGACTCTAGGGCTTGAGGACTGATCATGGGTGGATATATTTCAGAGAGGGGGTTAATTTCCTGAGGTTTATAATAACCCCTTCTTCCAGAAGCTCTATTGACCCCTGAATGGCTCTCTAACCCTTCACAGACCAAATACAAAGGCGGGACAGAATGTACCACATCTTCCTTTTGTGAAAAGACACCACCGAAACTACCATGAGCGTTAGAAAATGCTGCTACACAAACCACAAACAGAAACTAGGAATTATGATGCTCAGCACTCTTCTGGTCTCTCTCAAATACTTGTGTAACCCACTGGTAAAGCATGTGTTGTATGTCCCTGTATGAACTGGCTCACAGAGAGGATAACACTATACTTTCCCCCAACCAGTAACTCCTACCACTCAAAGGGAAAAGGTACGTGCTGTAGATCTGAAGGTTGTGGGTTCAAACCCTCCTGATTATCCATTTGAGGGGAGAGAATTTATGCATAAGTTAGTGTGAGAACTACAACTGAGCAGGAAACAGTTTTACCACCATATAGAATTCTGAGATTTCAAAAGTTTTCCCATTGTGCATCAGGATGAAACTGAGGCCATAAGTTTTTCACAAAAAGCAAGACAGAGCTGCCTCAGCCCCAGAACAGCCATCAGCCTGGTGGTTATGGCACTTACCTGAAATGTGGGAGACTGAGTTAGTTAGTTCCATGCTCAGCCTGATTTGGTGACTAGAGAGTCAATCTCTCTCCCTGGCCAAATGATTAATTAGTTATACAAGGGGGAAGAGCTCCAGCTGGAGACAGAGACTCTATACCCTGGTAGTTAGAACACACTGTCATAACTGGGACATGGGTAGTCTGACCTACTGGTTGGAACAGGAGCCAGGCTGGGTGAGATACCAAGAGATCAGACTGAGACAGGCCAGAGGGCAAAGCAGGAGTCAGCTGTCGGGAGGCAGGACCAGCGATTAGAAACAGGCAGAAGCAGCCATAAGCAGGGAAAAGCCAATTGCATAGATCATTTCCTGTTCCTGCACTTGGTTTAAATACAAGTAGGGAGACAATCAGACCCCAGGACTGGAGTTGTGGGCGGCAGGTATAATAGGGTCTGCCTCCCCTGGTGCTACTGCAGTCGTCGGACCCCAAGTTGCAGAGTTTGGTGGTGAAGTTTTTGCTTTATTATGCCCCATGCAGGTTCTGGGGCAGCTAAGGAGGCAGTATGTGCTATTCAGCTTCCTGGGTTCATCAGTAATCTCCCTGGACTGCAGAGAGATTACTGAGGAACCCAGGAAGTTGAGTAGCAAATACTGCCTCCTCAGCCACCCCGGAACCAGCATGCGGCATATCAAAAGTATCTCCGAAGAGACGCTTTTCCCTGGGGCGATGTGGTCTGGGGAGGGGAGGAGAGGAGAGAAGAGGTGTGTCTGTGGCTGGCCCGAGGCTCTTTCGGGCAGGGGCAGGGGGGCCAGGGGACTGGGCTTTGACTGGCCCAGGGCTCCTCTGTGATCAGGACTGTAGCTGGTCCGGGGTTCTTGCGCTGAATGTGGGGGTGGGCGGAAGGGGCAGAGCTGGGGGCTAGCCTCCCCAAAGGGGGGCTCCACCCATTGCCCATGACTAGAGTGCTCTGTCAGAGTTCAGCTTCTAGTTTTGCCAACTGTTAGCAGCTCACTGGGTGGCAGGGTGAAACTGACTAGCTCCTACAAGCCCTTTGGACCAGCATTCAAGAACTATGGTCCCCGACCCACTCATCTGGGATGTGGGACACCTCGGTCCAAGTCTCTGGTCTGAATCAGGCAGAGTTGGGACTTCAGCGCAAAGTCTCCCACAGGCTGAGTACCCTAACCATCAGGCTATTGGCTATCCTTGGTTGGTTGCATGTTTGCTCTCTCTCTGGTTTTGACTAGAAATTCCATCCTGGACCTACAAAAGTTTCACTGAAACTGGTATGTTCCCAGGAACTGTTTCAGTTTCAGTGAATTGGCATTTTCCCAACTAAAAAGGATTCATTAGAAAATTCGTAACTAGCTCTAGTAAGGAGTCTGGAGTAATTGTTGGAATGATTTTATACTCCAATACAATGTATGCAGAAGTGAACTGGGTGTTGTGTTAATATTAAGGCTGTCGATTAATCACAGTTAACTCACGCGATTAACTCAAAAATATGAATCACAATTCATCACAGTTTTAATCGCACTGTTAAAAAATAGAATACCAATTGAAATTTATTTTTATTTTTGGATGTTTTTCTACATTTTCAAATATATTGTTTTAAATTACAACAGAATAGAAAGCATACACTGCTCACTTTATATTATTTTTATTACAAATATTTGCACTGTAAAAACAATAAAAAAATGGTATTTTTCAATTCACCTCATCCATAATGCAATCTCTTTATGGTGAAGGTGCAACTTACAAATGTAGACTTTTTTTGTTACATAACTGCCCTCAGAAACAAACAATGTAAAACTTTAGAGCCTACAAGTCCACTCAGTCCTACTTCTTATTCAGCCAATCCCTAAAACAAACAAGTTTGTTTACATTTACGGGAGATAATGCTGCTGGCTTCTTATTTACAATGTCACCAGAAAGTGAGAATAGGTGTTTGCATGGCACTTTTGTAGCAGGCACTGTTAAGTATTTACATGCCAGATATGCTAAACATTCGTATGCCCCTTCATGCTTCAGCTCCCATTCCAGAGAACACGCTTCCATGCTGATGACTCATTAAAAAAAAAAATGAGTTAATTAAATTTTGACTGAACTCCCTGGGGTAGAATAGCACGTCTCCTGCTGTTTTACCCGAATTCTGCCATGTATTTCATATTATAGCTGTCTTGAATGATAACCCAGCACATATTGTTCATTTAAAGAACACTTTCACTGCAGATCTGACAAAACGCAAAGAAGGTACCAATGTGAGATTTCTAAAGATAGCTACAGCACTCAGCCCAAGGTTTAAGAATCTGAAGTGCCTTCCAAAATCTGAGAGCGATGAGATGTGGAGCATGCTTTCAGAAGTCTTAAAAGAGCAAAACTCTGATATGAAAACTATAGAACCCGAACCATCAAAAAAGAAAATCAATCTTCTGCTGGTGGCATCTGACTCAGATGATGAAAGTGAACATGCATCGCTCTGCGCTGCTTTGGATCGTTATCGAGCAGAACCCATCATAAGCATGGACGTATGTCCTCTGGAATGGTGGTTGAAGATGAAGGGATATATGACCTTCAGCACATCTGGCATGTAAATATCTTGCAATGCCGGCTACAACAGTGCCTTGTGAACGTCTGTTCTCACTTTCAGGTGACACTGTAAACGAGAAGCAGGCAGCATCATCTCCTGCAAATGTAAACAAACTTGTTTGGCTGAGTGACTGGCTGAATAAGTAGGACTGAGTGCACTTGTAGGCTCTAAAGTTTTACACTGTTTTGTTTCTGAATGCAGTTTTTTGTACATAATTCTACATTTGTAACTTCAATTTGCATTACAGTACTTGTATGAGGTGAATTGAAAAATATGGTTTCTTTTGTTTTTTAATGCACAAATATTTGTAAGCAAAAATATAAGGTGAGCACTGTATACTTTGTATTGTGCTGTAACTGAAATCATTATATTTGAAAATGTAGAAAACATCCAGAAATATTTAAATAAATGGATTTCTACTGTTTAATCTCACAATCAATCACGATTAATTTTTTTAATTGCTTGATGGCCCTAGCCAGTATTTGTTTTACTGTGGCATTTTTAGTATTTGTGTTTTGGTTAATGAGAGCTGTTCCTTTAAGAACAGGGTGCAGCACTTTATTATATTATGCGTTAAAGACTGAGAGCAACGTGTGGGAGATTGTCCGTTTGTCCACACTGGAAGACTGTGCCTGAGTAACTCCAAAAAGGTCACAATACATTTGGTAAATTTATCATTCTAGAATGCATGCCTCCTTTCTGAGGCTGTAACATTAGCACTTGTGGGAGACTGGATGCCTCGGGACATTGCTAATGAGCTACAGAACCTTTCATCTGTATCTGACCACTTTGAATTCAGCTCAGCAAGGATTAAAAATTGTTTTCATCTAATGGATGTTTTGTGGCCCTATATGCGTTTCATGGCTCTCAGTTCCAGCTCCCACCTCACAAACCCATCACTGGCAAGCACACTGTCTTACGATGCATTTGTACAATGCCGAGCACAATGGAGTCTCATTCTTGGTTGTGGCTTCTAGCAAGAGCTCCTGCAGCAGGGGACAAAATTGTGTTACAATACATTTTTGAGTGTTAGTAACCCTAAAACATTGAGGGATGGGGCAACTGGAGTTTAAAATCAGCTTACACGCCAACATATAATGCGGGGAGGAGGGAGGAACGGGATGACACAGACAATCAAAAAAAACTTTTCAGGATGTTTGAAGTTCTTGGATTGACAATATCATTTTATAACAAAATTAACTATAAACTTGATGACCTGATACTGTTAGAGTAGTTTGAGCTGATTTTAGGAGGGAATGACCTCTAATACCATTAGAGTCATTTGCAACTGCAAGCAGTTGCTGATGTCAGGGCCAGTCAGGCAATTTTAATCCAATCAATCCCTGACTACTAGTGTTTTAACCATATCTGTATAAAAATTACATGCCTAGAACTGGCTGACTAAAAAACATTGGAAAAGTTTCTGGACCATAAACTGCCACTTTCTGGGGGAGGGTGTGGAAGGGGAGAGAGAGTTTGGAGTAAGAAGGCCAACAAGCCTTAATCAAAAGATAAAACTGAAGACCCTCGATGAAGAATAAAGCATGTGACACAAAACAGTAAGCTAAGGAGTATGAGAAGTCAATAGTAAAACTCACTTTCCAGAATCTATGAAAAGCTGATCCATAGTCTTGTGTCAGAAAAGTGAAATGTTGTGTAATTTGCAAAAATCATGAGTAGTAAAGCCCTTTAAAATTAATTCCCTATATGTACATGACTGCTCATGTGAAATACACGGTAGCAGGAAATGTCATTTTGTCCCAAGAAACTCCTATTACTACATTGCTCCAGAAAATGCAACTTGAGGAGATACAGAAGTTCTACACAGTGTTGCTAAATATAATATCAATTTCTGAGATTTTGAAATTGTCTTCAGTTTGCAATCTGCAGGCCAAAATGGCCTTAATCTTGGATCAAACTAAGTTAACACCTAAGAAGTGAAAGATTTTTAGATACAAGTGTCACAGTTCATGACAACTGCACCTGTATTCTCCCCCTCCTCCCCGATGTCCAGCATGGGCACCCACTCTATGTTTCTCAGCTGTCACCTCTCTTGGGAGAAGGCCAATCTCTCTCTCCTTTCTGAACTGTGGTTGCACAGTTTCCTGCCTACACTGTGTTATTCCTAGCAAACCAACCTTAGTCAGCCCAGCCTCTGTGCTTTGTAACTCTTCAAAAAGTTATGAACAACATAACTGCAAACAGTTATGAGTTACCACACATTTATTCTTAAAATGAAAGGATTACAGACCAAACATATTAAAACCAATAAAAGAAACAATGCACATGCTAAAAAGCTTATCAGAGGTCACCCCAACTCCAAATGGTAGGTGTCAATCCCTCCAAGCCTTCCATAAGCACTTGGGGTCAGCCCCTTAGACAGAACGTTCTGTCCATTTGCTGGATCAAAAAGACAACCCTGAGTCAGTTTAAACTCAATATATTATCTAAAAGGCCTCTCTTTACCAGATGGTCTCTGGAGACTCCAGTCTGAACTAGTATACAAGAGCCTCTCCAGCTAGAAGGTGTTGCTACCTGAGTGATTTTGCCTAATCACCCCCCACTGTTGTTGACTACAGGAGGGCTGTGGCCACGCTCCAACCCCTCATGGAAATACATAAAATCCCTGGCTCACAATGATACATACACTTAATACGGTAATATCTCCCAAAGATATTGTAGGAAATTGTCATATTTGTCACAGCAAGCAATTATAAAGTCTTACACAAGTGTCTCACACGAATACAGAAAGCTAGGTTTATTACTGTGTTTGCTGATGGAGCCATACACAGGTCTGTTGTTGAACAAGTATCTGTGTGCATCAGCATTGTACATTATGACAGCACATTTGGAATCTGGGACAACTGATTGTGATACACAAAGAATAAAAGCAACTTTAGGAATTGTGGGGATGAATACATAACAGCTCAAGTCAACATGAGTCAGGCTGAAAATAGATGGCGCAGCAGTGAATACAGGCTGCTCATATGTTGTGCAGGCCACGTTTAGACAAGATACTAATTTTATTGTTGTGCACTACATCCAACTCTTACATCCTCCAAATCACAAGCACGCCGGACTCATTCTAAGACCAACTGGCAATGTCTCACTGCCCTCTAGGAACAGTGTTTCTGATCATTGCTAGTCAATCAGCTTTGGAGCTCATCACAACTGTAGCTGTTTAACCAGCAGCAGCTTTCTTCTGTTCCTTGGGACATCAGCTTGAGTTTCAACAGAGTTTTGTTTTTTCCTCTATTCCCCTTGTTTCCCAGTCCCACAAGTGGCTCTTCCCAGCAATTCCTTTTAATACTTTTAGTTACTTGGCTCGATTAGTCTTTGAGTTGAAGAGTCAGCAGCTCCTTCAGGTAAGGACATGGCTTGCCACTGCCACAATTCATAGGCACAGAATTCAACATACTGTGGTTGATTAGCTTCATAATTTCCCTCATGTATTCATATTCTTTTGGGATTTAGCAATGTGATGGCCTCAAAGCTTTGCCAGAACTATTGCCTTCTCAGTACAGTGTGCCTCTATGCTTACTTTGAAGTGTTGCGTTCCCATCCTAACTTACTAGTTTCAGGACCTTCTCTCAGCACATGGAAATTATTTCTGCCTGATATTCTCTTCCAGATTCAACTGAAGTGATGTTCAGAGGCACCAAGTTCCTCGAGGTTATACAGTGGTCTCTGTCTTGGGGACACCACCTTATTCTCTTTGGAGAAAGCAGAGCTCCTCAGATCTCAAGGCCTCCAAATGACAGTCAAGTCTCAATCATTCGTGGCCTGGAGAGGTCTGAAGGTGTCTACCTTGAAGCAGATGCCTAAATCAGCATCCAGAGCACAGCCACATCTTTGCTTTGTGGAGATGGATGCAGGAAGGCCTTAAGTTAAAAGTAGCCTTCCTCTGGATAAAACACATGACTTACAGCTTTCCTGGGTGCCATCTTCAAGTATAACTTTTATGTATACTATTTCTCTTCTCCCACTCCTTCAACACCCTCTTCTCAAGCCATTCATACTTTTAAACAGTTTCTGATTTGCCTTCTCTTGATGGCAGACAGGTCCAAGCAAGTAGATTCGCTCCTGCCATTTTTTGTGGGAAGAAGGGAGGAATGTTTTAAGCCAGTGTGGCTGAATCCTTTCTCCCTCCTGTATGAGAAAGAAATATAAATGAGAGAACCTTTCTAAAATGATGACAGTTGACAGCTGCTGGTCATTCAACAGATTAAAAGGAATGTGCACTACAACTTATTTTCAAATGGGGAACACATTGCTGAAGATCCTAAATTTAGCTCATCAGATCTGGAAGCCCAAATATAAAGATGGTGCATGTTGTATTTAAAGCATGGGAGGTTATTGTGTTTCTGCTTGCTTTTTACATTAGAGATAACAATAAATGGTCCTGGTTTTGCTTGAGGACTTTTTCCCCAGTTTATTTAATGTAGGCATTTAACAAAATTGTGTGTGACCAGTTTCACTGCTCTCCTCTCTAGTTAAGTTTCTCCTTTACAAGAAATCAGAAAAACATTTAAAATCACTTAAAATAATTTTTTAAAAGAAGTTTCATGGTGTCAGTAGAGGAGGTTTTTGAAACAAACTGATAAATCAAACAGTAATAAGTCACCAGGACCAGATGGTATTCACTCTTACATCTGAAGGAACTCTAAGATAATATTGCAAAACTACTAATTGTGGCATCCAACCTATTGCTTAAATCAGCCTCTGTACCATATAAGTGGAAGACACCTAATGTAACACCTATTTTTAAAAGGCGATCCAGGCAACTACAGGCCAGTAAGCCTAAATTCAGTATCAGACAAACTGGTTTAAAACTATAGTAAAGAACAGAATTATCAGACACACAGATGAACACAATATGTTGGGGAAGAGTCAACACAGCTTTTGAAAAGGGAAATCATGCCTCACCAATCTATTACAATTATTTGGGTGCAGGAGGGTCAACAAATATGTGGACAAGGGTGATCGAATGGATATAGTGTACTTGAACTTTCAGAAAGCCTTTGACAAGGTCCCTCACCAAAGGCTCTTAAGCAAAGTAGACAGCCATGGGATAAGAGGGAAAGTCCTCTGATGGATCAGTACCTGGTTAAAAGACAAGAAATAAAGAGTAGGAATAAATGGCCAGTTTTCACAGTGGAGAGGGGTAAATAATAGGGTCCTCCAAGGATCTGTACTGGGTCTTGTGCTGTTCAGCATATTCATACATGATCTGGAAAAAGGGGTAAACCATGAGATGGGTAAGAGTTACAAAGGGATCTTACAAAACTATGTGACTGGGCAACAATGGCAGATGAAATTCAATATCGATAAGTGCAAAAAAGTGTACATTGGAAAAATAATCCCAACTATACATACAAAATGATGGGTGTAAGTTAGCTGTCACCACTCAAGAAAGATTTCAGAGTCATCGTGGATAGTTCTTGGAAAACATCTACTCAATGTGCAACAGCAGTCGAAAAAGCCAACAGAATGCTGGGAAACATTAGGAAAGGGTAGATATGATGACAAAAAATATCACAATATCATTACATAACTCCATGGTGTGCCCACACCTTGAATACTTTGTGCAGTTCTAGTCACCTCATCTCAAAAAATATCTATTAAAATTGGAAAAGTACTGAGAAGGGCAACAAAAATGACATGGGGTATGGAACAGCTTCCATGTGAGAAGAGGTTAAAAAGACTGGGACTGTTCAACTTAGAAAAAGAAATGACTAAGAGGGATGGGGGGATATAATACAGGTCTATAAAATCATGAATGGTGTAGAGAAAGTGAATAAGGAATTATTTACCCTTTCACATGACACAAGAACCAGTGGTCACCCAATGAAATTAACAGACAGCAGGTTTAAAACAAATACAAAGAAGTACAGTAGACATTTGTTTGCATCAACACCTTGTAAGAGCAACTTTTCACCTGGGAACACTTTCCCTACTGTGTATTGTCCACTTGGTAACAGCAACATAGTCACCACATAAGAGCAACATTTGTGACATTGTGACATCACCTCCAGGGGTACAGATTGGGGGGGCTTTTAGGGTACCCCCAAATTGCATACTCCATCTCCATTCCCCTCCTGACCTGGACCTTCAGCACCATGCACACGGCCCCATCTACTTGCTCTGCCTGACAGAGCCTGTGTGGAGAGCATGTGTAGCAAGGAGTTTGAGGAGAGGGTCTGGAAGAGATTTTCAGGGTGGGGAGAAGCTGGGGTCGGGGGAGCAGCAGAGGTGCAGCTCAAAGGTTTCCTCCTCCCTTCCTCAGCATCTGGCTTGCAAGCGGCAATAGGCTGTGTTGTGTTTGCTATTTTGCAGTGGGGAGTATCAGGACCCCCCTCCCAACACTGACCAGTCCCCTCCATCTCGGTTGCCAGTGGCGGGGTGTGGCTGTGCTGTTTTGCAGTGGGTGGTCAGGGGACCTCGCTCCCCAGGGCACTTACCTGTCTCCTTCCCCACTCCCAACTCTGCTGTCCATGCTAGGAGCCACCCCCACCTTGCAGGCTGCACAAGGTGCCCTCCCCAGCCACCCTTCCCTCCCTCACCAGGGTGGAGCATGAAGCTGCCAGCAAGAGTATCCTCAGCCTGTTGGCAGCCTGGCTTGCTCAGCCATTCTTCCAACTGGGGGCTCCCCTGCCAAATCTGGGGTTCCCCTACCCCATACTCCTCAATTCCCTCCCACAACATGGCTGAGCCACCCCTTCCAAAATGCTCTTAACTCTTCATAGGCCTTTGGTCAGATGACACTCCCCATAACAGCAACAGCTGCTTACGAGCAACACAGAAAAAGGGCACCAATATGACAAGTGTTTACTGTACTTCTTCGCACAACAGGAACTCGTTGCTAGGGGATAGTGTGAAGGCCAAAAGCATAACTGGGTTCAAAAAAAGAATTAGATAAGTTCAAGGATAGGTCCATCAGTGGGTATTAGACAAAATGGTCAGTAGGGATGTAAAATACTAAATGGTTAAACAGTTAACCGGTAAGCATTAGTCTTACCCATTACCCAACCCTAACCGTTAGCTCCCAGCCCCGGCCGACCAGCCAACTCTCGCCCTTCTCTTTAATTGGTTAACTGTTTAAAATATATCATTTTAATTTTTTAAATGGATAACTTTTAAAATGGATATTTACACCCCTAATGGTCAGGAATGCAACCCCATGCTCTGGGTGTCCCTAAGCCTCTGACTGCCAGAATCTGGGACTAGATGATAAGGGAGGGATCACACAATAATTGCCTTGTTCTGTTCATTCTCTTTGAATCGTCTGGCACTGGTCACTGTCAGAAGACAGGATACTGAGCTAGATGGATCATTGGTCTGGCCCAATACTGCCATTCTTATAATATTTAAAGTCTGCTTTATTAGAAACAGTTTTTAAATTGGACAATTCCAGAAATGTAACTCAACAGCATCTCCTTAAATAGTCTGAATAAAAATGGCTTCTGCTCTCAATGTTTACTCTCAATATTTACTCATGTTTACTTCTGCTCTCAATGTTTACTAATGTTTTATCTGTCCGTCCTGTCCAGTCCAAGAAAACCACTGTGACTCAAATTTATAATGTAAAACACGAACAGATAAAACAAATCTTACAGAACACTTTTTACATAATACAGCAGAAACAAACAAACATGCATCACACCCAAATGGCACAAAATGACCATCCATCTTTGCAGGGCATCTTTAAGGAGGACCTTGCAATCATCTGGCGCTATGAGGCATGCTGCCATCTGTGTATCTTATTCTTCCCAAAGTCTTCTAAGATGGAATAACAGTTTTGGTATCTCTGGGTTCAGTGCAAAGGACAGTCCACCTCTTCTGCCAACCCATCCAATAGAGTCCTAAGAGTTCAATTTTTAAGGGTTCAGGCAAATGAATTCCACAGAGTCGATGTGCAGAGATAGTACTAAGTGGCCCAGATCTGAGGAAGCCCTTTTCTTGGCAGGACTCCCAGGCTCTAGGGAAACTGACCTCATGGACCAACCCACATGCCCAAATGCTAGCAGAGCTCTCCCTCCTGGTACAGAGCCATGAGGAAGAAGTCAGTTGCACCCTTCCCAAATCCCAGAGTCTCTGGTGCTCTTTAGAAGAGGATATATGGAATGACCTTTCTTTTGTGCAAACCCTTTCAGTCTGTAAAGCCACTGCAGCTTTGGCATTATGATTTTCTGAGCCACTTTAGTACTTGGACAGTCCCCTTTAAAAGGAGACTTTCTTGAAACTGTATTTGACAGCCTCTTTCATTAAAAGAGATCATCTTTCTGTGCTCAATGGGAAAAAGACACGCACAACTCACAGTTCATAGCCAAGTGAAGTCACTGTTCATGACCACTTGAGGAAGGAAAACTGTGCGTGCAAGAAAAACATTTTTAGAGAAAGTTCATCTTCTTCTAAACTGGATCCAACACTGACAGCAACTAGAATATAATCCAAAGTTCTAAATTAATTCCCTTTCCTGTGCCCCGCAACAAAATCATTAATAATACAAATTGCAGTAAGACCAAAAAAAAAAAAAAAAGTTAAAAAGGAAAGTTTTTTGCTTTCACTGAAATGTAAGAAAAGGAACTGGGGACCATTATGGAGCAGTGGTGCTGTTTATACCCTCAATCCCAGGTTGGGTAGAAGCTTGAGGGATGCGTGCATGTGCTTACAGGATCCATCAAATTCTGGGATCCAAGGCAGTCTCTCTCTGTTTCTGCTAAAATGGTCATGCTTGAATATGTGCCTGATGCAGTATTTTTTCATCTGCTATTAGTTTCCACATTGCCAGGATTACTGTAATCTCCTATCCTCCATAAATCAAGAAGGTAGCTGAATTCAGACAAGCCAGATAAGGAAGTACCCCTGGAGTTGTGATTTGACCAGATATCAATGGTTAGGGGACATGGTGAACATACAAAGACACAAAAACCCAAGTAGTGCAGTCAGCTCTCTTTTCTTATAGAGAAGCAGTCCGGTTTACAGTCTCAGGACTGTGGCATACATAAACTACCAAGTGGGAGACTCAAAACTTTAGAATAACAAGTAAGCACCGGTCTACAGTACAAACTTATTTCGATATAACTACATTGCTCAGCGCTTCTGGACAAAGTTACCACCTGATGAGGAGGTGGCGTACCTACACCCAACAGGAGAAGCTTTTCCATCAGGATAGGTAGCAATGCAGCTGTAAGTGCAGACAAGCCCTAAGTTTCACAAGTCACTATTTTTGAGCCTCCTCGGAGTCAAATTTTGCAGTGACCACAATATGACCGTGGATTGCCTCAGCAAGTCAATTAGATCAGAAAGAGTGAAGCTCATCCAATTGATATACCAAGATCAAATAGCCACAATGTGCAACTCCAAAGCAGTGACACTCTTCAGTCAGTTTTGAGAACAGAGGCCTATAGTGGATGTGCTCCACAATCCATGGAATTTAAAGCTACCTTGTACATTCCCTGCTCCTGAAGAAGCTGGCAAGTGGAAAGACCAGTTCTCCCCCAGGCCCATACACTATTATTTTGGGTTTCTACGCGATGATTGCCAATGCACCATCCTTAAACATAGCTGGCAGCACATAACAAGAATCCTCCATTCCTGACAATATTAGTATTTACAATTGCAATATTATCTGCTTTCCAAAATGGAGAAGACAGGCACAACGATGTACAGGAAGTGCTACGTAATTTTTTTTCAGTGAAAACGCTAGAGCAACTCATATAATGTATTTACATAGGGTCCCACAAAAGTCATCTTCCTTGCATGGTGCTCAGGCCATTTCTTTGCCCTCTTGCCTTCTCCATTCAAGTTGCTCTCCCTCACAGCCCTGAACAATTCATGGCAGTTCTCATTTTTTCTGCTCCCTTTCCTCTTATTCTGCTGCTCCGCCTGGAGAGCACAGAACTACCACCCTACTGGTCCCAATAGTATTCCGTTAATGGAAAAATTTCAGTATTATGAGATTTAGTTCCCTCCCTACACATCTACTACCCAAAACTACTGCTAATAGGAGTCAGGAGCTCTCAAAAAGGAAAATATATCTGTCATTAATTTTTTTTTTTTGGCAAATATCTAATTCAAAGAGGGAAAAATATTCTCCTTCATAAAATTATTACTATTCAACAAAGATTAAATTGGGAAAACGTATGGTGGGATCAAGCACATTTATCTTTCACTAATTGCCGAGGACAAGTGAATTTAGGGTTTTTTTTGGAGGGGGGGGCCTCACTGTGGTAACTAAGTTTCTCTACCTGCTGCAAATCCTATTTTTATACTTATTGGCCTAACTCTTAATATTTGTTCCTTAGAGTAGCTGAAACAGTAGCCAGATGAAAAATCTGACATGACACTTCTCTAGACCAGTACCTTCTAGGTCAAGGGAGTCAGCAGCAAGATAGCCTGAAGCCCAGTGCCCAGAGACACAGTGTTATGCCCCACAATATATCTATATTTCATTGGTCAATGGGAAGGAAAAATTAAATAGACCATCCAGAAAGCCCTGATCACTACTATATTTGACCAATAATGCAGGGAATAGCGATCTACTGAATAACATTGAAGACAAATGTTCTATCCGCAAGAAGACAGACATTTTACTACAAGGGCTCTAAATAAACCATTTTTTGTTACCTGAATTCTTACAGCTTAAAAACATACATGTGCAAAGTAGTTAAGAATCTTTAATTATTCACAAGCCAAGAACAAGGCAGGTACTGTAAGGAGTTTGTTTCCTAATGCTGCCCTACCAATGACCTCCAATTTGACAGGGAGGAATTATTCACTAACAAGTTAAGAGATTCAGTCAAATAAGCCAGTGAAAGAAAGGGATGGAACAAAAGACCAGTGTGATGTGGGGCCACTAACAACACACTTGAGACAAGATAGCAAAGGAAGAGGTCTGCAGAGATTTTGCATTTGTATGTTAATTATCTTGACTCTTAATAGACTTGTCTCTGGAATAGTTCTATGTTAACTATGACCTCTGGCAGCTACTGGTAATTAAACCACCTCTACATGAGCTTATTTTTCTACACATTTTGGACAGCATAACTACTATCAATAGTCTCCTGCTTTTTTGTACTATGCAATTGAATTTTCACATTAGACCTGTCTCTTAAATCGACACACAAAGTAAAAAGGAAAGGAAAAGTGCTTCAAGAACAAACATCTGTATCTTATCTACAAACACACTCAAAGAATCTTTTATCTTTCATTATTTGGTAGTATTTTAGACATGCGCAGCAACACACTAAAAACGATGAAATCTTGCAGTGTCCGATTTATGTCAACAAACCTAGACGCTCAGCACTGACCACTCTTAGCTTCCACAACCCCCCCCTCCCCATTTAAGAGTAACAATGCGCATTTTTTCTCATCAGCTGTTGCTTACTATCCTGGGTCGATTCACTGCTAAGGCGGTAGCAAAACAAGGCAGCACGGTGAGCGGGGGAGAGTGGCGTCAGGAAACACACCGAGCGCGTACGGACACACTGCGAGCCTGCATTCCCACAGGCAGACCCCTTCCTTCCAGCTATGCCACACTTACACAGGCTCATCGCCGGGACGGGCAGGCTGGGAAGCCGCAGACAGAGGCACGCTGCTCTCGCTCGGGGCCCGGACGCGTGGGTGCTGCGGAACGGGGGTGGCTAGCCCATGCCACGGGCTCTTCTCCTCCTCCCCGCACTGCCCCTGTGCTGGCATCCGGGCGCTAGCCGGGCTGCACCACTCCGGCTCTGCCCTGGCCAGTGTTGTGTCTGAGGCAGAGGCCCCATGTGACACGGACGGGTGCAAGGTGGGGGGTCTGCGTGACCCAGACAGGCAGGTTTCACAGCAGCAGCAGCACGCCCGACCAAGTTGCAGCTCGCGCGCCCCTCCCCCGCCGACCCCTCCCCGCGCGGGCAACTGCGGGGCGGTTACGCGGCCCCGCACCCGCCTCCTGCAGCTGCTGCGGGCGGGCGCGCGCGCGGGCCGCGCCGGAGTCACTGGCAGTTGGGGGCAGGCCGCGGGCCCGGCCGCCTCTCCACGCGCTGGGCGCTCATGGGGCCGGAATGCACCGCGCGGGGAAGGGGCCCGCTCGCTCAGCCGCCCCGCGGCTCACCTGTCGCCGCGTCTGCCAGACGCGCATTCCCAGGCGGCGGCGCCTGCCCGGCCGGGCCGTGTAGGGGCTTCACATCGCGCTCCCCCTCCCGCCCGCTTCGCTTCGCTTCGCTCCTCTCCTCTCAGACAGCCCCGGCCCGCGCCTCTCGGTGTCCCCAGCTCCTCCCGCCCACCCCCTTCTTCCTGTGAACGCGTCACACACGGCGCGAGAGAGTCTCGCGCCACCAACCGCCGCACGGTCAACAAGCCTCGCGCCGGCCACGCAGGGCTCCCCCTAGCGGCGCGCGCCCCTGAGAAGTCGCGTGCAGCGCAGCCGCCACCGCCGAGAGGACTCCTAGGCACGTGACCGTCTGGAAAGCGGGCCAAAAAAAAAAAAAAACACCTCGTGCCGCCCGGTCCTGCTTATCTGCCGCTCTCTCCCACGCTCGTTGGCTGCGCGGGCGGGGAAGGGGAGCCAGCGGCGCCCTCTAGCGGGGAGAGGGCTGCTCTGCAAGCATGAGGAGCGCCGCAGCCAAATGACAGGCAGGAATGGTGGGGGGAGGTAATGGCTGCGCCGAGTGGCCCTAGCCAGCCAGGGCGCCGGAGCCCACGTGCGCTGCGGCTCCGCAGGTGGAGCCTGCTCCCCGCACGGAGCGCCCTGTGCACCCCGACGAGCGGCAGCGGGGCCGGGGTGCACCCAGCGCTCCCCCGGCCTGCTGGCACGGGTCCGCCCTCAGCGCCTTGAGTGATTCCCGGGCGTGTGAGGAACCTGCCTTCACCCGCTCTAAGAAAAGGCTCTGACCCGGGTGTGCATGGCTCCCCCGCGCCCCAGCTCGACCATCCCGGGTGTGTGGTTAATGGGGGGGGGGGATTCTGCCCCATTGCACAGCAGGGAGTGGGGAAGCTGGGGGGGAGTTAAACTTTGGCATCACTAAAGCAGGTAAACATTTTTTCATACTCTTGATGAATTTTTCTTTTACATAAACAAGTTTCAGAGTAGCAGCCGTGTTAGTCTGTATCCGCAAAAAGAAAAGGAGGACTTGTGGCACCTTAGAGACTAACCAATTTATTTGAGCATAAGCTTTCCTAAGCTACAGCTCACTTCGTTGGATGCATGCAGTGGAATGAAGTGAGCTGTAGCTCATGAAAGCTTATGCTCAAATAAATTGGTTAGTCTCTAAGGTGCCACAAGTACTCCTGTTTTTTTTTATAAACAAGGAGTCCGGTAGCATCTTAAAGACTAACAGATTTATTTGGGCATAAGCTTTCGTGGGTAAAAAAACACTTCTTCAGATGCATGGAGTGAAAATTACCCCACATCTTCAGATAATTTTCATTCCATGCATCTGAAGGTTTTTTACCCACGAAAGCTTATATCCAAATAAATCTCTTAGTCTTTGAGGTGCCACCGGACTCCTTGTTGTTTTTGTGGATACAGACTAACACAGCTACCCCGATACTTTTCTTTTACATGTTTATTGATGAGCAGCTCTGCAGGGTGAAGATTTGGGGAGGGGCTCCTCTCAGCGAGAGATCCCGTTTGCCCTTCGTGGGTTACCGTGTAGGTGGTCAAATACTAGGCTAGACTCTGAAGCCCTCCTGAACTAAGCTCAGTACTAGGGGAAAGTCAGAGATCAGAGGCAAATTACAGCTCCTCCAGGCACTGTCAGCCAGCCCCAGTGGAAGTTAAGGTGTCTGAGTGGTCAGCTCACCCTTGGCTTTTCTCTGCCTTTCCAGACTACTGCACCCCTTTCAGGAGTCTGGTTTGTCTTGCACACACAAAGTTTCACCTTACTTAAAACCTACTTATTTACAAAATCAGACATAAAAGTACAAAAGTATCACAGCATACTGTTACTGATAAATTGCTTACTTTCTCTTTTTTACCCTATAATTATAAAATAAATCAACTGGAATGTAAATACATATTGTACTCACATTTCAGTGTATAGTATATAAAGCAGTATAAAGTCATCGTCTGTGTGAAATTTTAGTTTGTACTGACTTGGCTAGTGCTTTTTATGTAGTCTGTTGTAAAACTAGATAAATATCTAGATGAATTGATGTACCCATAGGTGCCAACTCCGTGGGTGCTCCGGGGCTGGGCCAAATTCTGCTCTCTGTTACAATAAAGTGCTAATCTCATATAATTCCTTGCAACACATACTTTAACGTGGTTTAAAGAGCCGGTTGAGGATTTTCTAGCATGGGGAAGTCCTCAGAGAATATAGCACTACAATAGAGGCTCCCATGCTACTCTTCTTACCAGGCTCAATATAGGGGACTTGGCCCAGCACCCTATGCTCTCTCTAGTGATTCCTGACTGCCAGAGTGTCTCTATGGACTGTTGTGAGCCAGCATAAATGTAGATATCTAACTATTCCCCCTTCCTGTCCTCCGACTACTCTACTTTATGTTGGAGTGACATGTAAAGCCAGCCCCTTCCTTGGCACAGCCAAGGATCTGTCCCCATATGAGTACGTATAGACTTCCCCTGATTCCCAGGGTTATTCATGTAATGAAAGGTTTCAGAGTAACAGCCGTGTTAGTCTGTATTCGCAAAAAGAAAAGGAGTACTTGTGGCACCTTAGAGACTAACCAATTTATTTGAGCATGAGCTTCCGATGAAGTGAGCTGTAGCTCACGAAAGCTCATGCTCAAATAAATTGGCTAGTCTCTAAGGTGCCACAAGTACTCCTTTTCTTCATGTAATGAAAGACTTTCAATACATATGCAGAAAAAGTGGAATTATGGTTGCAAGGACATCTCTGCTGGCTGCCTGTTGCATCACAGAGGAAGGAGCATAGCTCTGACTGCTCCATTGTCCGCTTTCCTGCTGGACTGTGGAAGCCCCAGGACAAGCAAGATTGGAGATCATTTGGGTCTACTGAAGACAAGGGGAGCACTGCCTACAGTCACCCGGGGAGCCCAAGAGTGGAGAAGATGAGAACCAACAATCAGTTACAGCTCCCTGATTCTTCACGCCAGTCCAAGTTAGAGCAGTCCAGAGGCTGTTTTAACTTACGGCAGCTGGCAGCAGTTCCTTACAGACCATAAACCAGCTGGGGATAGCCAGAACACAACATGGTTTAGTTACTCCCCGTTCCTGTCCTCATGAAACCTGCATGCTGGTGGAATCCCTAGCATTGGACCTGCATGTATTTTCCACACAGGCAGCACCCAGGAGATGGAACAGTAGAGAGAATCTGCCCCTACGTACTGATTGTGGCCCACTGGTGTTTTTGAAATAATATGCTCAGCCCTCCCATGCAAAAGGTTGGACAACACAGATATAGCTTTATTCACTCACTTAGTATTTATATCTATATTTAGCCACAGTCTGCATGACACTATTTTACTGACACATTTATATACACCTCTACCTCGATATAACGCGATCCGATATAACACAAATTTGGATATAACACAGTAAAGCAAAAATGGTTTTCTGTCTCGTCTACAACATTGGTTCTCAAACTGGGGGTCACGACCCCTCGGGGGGTCGCAACCTGATTATGTGGGGGGTTGTGAGCCCCGACCCCAGCGCACGGCTGCAAGTTGCGAGCCCCGACCCCTGCGCTAGGCTGTGAGCCCCAACCGCGATGCATGGCTGCGAGCCCCAGCCACTGTGTGGAGGTGCAGGGCTATGAGCCCCAACCCTTGCACTGGGCTGTGAGCCCCGACCCGGACAGGGGCGGGTGGCAGCGAGCCCCGACCCTGGGCTTGATGTGAAGGATGACATCAGATGTACCCTTTCTCAAACACCACCAAAAATAAAACTTCTTGTGTCAAATACTGTATTAATAATGGAAATGCTCAAGGCCAAAGCAAGTTCGATATAACACGGTAAGATTTTTTTGGCTCCCGAGGACTGCGTTATATTGGGGTAGAGGTTCAGATTGAGTTCAGACTGCATGCAGCTGCAGGGACTCTTCAGGTTTATTAAATAAAACTGCTATTGATGTAAGGACAGACATGTAAGGAATGTTTAGCCATAACACTGCACTGACTAAATGTAACCCCCAGTCAGTTCTCATGGGAGAGGATCATTGCACAGACACGTCTAGCCAACGCTGTAACAACTTACAGTCTGTGTCTCTTGCCGACAGCCCTGCGGCCATGTAACAGATATTCCTGTACAGAATTGACAGGAGCGACATCTAATGGGGAGATGAACACATTGCAAGGAGAGCGTACGCTGCACTAACTTGAAATCAATCTGGTCACATCTCTTAGAGACGGTGCTGCATTGCAGACAGCCCAAACGGTCTGCATGCAACAACTACAGATATCTCATCCTCTTAAGTGTTCTACTCTGCTTCCTCAGTATCATGCATTGCAGAACGGTCTCAGCTATTTACCATGATGGCTCTGGTTAGAAATGGTTGCACTCTGGGATTAAAGTCCAAGGATAATTATGTTTAACAAGATGTAACTAAGTGAAATAAAGGATTGAGAGATTCCCCTGCTGAAAGGAAGTGGCTTGTACTGACATCTAGTGGAGAGGGGAGATGCTGCAGGGATAGCCCATATTATGAATGGTTTAGTGAGCTGTAGCTCACGAAAGCTTATGCTCAAATAAATTGGTTAGTCTCTAAGGTGCCACAAGTACTCCTTTTCTTTTTTCCCAAACTAGTGTCTGAAAACGGTCTCACTTTCCTGGATCAAATCACCTGTAGATTAGCTCTCACCAAAACTGACGCACTGTATTTTATTATATTCCTTGGAAACATTGCAGGGCTATTTTAAACAGCACCAGAGATAGTAAAAAAAAAAATAGCCATGGATGCACTAAAGGAACAGAAGCATATATGCTCATCTATAACAGTGAGATCTACAGCAGTGCTACTCAAAGTGGTGGTCCGCGGACCGGTGCCGGTCTGCGAGCCATCAGCTGCTGGTCTGCATGCACATTGGGGAAAAAAATTGCCGGTCCCCCACATCAGATAGCTTGAGAAGCACTGATCTACAGTACAGATCTGTCACATTACAATGACAGTAATTACACAGACATTTCAGAACCCATGCGTTGCCATATTAGTACAGCCTACTATAGTGATGCCCTCATTAGACACATGATAGTCATAGGATTATTTCAGTGGTTTCCTTGATCTAACTGTTGTTTAGAGACAAACAACGAAAGTGTTATTGCATAGTCTGATCTCATAACCTACAACATAACTATATATGTGCATATCACCACTTGCACATATCCATCATCTTGGTTAGTTTGGTAGTTATTTTCTAAAACACCATAGTGTCAGGTTCTTAGAAGTAATGCAGGTTTTATGATTTTAGCAGCCCTGCTGGGAAATGCTACTTATTGGTCTTTTAAGAGCCAGAGAAGCTAACAGGGATTCCCATCCCTGGCTTTATTAACTCACAAGTAGCTGCTCTCGTAAGATAGTCAACATTCATTTTTGCATTCAGTTTTCATAATTTTTTTTAAAAAAATCATGAAAATAGAAATACGTACAACATAATATACACTAAAGCAATGTAGGCATTCTGATTGTGGTAACTCTAATACAGAAAGGTGACTGAAGGAAGGAAGAGAGGAGAAGAGGTCAGCATTATGAGAGAGAATGGGAGTCAGCACTTGGGGCTTGGGTGAAGAGAGGGTCTTATATAAGAAAGGGAAAGGATCTGTTCAGAACACAGAAAGCCCTGCTTGGTGAATTGGGAAGACATGAAGAAGCTGGTTGCGGCTCTCTAATGCAGCATTAACCTGGTCTTGGCATAAGTAGAATAGCCAAGGAGGTACTGTGATTTACACCAGTGATGTAAGGGGCTTTACCTCAGTGAAGAACTGGCATAATGAAGATCCATTCAGCCTCAATTTGCCCCTCCCCTTCCTCTCCTGCCTTACCCTCTATGGTAGGGTAGGGTAGGGGCGAGGCAGCTGGTGGCTTTGCAGCTGGTGGCTTTGCACCAATGGGGAGTTTCTCAGCATTTGTACGTGGTGCAAAGTGGCCAGTGTGGACTAGGGAATCCAGCCCAAAGACAGTTAAGATTGTGTAAGGTAAATATAATTAAAGGGAAGCTCTTGTTGTATTAGCAAAAAATATACAAAGTGGAGTGGTCCATACTCCACTAGTTAGAATAGAACTAGTCAACTTAGTTGGCATCCAGACCAAATTACACAAATTTATTAACTGGACTATATAAAATAATTTCCTCCCCCCCCCATACGTTTGGAATGTTTTGCTTGTATTAGCCATTATGGGAA
Source organism: Caretta caretta (assembly GCF_965140235.1). NCBI lineage: Eukaryota > Metazoa > Chordata > Testudines > Cheloniidae > Caretta > Caretta caretta. The sequence goes on along the minus strand of NC_134206.1, from coordinate 119,758,473 downwards.
AATGAGACCAATGAGCTAGCAGCAGCAGAGATCATATCACTGAACTTACCAAATGCCTCTTTGACCATCACAAGCATGAAGAAGTGCAGCCATGCAATAATCAGCTCTGTAATTCATTAAGCCTTGGAGGAAGGGTCTGGATATGTGTATGTATGTGTGTGTGCGTGTGTGTGTGACTAACATTACTAATTGATCAGACATTCAGAGCTAGAAGAAATAATTTTCTCAGCAGGGCAAGGTGGAAATAGCAGCACGAGCGTTTTTGATCTCACTGAACGATGGCACATGCCAGCACCATAACAAACCCGTGTGCTTGCACCAGGAGCCCTGGCTCCATTCTCAGCCTTACTCTGGCACTGACAATTCCACAAATCGCATTCACACTGCAGAGTAATAAAGAGCTTGCACAATACCTGAATGAGGCAGTTCCTTGTTCAGATCACTTCCTCAGTTTCATCTTCCCTCTCCTCCTCCACTGGCTCCTCAAATGCAACGTCCTTGCTGCCCACAAGATTAATGGGTTCAGTGGTCAGTGTGGATGTTAGCACCTGCTGCAGCTCCTTGAAATAGGGACAAGTGGTCCAACTATTGACAGAGACCTTATTTGAGTTCTTCACTCAATTGTATCTAACCTCCATAGACTTTATTTTCTCCTGTCACTGCCCAGCAGTTGCTTGGATTCCACTTTCCACAAGGTGATCAGAGATCTGGTGATTGCATTTGGCAGAACTCAACTGGCCTGAATATTCTTTTCTGTCCACGTGGCAATTAAAGTCTCAGTTGCCCTTTTGCACCAATCTACTGTCTTAGCTTTTCCATACTAAAGAAGTAGTGCATATGGTTGCTCTGCAGTTCTCCGTGTTCAGTAAATTGAACAGTGGTATGAGCACCACATCCAACAACAATAGTTCGAGAATTTTAGATCAACCTGCAATTTCTGGGTGTCAGAGCTAGGGAGAATCTCTAGGATAACTTATGCCTGGAGAACAGAGTCCTGTCATTTGCTCTGGCACATTTTCACATGGGCAAGTGCATCATGGGATCTGTAACTGCAAGGAGGTAAGGGAGGATGGAGGAACATGCGGAGAACTGCCACTGAAGTCAATTAAGTTATTTCATAGTGTAACAGTAACCAGTGAAATTAGTAGATACTGATCCGTGTGAGTGGGTCCAGATCTGAAAAGTCAGTCTCTCCTATGCATTATGTCTAGTTGGAAGCCGGTATCAAGCAGAGTGCCCCAAGGGTCGGTCCTGGGGTCAGTTTTGTTCAATATCTTCATTAATGATCTGGAGGATGGTGTGGATTGCACCCTCAGCGAGTTTGCAGATGACAATAAACTGGGAGGAGTGGTAGATATGCTGGAGGGTAGGGATAGGATATAGAGGGACCTAGACAAATTAGATGATTGGGCCAAAAGAAATCTGATGAGGTTCAACAAGGACAAGTGCAGAGTCCTGCACTTAGGACGGAAGAATCCCATACACCACTACAGACTGGGGACTGAATGGCTCGGCAGCAGTTCTGCAGAAAAGGACCAACGGGTTACAGTGGACAAGAAGCTGGACATGAGTCAACAGTGTGCCCTTGTTGCCAAGAAGGCTAATGGCATTTTGGGCTGTATAAGTAGGGGCATTGCCAGCAGATCGAGGGACGTGATCGTTCCCCACTATTCGGCACTGGTGAGGCCTCATCTGGGGTACTGGGTCCAGTTTTGTGCCCCACACTACAAGAAGGATGTGGAAAAATTGGAAAGAGTCCAGCGGAGGGCAACAAAAATGATTAGGGGACTGGAGCACGACTTATGAAGAGAGGCTGAGGGAACTGGGATTGTTTAGTCTGCAGAAGAGAAGAATGAGGGGGGATTTGATACCTGCTTTCAACTACCTGAAGGGAGGTTCCAAAGAGGATGGATCTAGACTGTTCTCAGTGGTACCAGGCGACAGAACAAGGAGTAATGGTCTTAAGTTGCAGTTGGGGAGGTTTAGGTTGGATGTTAGGAAAAACTTTTTCACTAGGAGGGTGGTGAAGCAATGGAATGGGTTACCTGGGGAGGTGTTGGAATTGCCTTCCTTAGAGGTTTTCAAGGTCAGGCTTGACAAAGCCCTGGCTGGGATGATTTAGTTGGGGATTGGTCCTGCTTTGAGCAGGGGGTTGGACTAGATGACCTCCTGAGGTCCCTTCCAACCCTGATATTCTATGATTATACTCTTATTACATGGAGTTAGACCTTGGTATATGAAATCAGAATCTGGTTCTATCTTACCAGCAAATGAGGCAAGAAAAGTAGGGAGAAGGGGCAAGGGAGTTGGGCGCTGGAGAAGGAAAAGCGATTGTGCTTTCTACAAATGCTAGAAGCACATATCATAGAATGGCTGATTTATAAATGTACTAAGGGAGATACTTGTGATGTAGCTGAAGTGAGAAGCCAGTAGTTTAATCAAGACATTCACTTAAGGACCAATTCTGGACACTGCTGTGGCCCCTTTACACTGGCTCAGCCATTGTAAAAAGCCTGCAAAATTCAAACAGTCCAATGGAATAGGCTAGGGAAGGGGCAGAGTTGATGGCTTCCTCCCTTCCCACTTTGCAGCCCCTGGCTCAGAGGCATGCGAGGAGCAGTAGGGGCTACTCTATGCTCTGGCTATTCTGGGTAGCAGAGCAGCCTGTTGGTAGCTGCTAAGTGAGAGCAGCTTCTGGAACTGCCCAAAATCACACTTTGGGCTTGGTTGGCCCGCAGACTAGCTCAGAGTCCTGGGGCGCAAAGACGCAGCACACAATCTGGCCTGAAGGAATGGAACTCTAAGAGTATAATGTTTACAGAACAAATAAGCAAAAGTAGGAAAGTGGGTGAGAATATGGGACAGACTGAGCAGTGTGTCAGCAGGAAGAAGTGGCCTGAATGTTAGAGCTGACAGCAGCTACTAGTTGAAAACAATAAAGAAAGATGGCGTTGGGGGCTTGGGAGGTGGGACACGGTCCTGGGTGTTGTGGGACTAGAGGAGATGCTAGATCAAGAAACATTTTTTGCATGTGTAGGCAAAAAGCTTTGTGCAGCAGTCAGGGGGGGTGGGATTTCAGCTGCCTCAGTACTACCTGAAGACACAGTAGTGGGATAACTGAGAAGGCTGCATGCTCACAGAGGGAATGTGGGATTGTTTCGTTATCCGGTACAATGACATTGGAGGCTCTTTTGCCAGCAGAGGGAGAAGCAAGGTGGGCATGTCAGGCTATGCCTGAATGTTGTGCAAAGGAGGCTTTCAAGAGTTTCAGAGATTCAGATAATGTTTTACATGCTTATTCAAGCTACACCTTCTACAAGGACAGTGTAGGATGTGTATTGTTCATCATACGTATAGTAGGGGATTGTGCACTGCATAGCTTCTGTGGGCCGAGCTTATTGCAGACACCGGGGGCTGCTTGTCCCCATTGCCCGCACAAGCTCCATGTGTGCCACCCTTCCCCCTCTGTTTCAGGGACTGCCTGCAACCCTCACCCAATCTCCCTCTGGCAGAGATTCTGGGTGCCCCCTACTCCCTCTGCTTCCCATACCAGGTCCCCCCAAGCCAGTGGCTCTGTGTGTACCCCTATTCCAACTTCCCCCATGCCCTCCATTCCCTCCTTACCCCTGCAAGGCAGGGACTCCTCTTCCCCCCATTCCAACCTTCCTCCTCCTGCTAGGGGCTCTCTGTTTCACCTTTCCCCTATACCAGTGTCCTCCAGTAGCCCCCCATCCACTAGGGTTTCTGCGTGCTCCCATTCCTCGCCATACCAGTGTCCCCACCAGGCCTTTCTATAACCCCACACCTCTTCTCCCTATACCAGAGTCCCCCTACCCCCTTGCAGGGGTTCTGTTTGCCCCTCTCTATCCCATTCTCCACACCACGCCAGGAGCGCTGAGTATCTCTCCATCTCCCCACATAGTGCCTTCCTTCCTTCCTTCAGATTGCAAGGTAAGGGGGGATGGCTGGTGCTCTCTCCCCAGCCAGGAGCAGAATTTGAGGAGGCTGGAAGTTAGAAAGGAGGAAGGAATTAATGAAGCTTTTTCTCTCCTCTGCCTCTGGCTACCGCTGCTGGCTGAGTATCCACCCCACAGTTCCCAGCAAGGAGAACAATTTTTTTCTCTTCTCTCATTCAGGGTTTCAACATAGTAAATATATATTAGGAGGATGACCAGGGGTATTGTTATGCTGCAAGGTGTTGATGGGGTCCATCGACAGATAATAGTGGCTCCATGGGTCCCACAGTTTCTATCTTTGGTGTTCCAGTTGTCCCCAAATTCAGTAAGGTTCAGACAATTGATGTCTAAGATGTTCCCTGAAATTTTGGAATTGGTTGGATGCAGTGTTCAAAAGTTATTGCATTTCAAACAGACAGACGGATGCTGGCAGTGGAGTGTAAGGCCTGACAAGCTTGGCCAGTGGTTTGGACAAGGGCATTCAAAACAGGATTGTCCAGTTTTATTTTTAAATGAAAGCCCTGGCATGTCTCTTCATTTTGTACTCTCTACTCAGGGGAAATGAAACTGAATAATGTCATGTCTGTAACTTGAAACTGTGAAAATCTGAGCCCAGGAGGAGAACTGTGGGAAGGATTTCCATCTATACCTGAAATGAACTTCTCCAGCTTAAGTGTAGTCATTAACAGAATAGTATCTCTAAGGATGAGCAATGATCTTCTGTATATGCCACTCTATCCTACAAGGGAGTTGATGTTAATAGGAACAGTGAATATGCAACATCTCTGAAAATCAAGCCCAAAGTCTCTTAATTTGGGCACTCAAAATGGAAGCACCTACAGTCAGATTTTTTTCAAGACATTGGCCTTGCTATTTGGTCTAAGGGGACAGAGAATGATTCAAACATTGTCTTCTGTTAACTATAGAATCCTATTAAGACTCGGCTATGAAATACAATACATTGCTTTTCCCCATTTTATGTGGAATTTGAGGAAATGGAAACACAGCTTGAAGAAATAAATTAGATATAATCCTAACAAAGGTTTTGAGCCATACCAGAAAGTAGCCTGTGGTCGGGGACCATATTTAAATGAGTGGTCCCCATACAAAGTGGCTTCTTCCAGTTGCAAACCACAGGGCCTGATTCTCCATTGTCTTGCTCCTTGCATAGCCATGTTTCTAGTGATCATAAAGCTATGTAAAATGTTATCATTTTGATTCAGTGGAGTTTTGCACCCCCTTTGTGCTTGCTTTGCACATAAATAAATGAACATACAGTGTGCAAGGCAGTGGAGAATGAGGCCTATAGTCTTCTGATTAATAGTTTTTTAATTCTTCTCTTACCTGCATGTACCACAGATATGATTCTAACAGCAGTAGATATTGTCTCAACAGATAAACCAAAAGATTGTTCACCTTTACATTATCCCAGACAATGCATTCCAATATCATTACAAAATGATA